>NC_057799.1:357899853-358252950 GCF_018294505.1 Triticum aestivum
TTCTGTAAATAGAATAGGAAGATTTTCGAATTTTTAGATTTTTTTAAGTAAATGTAGGTTTTTAGTATATTCTATTCTTAGAAAATCTGAATAAGTAATTTGAATAGAATAAAATATGAAATTGAAAAAAGTTAGTAAATGTAGGTCTTTTGAATAGAATAGGAAATTTATAGAAATTTTGAATAGAATAAAATATGAAATTGAAAAAATAGGTAAATGTAGGTCTTTTGAATAGACTAGGAAATTTTTAGAAAATTTGAATAAGTAAATTTGAAAAGAATAGGAAATTATAAGTAAATTTGAATAAGAAAATTTGAAAAGAATAGGAAATTATAAGTAAATTTGAATAGAATAATTCAATGTAGCTTATGGAGTTTCACTAAGTCCTAAGATGACGATAATAATGTTTTTGTTTATATTTTGTTTTTGCAGAGATCAAGGAGCCCCTGCATCATCTCCGCCGCCGTCCCCGTCACCGACCCCCTCCGACCTCGATCGAGGTGAGACCAGCCACCCCATGTTGTTAATTTAATTTAGGTATTTTAGGTGTTTAATCTTAGAATAACATAGTATGAACCCTAGTTATGGTCGAAGCATGTTTAAAATGTAGGTTTTTAATTAGGTGTAGTTAATAGAATTTAGGTGTTTTAGGTGTCACATTTGTTGTTATTTTTTTAGTTAAAACAATTATTCCCGCATCGTCGTCGACGATGCCTATCCCGCATCCTCGTCGTCGACTCGGCGGAGGAGGCCAGCTTGATCAGAGGGGCCATGTCCGGGACTGGGCTCCGCCGGGCTGGTACTGGGAGGTGCTACCTTCCGGGGGCGCAGCTTGGTGAGGAGCCAGCCCGTTGTTGACCCGAACCTTCTTTGGTGGCGGTCACGTGGGCTAGTGACGGTGCCGAGGCTTTCGGACACCGCGGAGGTGGTACGTTACCGTGTCAGCGAGGAGGACGAGCACGTCTGTCGCTACATGGTTGCGTTGGAGGGCAGGTTCGACAATACCTGGCAGGTTCTTCAGGGATCTCACTGGAGCTATGATCCTGTGATGGTTCCTTCTCTTTGGGTGTCCACCGCCCGCACCGATACCCGTCGAGCGCTACAGTTCTAGCTGCATTAGCGATGCTATATATATGATACTATTCGAGGTGTATTAGTGATAATATTCGACGATGTACGGACGCAAGAGATGATGTAGTTTTGCTTATTGAATGCATGCTAATTTGAATAATAATTTATTTTATGATTTGGTTTTTGCTTATTGAATGCTCATATGATGTAGATATAAACATGTATATCTTGTGTTGCTCAAATAGGATGTGTGCTTGCCCAAGTGGCCGGCCATGTTTGTAGGTTACACCTCCTATAGTGACCTATGTTTTGCCGGAGTGTTGATTAATTTCCATTCCGGCAAATTTCACGCGCTCGATATGTCCTTTTTTAGCAAAGGTCATGCCGGATTTTTTCGTGAATTCTGGCATGACTTGTGCTAGAATATGTAGGAAATATCGAGTGGCATGGATTTTCTAGAAAAATAATTAAACGACATTTCGGGTTGACTTTAAGTCTGTCGAGGCTCCATCACCGAAGGTCGAAAAATCTGTGAGGGAGTGTATCCACCATATATGAGAGAGGACGAAGAAGCCCGACTGTTGTCGTGGGGGTCGTTTCTCCTTCTTCTCCGGGTGCTAGATCTTTGTTATGCACTTGGGGAAGGAGGAGTAACGACCATCACCGACGGTCGCAAATCTATGAGGGAGTGTATCCACCATATATGAGAGACGACGAAGAATCCCGACTGTTGTCGTGGGGGTCGTTTCTCCTTCTTTTCCTTGTGCTAGACCTTTGTTATGCACTAGGGGAAGGAGGATTAACGACCATCACCAACGGTCGCAAATGTCAGAGAGGAATCAGTGAGGGAGAGTCTCCACCATATAGACTCGGCAGACCGATAGTCAACCCGTGATGAATAATAATGATCTAATTTAATTTTTATAGTACATATATTGAATTGTACAAGTTTAATATTTGAATTATGAACGTAGGAAATGTCGTACTCGGACGACGAAAGTCTCCCGGGGGAGTGCGACTGGTGCCACGATGACCGAGGTCTGTGCGACGGGCCTCACCTGGACGAAGATCGACGCTTCAGCATTAAGCTCGAGGAGACCTTCGATGTTGAAACGGTACGCAACGACGACAAGTGTTTTTTTCGTAATTAAGCACGACTTCAACTATTTCAACGTGTAATTTTCATCTTTTACAATTCGACTAGCTTATCCCATGGCATGCAAGACGCTATGCCTTGGAGAGGATGGGTTTTGAAGACCATGAAAGTATGGAAACAAAGAAAATTCACCTAAGGACCCATCATGATATGGATTTTGAAGTAAATCTGTATAATTCTGAGAGCGTAACCCATTTTGGTTGCAAAAATTGGGAAGCACTTTGCAAGACGTATGATTTTTATGAGGGTATGCTTGTCACCATGGATCTTGGTGATCCTGACATCGACCAAGACAATATGGACATTTGGGTCCTTGTTGATACGCTTCCAATTCTACCGCTATGTGAGTTTCTCAAACATAGTTATTAACTAATATTGTTCATTTCAAAATAGTTGACATCTTATTTCCATTGACAGCTTATTTTGATTGTTCAAACAATGTGCGGAACATGGTAGACAGAACCTACTACACCGATGGCTCTGAGTTAACTTATCAGGAGAAAAATCATCTGGTCGCATTTTGTACTGATCTTGAGAATTACAATATCTATTGTAAAACTCCTCCACATTATGGTCAATATGTGCCACTAGTGCACGTGTTGAACTACGGTAACATCCATGGAGATGCCATGGTAAGATTTTTTTAGTATTACGACATCCATGCATCTTTTGCATAAATTCTTTTAAAACTTAACTACATTGCTAACTACGAAGTTATTACTATGTTTTTCAACAGAAAATCCCGAATGATTGTGTGCCTCATCTGATGTATCAGAATGGTCGCCTTGATGTTTTGAACATACGGCCAGGTCATCCTACGAATTTCACCTGTCCATATCGGATTTGTAAAAGAAGTGGAGACATGAAAATCAAAGAATGGAAAAAATGTATGGACAGTCGTAAGGAGGTACTTGGAAGCAACATTGTGCGAAAGGCAAGAATTGAAGACATGATAATCTCCATTCTCCATAATGGAGAGTCAGGGCCTATCTTGTTTTATGCTATTTTACCTAAAAGAAGGTAGTAGGTCCTAGTTAATAATACTCATGATCATGTGCTAAGAACAACTAAGTAGGATTTGTTAGATGACTATGATGATGATGTGGTATCGAGTAGAAGTTGTATGATCGATGATGATGAGTATGACTTGTTATTATGATACCAATGATGAGTTATTTATTATTATGATCGATGATGCATGATGCTAAGATGTTATATTAGCATGATTACTTATTATATATAACAGTGGATGAAATGAACCTGAATTAGATTCAAGTGGAGCCAACATGTGGTGCACATTGAAAGTACTACTAATCCAAACTAGATTAAGGTTGGATTAGAGTAGTACTTTCAACATGCACCACATGTTGCCTCCACTTGAATCTAATCCAGGTTCATTTCATCCACTGTTATATATAATAAGTAATCATGGTCATAAAATCATATGATGAAAGTACTATATATAAAACCACGCAACGAAAATAAGTTGTATTTTTAAAAATATAGGAAAATTTAGTAGCAGCGCTTTTTAGAACGAGCGCTACTGCTACTTGTAAGTACCAGTAGCGCTGTCCAAAGGAAAGCGCTACTGCTAACTAGGTATAGCAGTAGCGCTGCCTTTCCAGCGCTACTGCTACTAGTTAGTTGTAGCGCCTTAGTGGTAGCGCTGGACCCAGCGCTACTGCTATGCATATTTCAAGCGCTACTACTAGGGTTTTCCCTAGTAGTGGGTATATACCCTCCTTGAAAGGATCGATATAGTTGACTAGAGGGGGGGTGAATAGGCAACTAACAATTTTTAGCTTTTCTTTACCAATTTAAACTTTGCATCAAAGTAGGTTGTCTAGATATGTAACTAAGTGAGCAACCTATATGATAAAATGACAACAAGCACACAAGCAAGCAAGGGATTTAAACAAGTAAGCTTGCGAAAGTAAAGGGACGAGATAACCAAGAGTGGAGCCGGTGAAGACGAGGATATGTTACCGAAGTTCCTTCCTTTTGAGGGGAAGTACGTCTCCGTTGGAGCGGTGTGGAGGCACAATGCTCCCCAAGAAGCCACTAGGGCCACCGTATTCTCCTCACGCCCTCACACAATGTGAGATGCCGTGATTCCACTATTGGTGCCCTTGAAGGCGGCGACCGGGCCTTTACAAACAAGGTTGGGGCAATCTCCACAACTTAATTGGAGGCTCCCAACGACACCACAAAGCTTCACCACAATGGACTATGGCTCCGCGGTGACCTCAACCGTCTAGGGTGCTCAAACACCCAAGAGTAACAAGATCCGCTAGGGATAAGTGGGGGGAATCAAATTTCTCTTGGTGGAAGTGTAGATCGGGGCCTTCTCAACCAATCCCGAGCAAATCAACAAGTTTGATTGGCTAGGGAGAGAGATCGGGCGAAAATGGAGCTTGGAGCAACAATGGAGCTTTTGGGGGAAGAGGTAGGTCAACTATGGGGAAGAAGACCTCCTTATATAGTGGGGGGAACAATCCAACCGTTACCCCCCAAAACAGCTCCACAGGGGCGGTACTACCGCAGGAGGCAGCGGTACTACCGCTCCCCCGGGCGGTACTACCGCGGAGTTTGGAGGGCAGGAGAGATACGGGCCCGAGCGGTACTGCCGCGGTGGTAGGGCGGTACTACCGCTCATGAGCGGCACTGCCGCTCTACTGCCGTTGCAAAGTACCGCACAATCCGACACGAAAAATGACCCCTTGAGTTGACGCGGTAGGGGCCTGGTACCGCAGCGGTACTACTGCTGAGGACCCACCGGTGGTACTACCGCTGTGGAGCGGTACTGCCGCCTGTGACCCCTAAGCGGTACTACCGCTGGGTACCGCGGTACTACCGCTGGGACCAGACTCGGCCCAAAGAAGGGGGAAAGAGACCTCCAGAGAAGCGGAAAGGCTCAGAGGGTGTAAAGAGGATGTTTACGTGTTGATTCCACCCTAGCCTTACCAAAACGGACCCCCTCTTGATAGTACGGTGACTCCTACGAAACTAGTTCACCAGAAAAGAAGCGAAAGAGCTACACCGTCTTGAATGACACTCCGAGGGGAAAGAAATCGTCTCGTGCCAAATGATGAATCTCTGAAATGCTGAAAGCACACGATTAGTCCGCAAACATGTTGTCATCAATCACCAAAACTACATCTAGAGAGATATGCCTTAACACTCCTTGGTGCACATTTGTCAAAAGCATCAAAGAACCCAAAACTAAAAAAGCAATGTGAATTTGGAAGGGTGCAAGAGGCAGCCCGAAAAGACACTGAAAGAGCATTCAGTGTTTTGCAATTTAGGTTTGCCATTGTCCGTGGTCCTGCTCGTTTTTGGGATAAGAAAATCTTGAAAAATATTATGATATGTTGTGTTATCCTGCACAATATGATTCTTGAAGATGAGAGAGGAATGAACTTGGAATTCTTCTATGACAATGTAGGTAGTCATGTCAAACCAGCTAGAGACCCTAACCGCATTAGAGCTTTTCTTCAAACATACAAGGAGATTGAAAATCCAAACACCCACTTTCAACTTCTAGAGGATCTCATTGAGCACCATTGGCAAAGGGCTGGACAGTGACTCATTTTTGTATTCATTTGTATTTGTATTCATGACAAGTTTTGTATTGCATTATTTAAGTTTGCTATGGTGATTTGAATAATTATTTGTAATGTGGATGATTATTGTATTATGTTTGATTTGAATAATTTAGTTTTGCTTTCGATTGTTGTATTATGTTGGATTTGATATTTGCGGGCCGACGAGATGCGGATGCAGCGGCGCAAAGAGCAAACCCGTAAAAAAGCATATTCCGCGAATATGTTTTTTTACGGGTCCGTTTGAGGGGTCTGCATCTGTGGCCGTCCAAGCCGGCCCGTAAAATCAGTTTTGCGCGAACTACAAACGCGTTTTACAGGCCGGCGGGATGCGGGGTCTGCTAGAGTTGCTCTTACACTATTTCTACGCGGGTGAGCGACGGGAGCGAGCAAAAGAATGCGAGGGAACAGATGCCACACGCGCGTCATTCGCGCAAGGAAGTTTTCCAAGAGGTCGGACCTCTTTTTTGTTTTCCTGTGAAAATGGTGGTGACCCTAAAAAATTCTATTCACATCTGATACGTACACATGTATTCGCCCTCATGTTTAGCTATCTCAATGTGGAATATCCTTTTACGCTCAAAAAAAATCTCAACGTGGAAAAAGGGGAAAAGGCCCATGTGAAAAGCCGGCTAGCAGCGGCTGATTGGGCATTAGCTCTAGTCCAATGTAATTAGCATCAGATTGATTGTAGAAAAGTAGGACGTGTCTAGGCAGCAACTGAGTGCTGGGTAAGGATCCCTGGCAACCTGCCAGATTTGGAAAGTTCTGGCCCCCCTTGCAAAAAAGGAAAGGTCTGGTCCCCCAGTGTCTACGCGCGCGATCCCACGCCGCGATGGGAGGACGAGACTGGTGGCCACCATCTCTCCTCCAACCTGCCCCTCCCTCACAATCACGTGCTCCCCCTCCTCTCTGCCCATCCTTCTCTCCCAAGGAACCTTTCTCTCCACCTGCTCCCCCATATCTCCCCTTCTTCTCCCCCAAGGAACCCTCCTGCCTACAGATCGCCATGGATCTGAAACATTAGAGCTTCAAAAAAGATCAAAGGAAAGATCAAATGTTTTCTGTGAATAGAGGTGCGATTTTTTACCCTTCTCCCTGTTCTTTCTTCATGGTGGATCTCCCCAACCTCCACGCCCAACCCCCTGCCCCTCCCCTCCCCCCTACCATATGTCCAAGATGAGTCTTCTCTATGCTCAGTTGTTTTTCTGTAGAGAAGGAGAAAGAGGATAAAAAAGTAAGCAACGAGATCTGTGATGAGTAGGCAAATGTATTGCAAAGCATGAGCAACAAGTTCAACATGTTTAGGGCAAAAAAGTGGTGCACATGGTAGGCAACAGGAAAGTAGGATAGATTGAAAACGAACACAAAAAGTGCAAAAACCAGATTAGTTTTCTAATTCTTGAAGGCAAACTAGATGTGGTAGCAGTAGATGTACTTCTTAGGATTTTCTCACCGGCATCTCTGTTTTTTGAGCAAGAGTATTTAAGGATGGTAGGCAATTGTTGTTTAAAATGTAAGCAACTAGAAAAAATATTTGGACTAGCATCTCTGTTTCGAGCAAAAAAGAACATGGGAAGAGCATGTCAGGTTGGTGGCCCATTGTTGTTAAAAATGCAAGCAACTAGGTTCATGTTCTTACTAGCATCTCTGTTTCAAGCAAGTGTGTGTTAGGTGAGTAGGCAACTGTTGCCAATAATGCAAGCAACTATAAAAAATATGTCAGTATGAGCAAGTTCAAGACTGTCCGGGCTTGCCACCTGTTGCCACATTACTGATGGCAACTATGCATGTGCTGCGCAACTAAGAGTTTCGTGCTTAGGCAAAAGTAATGTGCATGGTGAGCAAAGTGTTTGTTGTTTGTCACCTTCTGCTTGTGCTTGTGCTGCCCAACTATGATGGAAAATGCTATGTTGAAAGATTGTGATAACAGTACCTTGAGCTTGTGGTTGGTGCCACCTTCTGCTACTCCAGCTCACGACCCCTAATAGCCTGCAAGTGTGTAAGAAATGGAAAAAATGAGGCGAAAACCATGGGACGGTTGTGCTCATGACATTGAAAACACCTGGGGTGAAGCACCACGATTAAAAAGCAGAACTGGTCATAATTTGAAGAACAAAAGCACAAAACAAGTCATTTAGTAGTTATACTACTACAAATCTCTCAACACTTTCCAATACATTTGCAAACTAGAGATTCACTGGAATTGTCATCTTATGTGCTTCTGATAACACTTCCACTCAACATTCATCTGCTGCTCTTTCCCCCTGACCCTGATTTCTCCACCTGAAAAAAAAGAAAAACGGTTATTTGTCATGTCAGATTCTGTTGTATTGATTGGTGCATGCAAATATGAAATAAGACATTGTGTGTTGATTGGTTTTGTTGCCTGATGTTGATGTATTATTCCTACTTATTTGGTCAGTAGTTGATTCCATCTTCTAACTTGTGTGTTTATTATTTTCCAATTATGCAGGAGATGATTGACCTGAACGAATTGCGAGATGACCTTAATTGGGACTTGCTAGCCAATGTTGGAGTGGACAACATTGAGCCCATGTACTGCACACAACCTTCGACGCAAAAGGCACCCCTACTGAACAATATCCATGAGTTCATGTCTGAATCTCCAAACCCTCCAACCACGCAGAATGTTGCTGACCCTGGCATGCAAGCAATGCACACAGAAGAGCACACACTTGATGACACAGATACTTTGGGTGCAACAGGTGGGACTGCTGGGCGTGAGGGTGCAGGGGGAGACGCTGATAACGATGATGAAGTGTGGTCCCAGCCAAAGGAACCTTCATTAGGTACAAGGTTTGACACTTTGCAAGGTGCAAGAGAACACTATAATGCTTATGCTCAGTATGTGGATTTTTCAATCAAGATGAATACTTCCAGACGGACTACTGTTACTGGCGAAATAGACAAGTACCAGTTTGTTTGCAACAAGTTTCGCAAACCCAAAAATTATGACCACGGTACTGTGACTGCACCTAGCGTTGAAATGCTAGAAGATCCTTGTGAAGGTGGGAATGCTGATGATGGAGAAGACAATGTCATTGTGTTTGCTAATGATGCTGCTGACAAAAAGAAGAAGAGCAAGAAACGAAAAAGAGAAAAGATAATACAGACTGGGTGCAAAGCCAAGATGATAGTAAAATTGATTGATGGCCGTTGGGAGGTCACTTATTTTATTGCTGAGCATAACCATCCATTCATTGAGAAACCTTCATTGACTAAATATTTGCGATCGCACCAAGGCATACCCCCAGAAGAGAAGTTGTTCCTAAAAAACCTTCATAATTGCGACTTAACTATAGGTGAGTGGGTGGCAGTAGAAAATAGTTTTTATTGCTTGGGTTCGGTGTTTTATTGCTTTGCATATGGTAGGCGACAACAAATAGTAGTGCGACAACATATGGTAGTGCGAAAACTAGTTACACAAGTTTCTCATTGTTGAGGCAGACTATTGTGGATGGTAGACAACTATTGGCTGGTTCTCGATGCTCTGAATTTTTTAAGATTTCTAGCAACTGTTGTAAAAAATGCAAGCAACTAGATGTGGTTGAAAAGTAGATATATTTCTTACTGACATTTCTGTTTTCTGTTTTGAGCATGAGTATGGAGCATGAGTAGGCAACTGTTGTCACATATGCAAGCAACTAAAAAAATTTGGTGGCAGTTATATATTTCCTACTGGCATAACTGCTTGAATTCAAAAAAGTGTGTGTCAGGGGTGGTAAGCAAACTGTCATCGAAAAAATGGTTTCTGATTGCCTACATGTGGTGTGAGCAGAGACATGCATTTGATTGCGGTTACATATCATGCCCTGTTGGTACTTCTGGAATCAAAAAAGCTTTACATGTGCTAACCTTGGTTGTAAATAAAACAAATTGAACTAAAAATGCCTGAAAAAGACTAGTGGTCTCCATCTCAGCGTGTGTTGTGCCCTAGGGTTTAATTTGCCTATCATTTCCCTATTGGGAAGATTTTAAATCGCCCAATCTTGTTTTTCTTTTTTGTGCAGGCCGAATGATGCACATCATGTCGGATTACTATGGCACAGAGTTGATTGTTCCTTATACTGACAAGCACATCACGAACCTGAAGTCAAGCTTGAACAGGGATGCAACAAAAGAAGGCGATATGATTGAGACGGTTGCCTACTTCAAAGATATATAGAAGACAGATCCAGAATTCTTCTACAAGGTCAAGTATGATGCAGAAGACAAGGTTGAGAATATATTCTGGGTTGATGGACCAGCACGAAAAGCCTACAAAGAAGCCTATCACGATTGCATATGCTTTGACACGACATACATGACTAACATGTATAACATGCCATTTGCTCCATTCATTGGGATAAATCGTCATGGCCAGTCGTTCATGTTGGGGTGTGGCTTTGTTAGGCAGGAGTTAGAGACAAGTTTTGATTGATTATTCGGTACATTCCTTGAAGCAATGGATGGTCTAGCACCGGACAACATAATCACTGACCAAGATTGGGCGATGGCACAATCCATTGAAAACATCTTCCCTACTTCTGTGCATCGTCGATGTCGGTGGCACATAATGAAGAAGGCTCGGGAAAAACTTGGTGGCTTAGTTGGAAGGAACCCAGGATTGTCAAAAGATTTCAATGATATAGTTGACTTTAGCTTCACTCCAGGAGAATTTGAGACAAAATGGACAGGCTTGAAGGATAAGTGGCCGTTTATTGCTGGAACCCACTTTAATAAGTTGTATGAGTACTGGGCAACATGGGTGCCGTGTTACTTCAAACACCGGTTTTTTCCCTTCTTGCAGTCTACCCAGCGCAGCGAAGGATTCAATGCCGTTCTTAAGCGTTATGTGAACCCGCACAACTCTGTGTTGAACTTTGTTAAGCAGTATGAGAAAATACAAACACATGTGCTTGTCCGTGAGGGCGGAAATGACTATAGGACAGACCACTTGGAGGTTGAGTTGTGGTCTGATTTCCCAATCAAGAAACAAGCCTATGAAGCCTACACTAGGGACATTTACCTCAAGTTCCGAACCGAGTTTGAACTGATTGGGAAATACAATGTTTGTCCGCATGGTGCTAGTTTGTTTGAGCTTTATCCAAACAGAGAAGGATGGGTTGCTAAATATGGTTCTATAAGCTATTATGTGACAACAGAAGTCGAAGCTGGGGACTGCAAATGAGACTGTTGCAAGATGTCCAAAGATGGAATGTTGTGTTGCCATATTTTGAAAAAAATTACACACATTGGTGTCGATGCAATTCCTGCCCAATACATACTGAGAAGGTGGACACAACAAGCAATACCAGGTGCTGCACCTTCTATTGAGGCAGAGCCGGATGAGATGCCACCGCAATTGAAGAAGCTAGTCCGTCAAGCGAACTTGTCAATGGATTTTGCTAGTCTAGCTCGAGTTGCTTCTGGGTCAGATGCTGGTGCGCCAATTTTGAGGAAGCACATGAGGGCGGCACGTACAGAGCTTAATCATTTCAACAAGACCAAGAAAAAAACAAAAGGTGACTGCTCCGCCCATGGCTGGTCCTGCACCACCTCAGAGTCGTGGTACGGCACACCCTGGTCACATAGTAGCAACTACCACTGGTCCTATGGCAGCCAATTCAGCTGCCCAGCAACACCAGGCTCAGGGTGGTCTACGTCAATTGCGGGAGTTCCTAAGGATCCACCTAAATCAACAACTAAAGGTCGTGTGAAAAGTAAACGGTTGCAGTCAGCACTGGAGTTGCATCCGAAGAGGAAGAACAAATGCTCCTTCTGCAATTCATGTGAACACAATGCTGCAAATTGCCCTAGTCGTTTGGTTTGAAGAAGAAAAAACAGAGGACATCAACTAGATTCCTATCTTGGTGTTTGGGGCAAACTCTTGTTCATGTCTTCTTCTGCAATTACCATAGATCATATCCCCCCTGTTAGGCAACTCATATATGTGTGTCAGACAATTTAAGCTTGGATGTCAGGCAACTCTTGTGCCGTATGAGCTGTAATATTTAATTTTTGTGACCTTTGTACTAATTCCTGTCTCGGTGTTTGGGGCTTTGATTCCTTCTTTTCTCAAGACAATAAGTTGACAGTGTAAAAATTAAAAAAAGGTACTACATACTATCTTATTAATGCTAAAGAAATATATGTTGTTGTGTGACAAACCTCTACCAAGTCAAAGATTCAAAATAGCCTGCCATGGTGCTTTGTTGGCAACTGTGTTAATTAAAGCACTCATGATGTTCTTCCTGATGTTGGGGATGTCTTTCGGACCGAAGTTTGGCAAGTTCCTCGCTTCCCACACACTCGCTATTGTCGAAGTGAAAATGCCACAATCATAACTTGCAAAAAAATATGGAAAACACGGGTGTAAACTTCTGACCATTTTATGAAAAGCATATATAGAAGCACGAAGAAGTCATGTTTCTGTGATGGAGACAGTGCAACGATGAAAGGAACTCACTCATTATCTTGTTTTGGAACATCAATTTCCTTCAAGCGAAAATCATCCAAGCTTATGCGTGATTCATGATAGTGCTGGTCCCACAATGAACGCACTGTTGCAGCAATCAATCTAGCATTGTCGTCAAGAGTTTTGCTCTGTGCCAGACTCCTCCATGAATCAAAAACCTCGAACCTGCGGTCCCTAATATTGACATTGAAAGCCAGTAGTAGTTCGCTGATACACGATTTGCTCTGTCTAGATTCTCTAGAATAGGGAACATGATCTGCATGATGAGTGTGTGATCAAAGAAAAAAGAGCAAGTCAGGAAACATTTTGCTCTATATATGCCAATGCAAACAAGAAAACAACATTGTACTTGCTACTGACCATATCCTTCCGATCCAAATGCTTTGATTTGTTGAATTTGGCACTTATCTCTTGAGTGTTCCAAATCATTTGCTAAAGCCTTATCTGCCATAATTATGAAGAATAAATAAAATAAAAATGCAAAAGGACATCCTAAGAGGGCAACTTGTTTGTTAATGTTCTAGCAAAATGGAGCCTGTGGGCATTTTTGTTGAGCTTGTTGGTAACTCTTGTTGAGCTTGTGGGCAACTTGTTAGTAAAGGTCTAGCAAAAATGGGAGGGAGTCAGTTTTTTCAATCTGAGGGGTTTTGGATATCCTAAGAAAATTGGCTGGAGTACGTAAAGATAATAAGAAAAACTTCTAGAAATTCTTACAAAATGCAAAAAAAGAAAGGGGTTCTAGCAATTTATCCTGAAAAAAAGTTTGTTTAAGTGAAAAAATGTTGCTCAAACTGCTTAAGAGCAAAGTGGTAGTTCTACCAGCGAAGAGAGAAAAAGGTTATGTAAAAGGTCAATATATGATTTATGTAACATGGTGGATAGAGTTTATGTAGGTAGATCACCGAAAATCTGACGGGCATGATTATCTTCTTGGAATTTGCAGGCAAGTCCCGCATTATAGCGTTGATAATTAGTTCGAACACGTGCAACTTGACATGACCGGTCTTCTTCATTGAGTCAGCCAGTTCTCTGAGTGAAACATGGTAATCGTCGTAATCAACAATAGTAGGGCTGCATGACAAAAAAGAACTCATATAAGTCATATAGAGTATGGGTAATTAGGTGGTGTAAAGAACAAAAACTACATAAGAGTTGTGATTTCACTCTCCCTTTTAGCTGCCTATGTTTCAATCATATGTTGCATGGGGGACCTGGGTACAGAAAAGTTGCCTAAAGTTTACACATCACTTGCCTAGAATTTTGGTTGGTGTTTGCCCGCAACATATGTTTGTTTGCTTGCCTTCCCGTAAATAAAAAGGGATAGTGAGTGTAAGACAGGCAGTGATAGCACTGTACCTCTTGTCTTCAAGTCCAGTCTCCTCCTCACTCAATCTTGCGTGTAGAAGGACTGCAACGTACAGCCTGTTTACTCCTGGGGTGCAGTGAGAAAGCCTATTCTCGTTGTAATCCACAAAAGGTGACCTCTTGCATGCTATTGGCTTGATGATGCGTCTCTCAAATTTGTTCGCGATTTCTCCTGAGCTGCTACTGGAACCAAATTCTCCATCCTTGCAACATGTTCTCTCTGGCGTTTGGAAGTTGGTAGGTGATAAGTTCTCCATGCTATATTGTGTTGTTCTTCCTTGAGCCCTTTTCTCTGCTTCTTCACACGCTAAGTCAATTTCTTCTAAGTCCCAAAGCAAATCATCATCAGGGATTTTGATGACCATGGATGTTTTTCCCTTTGCTTCCGGGTACATGTCAACAATGCTTCTGCTTGCCCCGTTGATTTGCTGTGACAGTTGAACTTCCAACACACCTTCATCAGGGATTTCGATGACCACGGGTGTTTTCCCCTTTGCTTCCGGACACATGTCAACATTGCCACCGCTTGCCCCGATGATTTGCTTTGACAGTTCAACTTCTAACACACCTTCATCGATGCTTGTTCCCAGAATATCAATAGACCCCAAGTCATAACCATTTGGTTGGCAACAGTCGTCAAAAATCCCTGCAGACCTTGCCAATTCTTCAACCATGCTTGATCCAAAAATTTCATCAAGCCCTATACCGAAAGGAGGTGCAGGGCAATATTCATTCCACGAGCTTTGTGGCCTCTGAGCATGTGTTTGATCAGGTGCATCATGATCTAGGTGTGCAAGTGGTATTTCTGGTTGTTGGCATCCAGATTTGCTATCCCCCATGCCTATGGTACTGCCCAGCTGACCTTGATCCAACTTGCTGCTTGGAACAATGCACTTTGTACGAATATCATCGATTTTTGCTGCTTTGCTCAATTCTACCCTAGACATTTCTGGTGGCTGGTTTTCCTTGTTTGATGTTGTTCTTGTAATACTCTTTTCCTTCTTCGCGATGACATGTTGTTTTTGTTGGCCACAACCATTGAGATCCCCAAGTGTTTCCCTCTTCTGTGCCATTGCTACATGATGCTTAGTGCTTGGTGACTTCTTCAAAATAGTAAGTGGGGTAGAGGCAGGTTGTTTCACTGTAATCTTTGGTTGAACGTGCCCCTCACTGGCCTCATTATTTCCCTGACTTGCTAAAACTGGAAGGAGTGTCTCATTTGCAGTTTGCTCCACTATATGTGCGTGAATTTCCCTTACGTGTTCCTTTCCTCCATCATAAGGTTTGTTTTGAACCCCGTTTGCTGTAAGAAGTGGGCCAGCTGACTTCCCAGGCAGACTTGCCTGAACATGGCAATGAGTTGCACTACTCTTGTTCTGCATTGCCCAGTCTGCACTGATAGTTTCCTGCAACTGCTTTACATATGATTCCTTTGCATCAACCAACAATTTCCTTGCATCTGGTCCTGAGTTTCTTGAATGTGCAACTGGGTCCTCCCTTGGCATGCTTGATTTGCTTGAATGATCAAACCCAGGGGTTGTCTTGCTGTTGGTCATAGTTGCTTGCATTTCAAGGGTAGTTGCCTGATTCTCTACTGTAGTTGCCTTCTGAGTTATACCCACCTGCCTGGTTCCTGGCATTTGCACGCTTTGACCTCTTGCTTCATTCCTCCTCATGTACTCAGCTCCCAGCTCATCCAAAACATCGCATGTTACAACAGTTGGTTGATCTATGAAGGTCACCTTCCTTTGCTTCTTCAGTGGCTTTGGTGGGCGGCCTTTTGCTGCTGCTGCAGCGACTTGATGCACAGGTCCAGCTGCTGTGGCCGTGTGACTTAAACCACAAACTTGTTGCATCAGTTCGATTCGTGTCTTCCGGGGGCAGATATCTTCCAGTCTGAATTCAAATGTTTTCTTAAATTCCAGACTGTCAATCAGCTCTTTAAAAATTTGTTTCATTTCCCAACCAACAGGTAAACCTTCTGACTGTTGGGGATCGTAGCAGAAATTCAAAATTTTCTACGTATCACCAAAATCAATCTATGGAGTCATCTAGCAACGAGAGGGAGGGGAGTGCATCTACATACCCTTGTAGATCGCGCGCGGAAGCGTTCAAGAGAACGGGGTTGATGGAGTCGTACTCGTCATGATCCAAATCACCGATGATCCTAGCGCCGAACGGACGGCACCTCCGCGTTCAACACACGTACGGAGCGGGGACGTCTCCTCCTTCTTGATCCAGCAAGGGGGGAGGAGAAGTTGATGGAGATCCAGCAGCACGACGGCGTGGTGGTGGAAGTAGCGGGATCCCGGCAGGGCTTCGCCAAGCGCAAGCGGGGAGGAAAGAGGTGTCACGGGAGGGAGGGAGGCGCCAGGGCTTGGGGTGCTGCTCCCATGCGCCTCCCCACTATATATAGGGGTGGAGGGGGCTGGTTTCTTGCCCTCCAAGTCCATTGGGGCGTTGGCAAAGGTGGGGGAAAGAAATCCCATCATTTCCCTTCCCCACCGATTGTTATCCCCCTTTTTAGGGATCTTGATCTTATCCCTTCGGGATATGATCTTATTCCTTATAAGGTGGGACCTTGGTGCGCCTTGACCAGGGGAATGGGGCCTTGCCCCCACTACCCACGTTCATGTGGGTCCCCCATGCAGGTGGGCCCCACTTCGGAACCTTCTAGAACCTTCCCGGTACAATACCGAAAAATCCCGAACATTTTCCGGTGGCCAAAATAGGACTTCCCATATATAAATCTTTACCTCCGGACCATTCCGGAACTCCTCGTGACGTCCGGGATCTCATCCAGGACTCCGAACAACTTTCGGTTAACCGCATACTAATATCTCTACAACTCTAGCGTCACCGAACCTTAAGTGTGTAGACCCTACGGGTTCGGGAGACATGCAGACATGACCGAGACGACTCTCCGGTCAATAACCAACAGCGGGATCTGGATACCCATGTTGGCTCCCACATGTTCCACGATGATCTCATCGGATGAACCACGATGTCGAGGATTCAATCAATCCCGTATACAATTCCCTTTGTCAATCGGTACGTTACTTGCCCGAGATTCGATCGTCGGTATCCCAATACCTTGTTCAATCTCGTTACCGGCAAGTCACTTTACTCGTACCGTAATGCATGATCCCGTGACCAAACACTTGGTCACATTGAGCTCATTATGATGATGCATTACCGAGTGGGCCCAGAGATACCTCTCCGTCATACGGAGTGACAAATCCCAGTCTCGATTCGTGCCAACCCAACAGACACTTTCGGAGATACCCGTAGTGCACCTTTATAGCCACCCAGTTACGTTGTGAAATTTGGCACACCCAAAGCACTCCTATGGTATCCGGGAGTTGCACAATCTCATGGTCTAAGAAAATGATACTTGACATTTGGAAAAGCTCTAGCAAACAAACTACACGATCTTGTGCTATGCTTAGGATTGGGTCTTGTCCATCACATCATTCTCCTAATGATGTGATCCCGTTATCAATGACATCCAATGTCCATAGTCAGGAAACCATGACTATCTGTTGATCAACGAGCTAGTCAACTAGAGGCTAACTAGGGACATGTTGTGGTCTATGTATTCACACATGTATTACTATTTCCGGATAACACAATTATAGCATGAACAATAGACAATTATCATGAATAAGGAAATATAATAATAACCATTTTATTATTGCCTCTAGGGCATATTTCCAACAGTTTCCCACTTGCACTAGAGTCAATAATCTAGTTACATTGTGATGAATCGAACACCCATAGAGTTCTGGTGTTGGTCATGTTTTGCTCTAGGGAGAGGTTTAGTCAACGGATCTGCTACATTCAGGTCCGTATGTACTTTACAAACATCTATGTCTCCATTTTGAACATTTTCACGAATGGAGTTGAAGCGACGCTTGATATGCCTGGTCTTCCTGTGAAACCTGGGCTCCTTGGCAAGGGCAATAGCTCCAGTGTTGTCACAGAAGAGAGTCATCGGGCCCGACGCATTGGGAATAACTCCTAGGTCGGTAATGAACTCCTTCACCCAGATTGCTTCTTGTGCTGCCTCTGAGGCCGCCATGTATTCCGCTTCACATGTAGATCCCGCCACAACGCTTTGCTTGCAACTGCACCAGCTTACTGCCCCACCATTCAAAATATACACGTATCCGGTTTGTGACTTAGAGTCATCCAGATCTGTGTCGAAGCTAGCATCGACGTAACCCTTTACGACGAGCTCTTCGTCACCTCCATAAACGAGAAACATATCCTTAGTCCTCTTCAGGTACTTCAGGATATTCTTGACCGCTGTCCAGTGTTCCATGCCGGGATTACTTTGGTACCTTCCTACCAAACTTACGGCAAGGTTTACATCAGGTCTGGTACACAGCATGGCATACATAATAGACCCTATGGCCGAGGCATAGGGGACGACACTCATCTTTTCTCTATCTTCTGCCGTGGTCGGGCATTGAGCCGTGCTCAATTGCACACCTTGCAATACAGGCAAGAACCCCTTCTTGGACTGATCCATATTGAACTTCTTCAATATCTTGTCAAGGTACGTACTTTGTGAAAGACCAATGAGGCGTCTTGATCTATCTCTATAGATCTTGATGCCTAATATATAAGCAGCTTCTCCAAGGTCCTTCATTGAAAAACACTTGTTCAAGTAGGCCTTTATGCTTCCCAAGAATTCTATATCATTTCCCATCAACAGTATGTCATCCACATATAATATGAGAAATGCTACAGAGCTCCCACTCACTTTCTTGTAAACACAGGCTTCTCCATAAGTCTGTGTAAACCCAAACGCTTTGATCATCTCATCAAATCGAATGTTCCAACTCCGAGATGCTTGCACCAGCCCATAGATGGAGCGCTGGAGCTTGCATACCTTGTTAGCATTCTTAGGATCGACAAAACCTTCCGGCTGCATCATATACAATTCTTCCTTAAGAAAGCCGTTAAGGAATGCCGTTTTGACGTCCATTTGCCATATCTCATAATCATAGTATGCGGCAATTGCTAACATGATTCGGACGGACTTCAGCTTCGCTACGGGTGAGAAAGTCTCATCGTAGTCAACCCCTTGAACTTGTCGATAACCCTTAGCGACAAGTCGAGCTTTATAGATGGTAACATTACCATCCGCGTCCGTCTTCTTCTTAAAGATCCATTTGTTTTCTATCGCTCGCCGATCATCGGGCAAGTCTGTCAAAGTCCACACTTTGTTTTCATACATGGATCCTATCTCGGATTGCATGGCTTCAAGCCATTTGTTGGAATCTGGGCCCGCCATTGCTTCTTCATAGTTCGAAGGTTCACCGTTGTCTAACAACATGATTTCCAGGACAGGGTTGCCATACCACTCTGGTGTGGAACGTGTCCTCGTGGACCTACGAAGTTCAGTAGTAACTTGATCCGAAGTACCTTGATCATCATCATTAGCTTCCTCTCTAGTCAGTGCAGGCACCACAGGAACATCTTCCTGAGCTGCGCTACTTTCCGGTTCAAGAGGTAGTACTTCATCAAGTTCCACTTTCCTCCCACTTACTTCTTTCGAGAGAAACTCTTTCTCCAGAAAGGACCCGTTCTTGGCAACAAAGATCTTGCCTTCGGATCTGAGGTAGAAGGTATACCCAATGGTTTCCTTAGGGTATCCTATGAAGACGCATTTTTCCGACTTGGGTTCGAGCTTTTCAGGTTGAAGTTTCTTGACATAAGCATCGCATCCCCAAACTTTTAGAAACGACAGCTTAGGTTTCTTCCCAAACCATAATTCATACGGTGTCGTCTCAACGGATTTCGACGGAGCCCTATTTAAAGTGAATGCGGCAGTCTCTAAAGCATAGCCCCAAAATGAGAGCGGTAGATCGGTAAGAGACATCATAGATCGCACCATATCCAATAGAGTGCGATTACGACGTTCGGACACACCATTTCGCTGAGGTGTTCCAGGCGGCGTGAGTTGTGAAACTATTCCACATTTCCTTAAGTGTGTGCCAAATTCGTGACTCAAATATTCCCCTCCACGATCTGATCGTAAGAATTTATTTTCCTGTCACGTTGATTCTCAACCTCACTCTGAAATTCCTTGAACTTTTCAAAGGTCTCAGACTTGTGTTTCATTAGGTAGACATACCCATATCTACTCAAGTCATCAGTGAGAGTGAGAACATAACGATAGCCACCGCGAGCCTCAACACTCATTGGACCGCACACATCAGTATGTATGATTTCCAATAAGTTGGTTGCTCGCTCCATTGTTCCGGAGAACGGAGTCTTGGTCATCTTACCCATGAGGCATGGTTCGCACGTGTCAAATGATTCGTAATCAAGAGACTCTAAAAGTCCATCAGCATGGAGCTTCTTCATGCGCTTGACACCAATGTGACCAAGACGGCAGTGCCACAAGTATGTGGGACTATCATTATCAACCTTACATCTTTTGGTATTCACACTATGAATATGTGTAACACTACGTTCGAGATTCATTAAGAATAAACCATTAACCAGCGGGGCATGACCATAAAACATATCTCTCATATAAATAGAACAACCATTATTCTCAGATTTAAATGAGTAGCCATCTCGAATTAAACGAGATCCTGATACAATGTTCATGCTCAAAGCTGGCACTAAATAACAATTATTGAGGTTTAAAACTAATCCCGTAGGTAAATGTAGAGGTAGCGTGCCGACGGCGATCACATCGACCTTGGAACCATTCCCGACGCGCATCATCACCTCGTCCTTTGCCAGTCTCCGTTTATTCCGCAGCTCCTGCTTTGAGTTACAAATATGAGCAACCGCACCGGTATCAAATACCCAGGAGCTACTACGAGTGCTGGTAAGGTACACATCAATAACATGTATATCACATATACCTTTGGTGTTGCCGGCCTTCTTGTCCGCTAAGTACTTGGGGCAGTTCCGCTTCCAGTGACCACTTCCCTTGCAATAAAAGCACTCAGTCTCAGGCTTGGGTCCATTCTTTGGCTTCTTCCCGGCAACTGGCTTACCGGGCGCGGCAACTCCCTTGCCGTCCTTCTTGAAGTTCTTCTTACCCTTGCCTTTCTTGAACTTAGTGGTTTTATTCACCATCAACACTTGATGTTCCTTTTGATCTCCACCTCCGCTGATTTCAGCATTGAATATACCTCAGGAATGGTCTTTTCCATCCCCTGCATATTGAAGTTCATCACAAAGCTCTTGTAGCTCGGTGGAAGCGACTGAAGGATTCTGTCAATGACCGCGTCATCCGGGAGATTAACTCCCAGCTGAGTCAAGCGGTTGTGTAACCCAGACATTTTGAGTATGTGCTCACTGACAGAACTATTTTCCTCCATCTTACAACTGAAGAACTTGTCGGAGACTTCATATCTCTCGACCCGGGCATGAGCTTGGAAAACCATTTTCAGCTCTTCGAACATCTCATATGCTCCGTGTTGCTCAAAACGCTTTTGGAGCCCCGGTTCTAAGCTGTAAAGCATGCCGCACTGAACGAGGGAGTAATCATCAGCACGCTGCTGCCAAGCGTTCATAACGTCTTGGTTCTCTGGGATGGGTGCGTCACCTAGCGGTGCTTCTAGGACATAATCTTTCTTGGCAGCTATGAGGATGATCCTCAGGTTCCGGACCCAGTCCGTATAGTTGCTGCCATCATCTTTCAGCTTGGTTTTCTCTAGGAACGCGTTGAAGTTGAGGGCAACATTAGCGTGGGCCATTTGATCTACAAGACATATTGTAAAGATTTTAGACTAAGTTCATGATAATTAAGTTCATCTAATCAAATTATTCAATGAACTCCCACTCAGATAGACATCCTTCTAGCCATTTAAGTGAAACATGATCCGAATCAACTAGGCCGTGTCCGATCATCACCTGAGACGGACTAGTCAACATCGGTGAACATCTTCATGTTGATCGTATCTTCTATACGACTCATGCTCGACCTTTCGGTCTTCCGTGTTCCGAGGCCATGTCTGTACATGCTAGGCTCGTCAAGTCAACCTAAGTGTATTGCGTGTGTAAATCTGGCTTACACCCGTTGTATTCGAACGTTAGAATCTATCACACCCGATCATCACGTGGTGCTTCGAAACAACGAACCTTCGCAACGGTGCATAGTTAGGGGGAACACTTTCTTGAAATTATTGCGAGGGATCATCTTATTTAAGCTACCGTCATTCTAAGCAAATAAGATGTAAAACATGATAAACATCACATGCAATCAAATAGTGACATGATATGGCCAGTATCATATTGCTCCTTTGATCTCCATCTTCGGGGCGCCATGATCATCTTCGTCACCAGCATGACACCATGATCTCCATCGTCATGTCTTCATGAAGTTGTCACGCCAACGATTACTTCTACTTCTATGGCTAATGTGTTTAGCAATAAAGTAAAGTAATTTACATGGCGTTATTCAATGACACGCGGGTCATACAAAAAATAAAGACAACTCCTATGGCTCCTGCCGGTTGTCATACTCATCGACATGCAAGTCGTGATTCCTATTACAAGAACATGATCAATCTCATACATCACATATATTTCATTCATCACATCCTTTTGGCCATATCACATCACAAGGCATATGCTGCAAAAACAAGTTAGACGTCCTCTAATTGTTGTTGCATGTTTTTACGTGGCTTCTATAGGTTTCTAGCAAGAACGTTTCTTACCTATGTAAAACCACAACGTGATATGCCAACTTCTATTTACCCTTCATAAGGACCCCTTTCATCGAATCCGATTCGACTAAAGTGGGAGAGACAAACACCCGCTAGCCACCTTATGCAACTAGTGCATGTCAGTCGGTGGAACCTGTCTCACGTAAGCGTACGTGTAAGGTCGGTCCGGGCCGCTTCATCCCATGATGCCGCCGAAACAAGATAAGACTAGTAGTGGCAAGAAAATTGACAACATCTACGCCCACAACAAGTTTGTGTTCTACTCGTGCATAGAAACTACGCATAGACCTAGCTCATGATGCCACTGTTGGAGATCGTTGCAGAAATTAAAAAAATTTCTACGTATCACCAAGATCAATCTATGGAGTCATCTAGCAACGAGAGAGAGGGGAGTGCATCTACATACCCTTGTAGATCGCGCGCGGAAGCGTTCAAGAGAACGGGGTTGATGGAGTCGTACTCGTCGTGATCCAAATCACCGATGATCCTAGCGCCGAACGGACGGCACCTCCGCGTTCAACACACGTATGGAGCGGGGACATCTCCTCCTTCTTGATCCAGCAAGGGGGGAGGAGAAGTTGATGGAGATCCAGCAGCACGACGGCGTGGTGGTGGAAGTAGCGGGATCCCGGTAGGGCTTCGCCAAGCGCAAGCGGGGAGGAAGGGGTGTCACGGGAGGGAGGGAGGCGCCAGGGCTTGGGGTGCTGCTCCCATGCGCCTCCCCACTATATATAGGGGTGGAGGGGGCTGGTTTCTTGCCCTCCAAGTCCATTGGGGCATTGGCAAAGGCGGGGGAAAGAAATCCCATCATTTCCCTTCCCCACCGATTGTTATCCCCCTTTTTTAGGGATCTTGATCTTATCCCTTCGGGATACGATCTTATTCCTTCTAAGGTGGGACCTTGGTGCGCCTTGACCAGGAGTGTGGGGCCTTGCCCCCACTACCCACGTTCATGTGGGTCCCCCCATGCAGGTGGGCCCCACTTCGGAACCTTCTAGAACCTTCCCGGTACAATACCGAAAAATCCCGAACATTTTCCGGTGGCCAAAATAGGACTTCCCATTTATAAATCTTTACCTCCGGACCATTCCGGAACTCCTCGTGACGTCCGGGATCTCATCCGGGACTCCGAACAACTTTCGGTTAACCGCATACTAATATCTCTACAACTCTAGCGTCACCGAACCTTAAGTGTGTAGACCCTACGGGTTCGGGAGACATGCAGACATGACCGAGACGACTCTCCGGTCAATAACCAACAGCGGGATCTGGATTGTTGGAAATATGCCCTAGAGGTAATAATAAAATGGTTATTATTGTATTTCCTTTTTCATGATAATTGTGTGTTGTTCATGCTATAATTGTATTAACTGGAAACCGTAATACATGTGTGAATACATAGACCATAACATGTCCCTAGTAAGCCTCTAGTTGACTAGCTCGTTGATCAATAGATGGTTATGGTTTCCTGACCATGGACATTGGATGTCATTGATAACGGGATCACATCATTAGGAGAATGATGTGATGGACAAGACCCAATCCTAAGCATAGCACAAGATCGTGTAGTTCGTTTGCTAGAGCTTTTCTAATGTCAAGTATCATTTCCTTAGACCATGAGATTGTGCAACTCCCGGATACCGTAGGAATGCTTTGGGTGTACCAAACGTCACAACGTAACTGGGTGGCTATAAAGGTGCACTACAGGTATCTCCGAAAGTGTCTGTTGGGTTGGCACGAATCGAGACTGGGATTTGTCACTCCGTATGACGGAGAGGTATCTCTGGGCCCACTCGGTAATGCATCATCATAATGAGCTCAATGTGACCAAGTGTTTGGTCACGGGATCATGCATTACGGTACGAGTAAAGTGACTTGCCGGTAACGAGATTGAACAAGGTATTGGGATACCGACGATCGAATCTCGGGCAAGTAACGTACCGATTGACAAAGGGAATTGTATACGGGATTGATTGAATCCTCGACATCGTGGTTCATCCGATGAGATCATCGTGGAACATGTGGGAGCCAACATGGGTATCCAGATCCCGCTGTTGGTTATTGACCGGAGAGTCGTCTCGGTCATGTCTGCATGTCTCCCGAACCCGTAGGGTCTACACACTTAAGGTTCGGTGACGCTAGAGTTGTAGAGATATTAGTATGCGGTTAACCGAAAGTTGTTCGGAGTCCCGGATGAGATCCCGGACGTCACGAGGAGTTCCGGAATGGTCCGGAGGTAAAGATTTATATATGGGAAGTCCTATTTTGGCCACCGGAAAATGTTCGGGATTTTTCGGTATTGTACCGGGAAGGTTCTAGAAGGTTCCGAAGTGGGGCCCACCTGCATGGGGGACCCACATGAACGTGGGTAGTGGGGGCAAGGCCCCACACCCCTGGTCAAGGCGCACCAAGATCCCACCTTAGAAGGAATAAGATCATATCCCGAAGGGATAAGATCAAGATCCCTAAAAAGGGGGATAACAATCGGTGGGGAAGGGAAATGATGGGATTTCTTTCCCCCACCTTTGCCAACGCCCCAATGGACTTGGAGGGCAAGAAACCAGCCCCCTCCACCCCTATATATAGTGGGGAGGCGCATGGGAGCAGCACCCCAAGCCCTGGCGCCTCCCTCCCTCCCGTGACACCTCTTCCTCCCCGCTTGCGCTTGGCGAAGCCCTGCCGGGATCCCGCTACTTCCACCACCACGCCGTCGTGCTGCTGGATCTCCATCAACTTCTCCTCCCCCCTTGCTGGATCAAGAAGGAGGAGACGTCCCCGCTCCGTACGTGTGTTGAACGCGGAGGTGCCGTCCGTTCGGCGCTAGGATCATCGGTGATTTGGATCACGACGAGTACGACTCCATCAACCCCGTTCTCTTGAACGCTTCCGCTCGCGATCTACAAGGGTATGTAGATGCACTCCTCCCTCTCGTTGCTAGCATCTCCTAGATTGATCTTGGTGACACGTAGGAAAATTTTGAATTTCTGCTACGTTCCCCAACAGTGGCATCATGAGCCAGGTCTATGCGTAGATTCTATGCACGAGTAGAACACAAAGTAGTTGTGGGCGATGATTTGTTCAATTTGCTTGCCGTTACTAGTCTTATCTTGATTCGGCGGCATTGTGGGATGAAGCGGCCCGGACCGACCTTACACGTACTCTTACGTGAGACAGGTTCCACCGACTGACATGCACTTGATGCATAAGGTGGCTAGCGGGTGTCTGTCTCTCCCACTTTAGTTGGATCAGATTCGATGAAAAGGGTCCTTATGAAGGGTAAATAGCAATTGGCATATCACCGTTGTGGCTTTTGCGTAGGTAAGAAACGTTCTTGCTAGAAACCCATAGCAGCCACGTAAAACATGCAACAACAATTAGAAGACGTCTAACTTGTTTTTGCAGGGTATGCTATGTGATGTGATATGGCCAAAAGGATGTGATGAATTATATATGTGATGTATGAGATTGATCATGTTCTTGTAATAGGAATCACGACTTGCATGTCGATGAGTATGACAACCGGCAGGAGCCATAGGAGTTGTCTTAATTTATTGTATGACCTGCGTGTCAATGAAAACGCCATGTAATTACTTTACTTTATTGCTAACCGTTAGCCATAGTAGTATAAGTAATAGTTGGCGAGACAACTTCATGAAGACACGATGATGGAGATCATGATGATGGAGATCATGGTGTCATGCCAGTGACGAAGGTGATCATGCCGCGCCTCGAAGATGGAGATCAAAGGCGCAAGATGATATTGGCCATATCATGTCACTTTATGATTTGCATGTGATGTTTGTGATGTTTACATCTTATTTGCTTAGAACGACGGTAGCATAAATAAGATGATCCCTCACTAAAATTTCAAGAGATGTGTTCCCCCTAACTGTGCACCGTTGCGAAGGTTCGTTGTTTCGAAGCACCACGTGATGATCGGGTGTGATAGATTCTAACGTTCGCATACAACGGGTGTTGACGAGCCTAGCATGTACAGACATGGCCTCGGAACACAAGCAAAACACTTAGGTTGACTTGACGAGCCTAGCATGTACAGACATGGCCTCAGAACACAAGAGACCGAAAGGTCGAACATGAGTCGTATAGTAGATACGATCAACATGGAGATGTTCACCGATGATGACTAGTCCGTCTCACGTGATGATCGGACACGGCCTAGTCGATTCGGATCATGTATCACTTAGATGACTAGAGGGATGTCTATCTAAGTGGGAGTTCATTAAATAATCAGATGAACTTAATTATCATGAACATAGTCAAAAGGTCTTTGCAAATAATGTCGTAGCTTACGCTTTAGTTCTACTAAGATATGTTCCTAGAGAAAATTTAGTTGAAAGTTGATAGTAGCAATTATGCGGACTGGGTCCGTAAACTGAGGATTGTCCTCATTGCTGCACAGAAGGCTTATGTCCTTAATGCACCGCTCGGTGTGCTGAACCTCGAGCGTCGTTTGTGGATGTTGCGAACATCTGACATACACGTTTTGATGACTACGTGATAGTTCAGTGCGTAATGTTGAACGGTTTAAAATTGTGGCACCAAAGACGGTTTTGAAACGTCGCAGAACATATGAGATGTTCCAAAGACTGAAATTGGGATTTCAGACTAGTGCCCACGTCAAGAGGTATGAGACCTCTGACAAGTTTCTTAAGCCTGCAAACTAAGGGAGAAAAGCTCAATCGTTGAGCATGTGCTCAGATTGTCTGAGTACTACAATCACTTGAATCGAGTGGGAGTTAATCTTCCAGATGAGATAGTGATGGTTCTCCATAGTCACTGCCACCAAGCTATAGAGCTTCGTGATGAACTATAACATATCAGGGATAGACATGATGATCCTTGAGCAACTCGCGATGTTTGACACCGCGAAAGTAGAAATCAAGTAGGAGCATCAATTGTTGATGGTTAGTAAAACCACTAGTTTCTAGAAGGGCAAGGGCAAGAAGGGATACTTCATGAAACGGCAAATCAGTTGCTGCTCTAGTGAAGAAACCCAAGGTTGAACCCAAACCCGAGACTAAGTGCTTCTGAAATGAGGGGAACGGTCACTGAAGCAGAACTACCCTAGATACTTCGTAGATGAGAAGGCTGGCAAGGTCGACAGAAGTATATTGGATATACATTATATTAATGTGTACTTTACTAGTACTCCTAGTAGCACCAGGGTATTAGATACCGGTTCGGTTGCTAAGTGTTAGTAACTCGAAATAAAAGCTGCGGAATAAACGGAGACTAGCTAAAGGTGAGATGACGATATGTGTTGGAAGTGTTTCCAAGGTTGATGTGATCAAGCATCGCATGCTCCCTCTACCATCGAGATTGGGGTTAAACCTGAATAATTGTTATTTGGTGTTTGCGTTGAGCATAGACATGATTGGATTATGTTTATCGCAATACGGTTATTCATTAAAGGAGAATAATGGTTACTCTGTCTATTTGAATAATACCTTCAATGGTCTTGCACCTAAAATGAATGGTTTATTGAATCTCGATCGTAGTGATACACATGTTCATGCCAAAAGATATAAGATAGTAATGATAGTACCACATACTTGTGGCACTGCCACTTGAGTCATATTGGTATAAAACGCATGAAGAAGCTCCATGTTGATGGATCTTTGGACTCACTCGTTTTTGAAAAGATTGAGACATGCGAACCATGTCTATTAGTTGCATGAAGAAAGTCCATACAGATGGATCATTTGGACTCACTTGATTTTGAATCACTTGAGACATGCAAATCATACCACATGGGCAAGATGACTGAAAGGCCTCGTTTTCAGTAAGATGGAACAAGAGAGCAACTTGTTGGAAGTAATACATTTGATGTGTGCAGTCCAATGAGTGCTGAGGCACGCAGTGGATATCGTTATGTTCTTACTTCACAGATGATTTGAGTAGATGCTGAGAATATTTACTTGATGAAACAAGTCTGAATTATTGAAAGGTTCAAGTAATTTCAGAGTGAAGTTGAAGATCGTCGTGACAAGAGGATAAAATGTCTGTGATATGATCATAGAGATGAATATCTGAGTTACGAGTTTGGCACACAATTAAGAAATTGTGGAAATTGTTTCACGACTAATACCGCCTGGAACACCATATTGTGATGGTGTGTCCGAACATCATAACTGCACCCTATTGGATATGGTGCATACCATGATGTCTCTTATCGAATTACAACTATCGTTTATGGGTTAGGCATTAGAGACAACCACATTCACTTTAAATAGGGCACCACGCAATTCCGTTGAGACGACACCGTATGAACTATGGTTTAGAGAAACCTAAGCTGTCGTCTCTTAAAAGTTTGGGGCTGCGACGCTTATGTGAAAAAGTTTCAGGCTGATAAGCTCGAACCCAAAGCGGATAAATGCATCTTCATAGAATACCCAAAACAGTTGGGTATACCTCCTATTTCAGATCTGGAAGCAAAAGTGATTGTTTCTAGAAACGGGTCCTTTCTCGAGGAAAAGTTTCTCTCGAAAGAATTGAGTGGGAGGATGGTGGAGACTTGATGAGGTCATTGAACCATCACTTCAACTAATGTGTAGCAGGGCACAGGAAGTTGTTCCTGTGGCACCTACACCAATTGAAGTGGAAGCTTATGATAGTGATCATGAAACTTCAGATCAAGTCACTACCAAACCTCATAGGACGACAAGGATGCGTACTACTTCAGAGTGGTACGTAATCCTGTCTTGGAAGTCATGTTGCTAGACAACAATGAACCTACGAGCTATGGAGAAGCGATGGTGGGCCCGGATTCCGACGAATGGCTTGAGGCCATAAAATCCGAGAGGATCCATGTATGAAAACAAAGTATAGACTTTGAAAGAACTACTTGATGGTCGTAAGGCTGTTGGGTACAGATGGATTTTAAAGGGAAGACAGACAATGATGGTAAGTGTCACCATTAAGAAAGCTCGACTTGTCGTTAAGATGTTTTCCGGCAAGTTCAAGGAGTTGACTGCGATGAGACTTTCTCACTCGTAGCGATGCTAAGAGTCTGTTAGAATTATATTAGCAGTTACTGCATTATTTATGAAATCTTGCAGATAGGATGTCAAAACATTGTTTCCTCGACGATTTTCTTGAGGAAAGGTTGTATGTGATACAACCAGAAGGTTTTGTCAATCCTGAAAGATGCTAACAAGTATGCAAAGCTCCAGCAATCCTTCTAAGGATTGGAGTAAGCATCTCGGAGTTGGAATGAACGCTTTGATGAGATGATCAAAGATTTTGGGTTTATACAAGGTTCATGAGAAACTTGTATTTCCAAAGAAGTGAGTGGGAGCACTATAGAATTTTTGATGAGTATATGTTGTTAACATATTGTTGATCAGAAATGATGTAGAATTTCTGGAAAGCATCCAGGGTTATTTGAAAAGTGTTTTTAATGGAAAACCTGGATTAAGCTACTTGAACATTGAGCATCAAGATCTATAAGGATAGATCAAAAACGCTTAATAGTACTTTCAAATGAATACATACCATGACAAGATTTTGAAGGAGTTCAAAATAGATCAGCAAAGAAGGAGTTCTTGGCTGTGTTACAAGGTGTGAGTATTGAGTAAGACTCAAGACCTGACCACGGCAGAAGAGAGAGAAAGGACGAAGGTCGTCCCCTATGCTTTAGACGTAGGCTCTACAGTATGCTATGCTGTGTACCGCACCTGAAGTGTGCCTTGCCATGAGTTAGTCAAGGGGTACAATAGTGATCCGGGAATCGATCACATGATAGCGGTCGAACTTATCCTTAGTATCTAGTGGACTAAGGAATTTTCCCGATTATGGAGGTGGTAAAACAGTTCGTTGTAAAGGGTTACGTCGATGCAAATTTTGACACTAATCCGGATGACTCTGAGTAGTAAACCGGATTTGTATAGTAGAGCAGTTATTTGGAATACCTCCAAGTAGCGCGTGGTAGCTACATCTACAAGATGACATAGAGATTTGTAAAGCACACACGGATCTGAATGTTGCAGACCCGTTGACTAAAACCTCTCTCGTAAGCATAACATGATCAAACCCTAGAACTCATTGAGTGTTAATCACATGGTGATGTGGACTAGATTATTGACTCTAGTGAACTTTGAGTGTTAATCACATGGTGATGTGAACTAGATTATTGACTCTAGTGCAAGTGGGAGACTATTGGAAATATGCCCTAGAGGCAATAATAAAATGGTTATTATTGTATTTCCTTGTTCATGATAATTGTCTGTTGTTCATGCTATAATTGTATTAACTGGAAACCGTAATACATGTGTGAATACATAGACCACAACATGTCCCTAGTAAGCCTCTAGTTGACTAGCTCGTTGATCAATAGATGGTTATGGTTTCCTGACCATGGACATTGGATGTCATTGATAACGGGATCACATCATTAGGAGAATGATGTGATGGACAAGACCCAATCCTAAGCATAGCACAAGATCGTGTAGTTCGTTTGCTAGAGCTTTTCTAATGTCAAGTATCATTTCCTTAGACCATGAGATTGTGCAACTCCCGGATACCGTAGGAATGCTTTGGGTGTACCAAACGTCACAACGTAACTGGGTGGCTATAAAGGTGCACTACAGGTATCTCCGAAAGTGTCTGTTGGGTTGGCATGAATCGAGACTGGGATTTGTCACTCCGTATGACGGAGAGGTATCTCTGGGCCCACTTAGTAAATGCATCATCATAATAAGCTCAATGTGACCAAGTGTTTGGTCACGGGATCATGCATTACGGTACGAGTAAAGTGACTTGCCGGTAACGAGATTGAACAAGGTATTGGGATACCGATGATCGAATCTCGGGCAAGTAACTTACCGATTGACAAAGGGAATTGTATACGGGATTGATTGAATCCTCGACATCGTGGTTCATCCGATGAGATCATCGTGGAACATGTGGGAGCCAACATGGGTATCCAGATCCCGCTGTTGGTTATTGACCGGAGAGTCGTCTCGGTCATCTCTGCATGTCTCCCGAACCCGTAGGGTCTACACACTTAAGGTTCGGTGATGCTAGAGTTGTAGAGATATTAGTATGCGGTTAACCGAAAGTTGTTCGGAGTCCCCGATGAGATCCCGGACGTCACGAGGAGTTCCGGAATGGTCCGGAGGTAAAGATTTATATATGGGAAGTCCTATTTTGGCCACCGGAAAATGTTCGGGATTTTTCGGTATTGTACCGGGAAGGTTCTAGAAGGTTCCGAAGTGGGGCCCACCTGCATGGGGGACCCACATGAACGTGGGTAGTGGGGGCAAGGCCCCACACCCCTGGTCAAGGCGCACCAAGATCCCACCTTAGAAGGAATAAGATCATATCCCGAAGGGATAAGATCAAGATCCCTAAAAAAGGGGGATAACAATCGGTGGGGAAGGGAAATGATGGGATTTCTTTCCCCCACCTTTGCCAACGCCCCAATGGACTTGGAGGGCAAGAAACCAGCCCCCTCCACCCCTATATATAGTGGGGAGGCGCATGGGAGCAGGACCCCAAGCCCTGGCGCCTCCCTCCCTCCCGTGGCACCTCTTCCTCCCTGCTTCCGCTTGGCGAAGCCCTGCCGGGATCCCGCTACTTCCACCACCACGCCGTCGTGCTGCTGGATCTCCATCAACTTCTCCTCCCCCTTGCTGGATCAAGAAGGAGGAGACGTCCCCGCTCCGTATGTGTGTTGAACGCGGAGGTGCCGTCCGTTCAGCGCTAGGATCATCGGTGATTTGGATCACGACGAATACGACTCCATCAACCCCGTTCTCTTGAACGCTTCCGCTCGCGATCTACAAGGGTATGTAGATGCACTCCTCCCCTCTCGTTGCTAGCATCTCCTAGATTGATCTTGGTGACACGTAGGAAAATTTTGAATTTCTGCTACGTTCCCCAACATGGATACCCATGTTGGCTCCCACATGTTCCACGATGATCTCATCGGATGAACCACGATGTCGAGGATTCAATCAATCCCATATACAATTCCCTTTGTCAATCGGTACGTTACTTGCCCGAGATTCGATCGTCGGTATCCCAATACCTTGTTCAATCTCGTTACCGGCAAGTCGCTTTACTCGTACCGTAATGCATGATCCCGTGACCAAAAACTTGGTCACATTGAGCTCATTATGATGATGCATTACCGAGTGGGCCCAGAGAAATCCCAGTCTCGATTCGTGCCAACCCAACAGACACTTTCGGAGATACCCGTAGTGCACCTTTATAGCCACCCAGTTACGTTGTGACGTTTGGCACACCCAAAGCACTCCTATGGTATCCGGGAGTTGCACAATCTCATGGTCTAAGGAAATGATACTTGACATTTGGAAAAGCTCTAGCAAACGAACTACACGATCTTGTGTTATGCTTAGGATTGGGTCTTGTCCATCACATCATTCTCCTAATGATGTGATCCCGTTATCAATGACATCCAATGTCCATAGTCAGGAAACCATGACTATCTGTTGATCAACGAGCTAGTCAACTAGAGGCTCACTAGGGACATGTTGTGGTCTATGTATTCACACATGTATTACGATTTCCGGATAACACAATTATAGCATGAACAATAGACAATTATCATGAATAAGGAAATATAATAATAACCATTTTATTATTGCCTCTAGGGCATATTTCCAACACTGACACATAGGCAACTTCCAGCATCGGGATGTCAGGAGGGGTACCCTCCTTTCTGACATCTAGCTTGACAAGATACAACAACGAAAATGGTTCTGGGCTTTCAATCTCTTGTGTTTTGTTTCTTCTTAATCCAATACTGCATAGATGCACCCTCTTCGCTTTCAGAGTCGTTTTCAGCTGGCTCATGACTCCCATCCTTGGCCCGATCTTCATTAGTGCCACCACTATGACCTCTGCCAGTGGTCTTGTCAGCAGACTCCCCATTCCCGCCACCACCATCATTGTCATCGCCGCCCTCCTTGTCCTCCTCATGTTTGTTCACGTCAGCCTCCTCATCTTCTTCTTCGTCCCCATCTTCATCTTCCGTCTCAAGGTCTCCAACCTCTACCTCTACTTCCTCCGTGTTTCTTCTTGCTCATCCTCCTGGTCCTGGGCATCATCGCCGCCACTATTGGTCTCTCCATGCATGTTCCCATCACCATCATCATCACCGCTGTCGGAGTCACCTTCACCACCGTCTGATCCTTCACTCTCGTCTTCATGGCCATCGTATGTGTCACTCCCCGACTGGTAAGATTCTTCATCACTGGGAAGTGTGCGGGGGTCATTCACACTGGCGTCGCGCCTTTCCCTTGAATGTTCACTACTTGGACGAGCAACATTGTCAGCTGCTGGCATGCTAGTTGTGCCGCCATCGTCGTGAAGTTTCCCAATTCCCTGTACGAGCTTGCCCATTGAGCGTGATATTTCAGAACATATTTCATGCACCATCCCAACAAGCTTCTTTTGTTTCTGCGCACACCAAAAGACAGAGAGAGGACATTGGCGTCACGTATATTAGAACAGGTACAAAAAAGCAAGCAAAAGAGGAATGTATAAGGCAACTCACATTTGAGTCGTATGAGTTGGGGAGCCTTGCTGCCACGAACTTTGTGACATGATCAAGACTGCCAAATAAGCTTTCATCGGCAAAGCGAGCGAACTCGGTCTTGAGCTGTAGTTTGAAGTGTGAGAAAAATGCAAAAAGAAGAAAAAGACAAAAAAGGGGAAAAACCTGGCGGGTAAGCAACTTTCTCTACTCAAGCTATTTGTGAGTTGCCAAGCATTAAATGTGTGGTTGCCTGAAAGTATAAGTCTGTATTGCCTATGATTGGTTTAACAAAATAACAACACATGTTTTGCCTAGGGATAACACACATCTGGTGAGTTGCTTAGGAACAAAAATGCGGTTGCCTAGTTAAGGATAGTGTGTTGCCTGATAGTTGCTTGGCAAGTTGCCTGACTTCTATATGACCTCCTTACAAATAGGGATTAACAAAACTGAAAAGAAAACTAAAGTGACTGAATGATCGTGTGCTTCACAAACATAAGAGGAAACTTACCCGCAACTTGCCAAACTCCCCCCGGCCCTTTTTGTCCTTCTTAATGACCTTGGAAATAAAATCAGAATCCCAAACCGACGCTCTTGGAACCGTGCTTGCGATCGGTTCGTTCACATCCAACGAGTCCAGGTATAGCAGCTACATGAGGCAAATCAAAAACAAAAGGGAAAAATGAGTAGATGAACAACAAGATCAGGGAGATGAAAAACTATGAAAAAAAGGACAAAGAGCAAGCTAGACTTACAACTAAATGCATGACGCAACAACAGACTGCGTTTTTATCACCTGCTCCCGCGAATGCCAATTTTAATTGATCAACTACAAACTGGCATACATTGGTCTCCGTTATCGCATCCACATGCATCACAGCAGGAAAACACCGTGGGGATATGTTCAAACTTGTGGTAGGAGCAAGGAAACAGGAGAAGGCGACCGCCAACCAAGCACGCAGGAAATTGTTATCTGCTGCCCCAGCCATATCCTTAATCATTTTGCACCAAGATGTTAGTGTTGGTGAGCCTTTCGTATTGATCTTGAAGATTTTGTACATTTTGGATGTGTAATCTACTCTATTCTCGTAGCAAACCTTCCTCCCCCTGTTTGGCAGACCCCATATCATGTGAACACTTGCTGCATCTACTGGAATCTTGCCCCTTTCTGGGATGACAAGTTGGGAAATTTCAGGGTCGTAATGCTTCATAACCCACTGACTTAAGTCTCCTGGCATGCTACATGTTGCAATCTGCAGCAGACCTCTAAACTCTATTCGAATTACCTCGTCCTTCTGAAATTGCACTAAATCTTTGTTTACTTTGAACAACCTTGCTGGTGATGCCATGTTCCTGCGACCCTACAAGCACGAAAAAATGGGCTAAATTAAACTTTGTGTGACAGAAATTAGCAAGTATCAATATTGTTTCCATGATGATGCGATGTTTATCCTATACAGAATACCATCATTTGTTCTTATAACTTCAACATGCTCAAACCTGCTAGTGGCCTTGCTTACGCACGATTTAACAGCCAAAAACCATACCTAGAATTGCTAAAAAATAACACATTCATCTCGCAACTTCTAAAAAGAACGCACAAAATCCATACAGCCTTGAAAAAAATGGAATCTGAAAACTACGATTCATGATGCATGAATACCTCATTTCCGCATGTTTTTCGGCGTTTTGGCTTTGATTCATCCTCCTCTGTGACCTCCTTGCCTTCTGAATCATCATCTTGTGCACTGGCATTGCTATCTATGTCTGACGGGCGATTCCCACGACAAATTATTCCTTTAGTGCACATACGCTTGTAGCCAATCATAGTTGGGTTCTGTTGTTGTAATGAGTGTGCCTGCATTGGAGGAAATGTGTTCATCTGTTTCGCATTGGAAAAAGTCACGAAACTCAAACATGGCAAACATCACAGACGCTCCACCGTGCCATGCTCAAAGCTCTTACCTCTGCTCCTCGTACACCCTCTTGGTTTGCTTGTAAACCCTGACCATCACTTTCCTTCCTTGCCTCGGACATTTTGGACACTGCAAACACATAATACAGTATTTTCAGGTTGCTAATAAAAAAGGGACTTCACTACTTGTAACACTGTAGGTTGCTTACAAACATGAAAAAAGACATTTCCTAGAGCTCGCTGATGAACCATTAAAGCAACACAAAACTTGATTTAGGCAACGAAACAAACTTACACAACTACTGATTAGGCAACTTTGGTTCAGACTAACGCACAACTTCTATGCTGATTTCTGGCAAGTTACTAGAAAAAAATGGGCCTGACAAAAATCTAGAAAAACAAGTCCAACAAATTCTGTTTCGAACGCTGCCCCAACAATCTGTAAGTTTCAGCAAACTACACTAACATTGATCTGGCATCTTATATATTAAGAAAGTTTGGGCATCTTAAAGCTTTTAATCCTCTTATACATGATGTTCATACTTTTGTAGGTCCAATTGGCAATTTTGCAGTTCGAGAAAATTGTGATGGAAATATACAACACAATAATAGATGTCCATAAGAGATACATGCAGAAAACAACAAACAAAGACACTTGTCAAACACCGCTATGAATTGTTATCATGAGTATAACGGGAAGACACGGTTCAGGAAGCACCATGTGTGGTGCCAAACACAAGGCTAAACAAAAAGCAAGTATTCCGTGAAGTGGTATGTTGTAGTCTGATACTTTAGCATATGTCTTGCAAATGGCGACCGCTATCGACGCTATTCAATGAAAACTGAACTAAACAAACTCCTTTCATAAAAGAAATCTGAGCAACTCAATGAACGCCCTAGTACTAGTAGATCATACAGCTTTAAAGTTTCGGCAACTCATCCAGCCTCAATCAAGCAACCCATGCACAATGTCGAAGCAACTCGGTGAACAGCCCCAGTACAGGTAATTCAGACAACTCTAAAAAAGTTTCGGCAACTTAATCAACGTTGAACAGGCAACTTGTATACAATGTCAAATCAACTCGGTGAACGCCCCCACGACTAGTAGTTCAAACAGCTCTAATTTCGCCAACTCATATAGCCTCAATTAGGCAACTCCTACACAAAATCGAAGCAACTCCTCAACATCTGCTAAAGCAAATGCCCATCTCAGACCAAACAGATCTGGGACGAGATCTGACAGCACACCCCCAATCCCTCACGGCATGACCCCATGATTCACCACCACGAGGCTCCCACGATTCGTCCCTGCCATGAAACGTGAAGCAAAACCACTACGATCTATGGGAGCGTGATTACATCCACCTCCATGCTCGCATTTATACCAATTCCTCTGTGCAAAACCACTACGATCTATGGGAGCGTGATTACATTGAGGACACGCAGAAAAGCAGAGAAAACGGTGGCGATGGGTGCATACCTCAGGATTCCAGAATACTAGGCCACCGGACACGCAGCGCCGTCGACGACCTTCACCGCGCACCCCTTTGCCCTGGGCGCGGCGAGATTGAACCCGTTCTGCCTTATTCTGCGGGGGCCGCGCGCACCTATGCACACTCGCGCAGCTCTGCCGCTCAAACACCGCAGCCGCGCACGCCCTCCGCTCTCCGGCAGCCGTCGGGGGCTTGGGGGCCGCGGTTGAACTCACGAAGAATAGGGGGAGAGAAATGGCGACGAGGAGGGAGGGAGAGGATTGGGGGGATTCAGGGGATTGGGGCGGTGGGGTAGCGGTGGTTCTGAGCAGTTTCGAATACAACGCCAACGAACAGGACGTGCGGGTAGTAGTGGGCCCTCTCAGTTGAATAGGTGTCGCGGGAGGTCGAACCGTCCGTCCCGACCAGGGAAAACCTGGGCTCGATCACGCGCGGGCCGACGAGTCGGACGATGATAAAAGGTGTGTGCTCGAACGTGACAACCAGCATCCAATTGCTTTTTACTCCCTCTGTCCCATAATATAAGAGCGTTTTTTAACTAATGTAGTGTCAAAAACGCTTTTATATTATGGGACGGAGGGAGTAGCATTTAGGTTGTAGAAATTTAGTCGTCACGACGCGGCTGTTCCAGTTTCCATGCCCTTGCCACCCGCTCGCCTCTCCTCTCCGATCCCTGCCCAGCCCTGCTGCTCTCGATCTGGTTCAGGCATTCAGCGACGGCCGATGGCGCGACGCAACCTGCTGCACTCGTCAATTCTTCTGGCTCCAACCAACGAACCAGGCAACGAGCCAAGGTTCGACACATCACATTATTCACTAATCTTTCTCGAATTCTCATTTTGTATCCGTGTTTAATTGATACGTTAGATTTGTGACATTACGATTCTATGAAAAGTTCCTATTGTGTCATGTACATGTCCTAGAGATTATCATGATCGTGATGCAAATTATCTTGCACTAGTTCCTATCTGTGATGCAATTTTTCTGATGTCGAAAGTCCTTGCTGCATTTCTCAATCCTTCATGTGGCCAATGAAATACCAAGGTTTTCCATAGCACTATCAATTACACTATCACCTCTTTCAGTTCGTATCTTGTAAAATTTTAGATCAGATTTTAGCTCTTTTGGTTGTGTGATATGCGATATGTATTCTAAAACTTGCGTTCAACTATTATGTAAAGAAAACTCCCGCCAAACACCGTAAAGATTAACGGCGAACCACTTTGCTTTGGCGTTGTTTCTTAATCTACATTGAAGGCAAATTAACAGCTAAGTTATGTTCTGTTAAATTTATTGTTATTTTTTTATGTTAATGGCAATCATATAGTTGAATTTAAATTAATGCAAATACAATCATACTTATATAATGTCTAATTGACATATTATTATGAAAAAATCCAACTTGGCTTGGCCTCCATATCCAAATCCTATCTTCGTCATTGGACCTGGTCCGGCCTCATGTATGCTCAAATCCTGGGTCCACCTCTGCCTTTCGGGCTCTGATCCTCTTCGAGTTTGTCCATCCGGATATAAGTCGACAAAGCTCCAACGATTCTATGTCGTCTCGTTGAGGCGATGAGGTAAGGGTTTCTCATTATTTGACGAGATTTGGACAATTGCACCTCTAGGGCGCCGGTCCTTATGGGCACGTGCATGAAGACTTTCTGACTGTAATCGACAAGGTCAAGTTGGCTTCGGTAGAGAAGCGACGTTTTGTCTTTTTTACTGCCATTACCACGACCCCATTCGAAACTGAACACATGTGTACAACACGCACCCAACTTTCATATCCTAAAATTTCAAAAATAAAATAAAATTTTCTAATATGAAAATAAATTTTTCTAATATGGTTTTTAGTGTTATTTTTTATATAGGGGTGGCACCCGAAAGCCACAAATCCTTGTCCGTGCTGTCTTCAAAGATTGAGATCTTTTGTAAGCTACTCCTATGAGACTCATTTAATTTATTGGCTGAGAAATAAAATATGAGAAGCTTTCTCTTGAAGAAAAACTAAGGCCTCCTTTGGAGGAATTTCATAGGAATTTTAGAGGATAAGATTCTTATAGGATTTTTTTCTTTAGAGCCCTTTGGTTCATAGGAATGGATTCCTATTTCTACATAGGATTGGTTCCTATCCTCCATATTTCTCCATATTTCATGGGAAAATAAAAATGAGCCTAGACGCAATGGAAAAATTCTTTGGTGTCAACCAAATGACATCTCGTTTCCTATTCCTACTCATAGGATTTGATTTGAGATACATGTTATCTCATTTTCTACAAAATTCCTATTCCTACGATAATCCTATCCTATGAACCAAAAGAAGCCTAAGGCCTCATTTGTTTTACAGGATTGGTATAAGTGTAGAAACAGGAAAAATGAACTACAGATAGGATGCCGTGTCAAGTGAAATCCCACCGATAGCAAAACATAGGAATTCTCACATAACTGCTATTTGATTCTAGTATAAAAAAACATAGGAACTCATGCGTGCGCATTTTCTTCCCGCTAGGATTTTTCCATGAAGTCCTCATTGCCTTTTTCTGTGAAACTGAACTATGGATTTTATTTACGATTGGTTTCGGTGGAACACAATCCTGTAAATCAAACGACATCGCATGAAAATTTCCAGAGGATCTACAGAAAATCCTAGGCAAATCAAACGCGGCCTAAATGTGTTTCCAAAAACTGATATTGGAAAAAAAGTTGTCTGAGCCCAGGTTCGAACTGGGGACCTTTAGTGTGTGAGACTAACGTGATAACCAACTACACCACCCAGACGAGGTGCTTAAAGTTGAGGCAACGTTTTATATATTCTCAAACTCCTCTTTGAAGCGTAATCGAATCCTCAACCAAACACCTGAACGACTCGAAGGCAAAAACAAACGACCAATCAAACCGTACTCGAATTTTCAATCCAGCGTACATATACGAGTATACCGCAACACGCCGTATGCAGCATCGATCTTTAACACCGGTTACAACGAAACCAAGTTTAAAACCATACCACCAAATCGGATTACAAGACCCCACAACCATAGCTGATAGCTCTGCAGACAGACAGATCTTAAACCAAATCCAGCGGAGGAGCTCGAACCGATCGGTGCTGGCGGCGGGCGCGCCCGGCTAGCCGGTGTAGACGTGGACGCCGACGGCGATGAGGAAGATGGTGACGAGCGCGAAGTAGAGGACGGCGTGGATGAGGATGGAGAGGCCGCTGGTGTGCATGCTCCCGAACTCCGCCACCCGCCCGCGCCCCGGCAGCGTGCACAGCAACCCCGGCGTCAGCAGCACGAACAGCACTGTCGCGACGATCACCGGGCCCCAGTCCGCCATCTCCCCTCCCCTCTCTCTGATCTGTTCTGTCAAAAAAAACCAAATCTTGAGCGAGCCTCTGGATTTTTTTCTGGGAACTCTCCGGGATGTGTGTGTGTGTGCAGTGCGGCGGAGACGGGGGAGGTCACGCATTAATGTGTGCCTCTCCAGCTTTGCTCGCAGAGTGGGGAGAGTGGGTGGCCGCCAGCTCAGATTCCCGTGCTGCTTGATATGCCCGTGACATGTGGGCCGAATGTTGTCCTGAACGTATTGTGGCCCACACGACATTGGCTATAGGTAGTAGGTAGAGGCGTACTCTCTTGTGCATCTGGAGGGGGAAAGGATACGTTCCGTTCTAGTCGAGGAAACCTTTGTGTCGCCTTGCCGTGGGCGTGGATGGAAGGAACCAGAAGGAGCTCCTGTGGGTCCGGGCCGCCGAGAAACAAAAGAATGAGCGGTGGTGCACCGACGCCGACCTAGCAGGTGTAACAGGTGAATGCCGATCGAAATCACTCGCTAGTCTAGTACTTCCTCTGGTCGCATTTAGCAGGCTCTATTATATTTTGAGCGAAAGTTTGAACATAAATTTTGTATTTAAAAGAAGATTTCCATCACATAATTTAGACGCCGACAGGCCGGCCCAAACGCTCAGCCGGTCGCATGTCACCCGTTAGATACGACACGACCTTCAAATCGTCAGATCCAGCCTTTCGAGGGCTGTCGCTCCGCCCGTCCAAAGGCTGGATCCCCAAAAATCAGACGATGTGCACTGGCAGATAGCCCTAGCGAACACCGCCGAGTGCCGCTATGGACGGGCGGAGCAATAGCCCTCGAAGCACCACCTGCGCATCGCCAGTCGATGCCCTCGCAACGGTGCCGCCGCCGGCACAAGCACCGTCCTCTCCGTCAAAAACCACTCGACTTCTATTTGCACCTTCGTCATCTGAGGTTGCAGCACACCCATGCCCGGTTGTAGCACTTTGCACCATTGGTCGCCGGCCTTCAACTCTCGCATGCCGGTTTCAACATCTGGGCTTGTCGTCCTCGCCTCGGTCCTTGTTGTTGTCGTCGTCGCCCACATCGACAACGCCCTGTGTTCGCCAATGCAGCAAATCATGTTGCCGTTTCCAGCAAAATCCGTCGCCGGTTGTAGCAATGGTGTCGCGTGGTACGCCTCTGCAGCAAAACGGAGCATCGGTTCCAGCTTGGCGGGGTCGCCGTTGCAGCAACTGCCATGGCCGGTTCTAGCATTGTGTTGGCCAGTTGCAGCCATTGGTCGTCGTTGTGGTCGTCGTTAAGGGCACAGCTTCAGCCGTGGCTGGTTGCAGCTCCCGCCGAGGCCGGTTCTAGCATGCCGTGCGACCTCGTCGCCCATAGTAGCATCACCCTCGACGGATGCAACTCCAACCAAAGCCGGATGCAGCTCTCGCCGATGCCGGCTCCAGCATGGCGTCGATGTCGCCGTAGCTCCTGTGGAAGCCGGTTGCAGCTCCCATCGAAGCCGGTTCCAGCAATCTCGTCCGCCTATCGTAGCACGACGCACCGTCGTTCCAACATAGCAGCCCAGGCTTGCAGCACCCACACCTCCCAATTCCAGCTTCACCCGAGGGCAGTTGCAGCACAGTGCCTTGCCAGTTCCAGTATGACCCTCCATGTCCCGGAGCTTGCAGCACGGCATGGAGGCCATCCTGAGACTGACCAAGCTGCCAACTGGGCCACACTTCCCTTCCGCAAGAGCTCTCGCATCAGTGGGGCGTGCGGCACCGATGGCCGCCTCCTAGCGTCACCATAGATCTCCACCTCATCGGATCCATAGCGGATTTGCTGAACCAATGGAGGAAATGCGAAGACGAAAGAAGAAGGAAGAACTGACGGGAAAGAAGAAGAAAAAATGAGTGCACGAGCACATCTTCCAGTCTCCTTTTGCAGATAAGGTAAGCAGTGGATGGACCTGAAGGAAATATGCCCTAGAGGCAATAATAAATTTGTTATTTATATTTCCTTATATCATGATAAATATCTATTATTCATGCTAGAATTGTATTAACCGGAAACTTGATACATGTGTGGATACATAGACAAAACAGTGTCCCTAGTAAAGCCTCTACTAGACTAGCTCGTTAATCAAAGATGGTTAAGTTTCCTAACCAAAGACATGTGTTGTCATTTGATGAACGGAATCACATCATTAGGAGGAGGATGTGATGGACAAGACCCATCCATTAGCTTAGCATAATGATAGTTAAGTTTTATTGCTATTGGTTTCTTCATGACTTATACATGTTCCTTTGACTATGAGATTATGCAACTCCCGAATACCGGAGGAGTACCTTGTGTGCTATCGTCACAACGTAAAAGGGTGATTATAAAGATGTTCTACAGGTATCTCCGAAGGTGCTTTGTTGGGTTGGCATAGATCGAGATTAGGATTTGTCACTCAGAGTATCGGAGAGGTATCTCTGGCCCCTCTCGGTAATGCACATCATAATAAGCCTTGCAAGCAATGTGACTAATGAGTTAGTTGCGGGATGATGCATTACGGAATGAGTAAAAAGACTTGCCGGTAACGAGATAGAACTAGGTATGTGGATACTGACGATCGAATCTCGGGCAAGTAACATACCGATGACAAAGGGAATAACGTATGTTGTCATCACGGTTCAACCGATAAAGATCTTCACAGAATATGTGGGAATCAATATGAGCATCCAGGTTCCGCTATTGGTTATTGACCGGAGAGGCACTACAAAAAAATACACTTCCGTGCTAATACGTGTTTGTCACAGTAGGTCACGTTTTCTGTCATGCATGCACATCCATGACAAATTTATGACAGAATCAAGATAGTCATACATGTGCTGTCGTAGAAGTGTTCCATGACATTACCAAAATTATCATCACGGAAGTGTCCACTTCCATGACGATAAATCGCGCGTCACAGAAGTGCTTTCGTCAAGGGTGACCGACACGTGGCATCCACCGTAACGGAATGGCGTTAAGCTATCGGGTCCGGTTTTGGATCCGATAACCCGTTAACAGCCCCGACCAATGGGGATTTTCCACGTGTAAAATCATCATTGGCTGGAGGAAACACGTGTCAGCTCACCGTTGGGACAGATGTCATCCACTCATTGGACCCAAAGCGCCTATGATACGTCGACACATGGCACGGCCCAACAGAGGCCCATTCCTGTGAAAAGGCCGGCCCGTTTGACTTGGTAAAAAGGTGGCGGGCCGGCCCACGGTAAGCCTATTAACGACCCGTTCAGCCCGTTTTAACTTCCGACCCATGTATGGCCCATGACGTCTTTTGGCCCATATGAGGCCCTTAGTAACCCTCGGCCCATTAACGGCCCGTGGTAAAACTGGCCCGTAATGAACAGTGTATCACTTTATACCCATTAACGGACCATTATTCCGTTGGGCCATTTCCAGCCCATGTTATCTTTTGGCCTTCTCAGGGCCCATTTATTCTTGGGCTCATTTCCAGCATTCGTTTACTTTCGGCCCGTTACTGTCATTTTCTGCTTGTGGGCCAAATACAGCCCGTGGTTACAGTTGGCCCGTTTGTGGCCCGTTAATACGTTGGGCCGTTTTCATAGCGTCATCAAATACGGCCGATTAACGACGACCCGTTATGGTCGGCCCATGAACGGACGATTTCAACTCTAGCCATTTTACGGCCATAATGTGGTCTGTTATTGGCCCATGTTTGGCCAACCGATCATACGGCCCGTAGAAGGCCCATTGATGATACGTCCCGTAGAAGGCCCATTGTGTCTATGCCCCATAGAAGGCCCATTGTTTCTACGGCCCTTAGAAGGCCCATTGTTTCTACGTCCCGTAGGAGGCCCATGTTAACTACAGTAAATATGTAGCCCATTATTAATGTGGCCTAGTTTTAAAAAATAGGTTATTGCGGCCACTAGCAAACCGTGGAAAAAGAACTGCACTGACTACAAGAAAACAAATAAACAAGACAATAAGGAAATAAATAAGCAAGCAACTTACGCTAGGCTATCACGGCTATTACACATATTACTGTAGGGGAACGTGGCAGAAATTCAAAATTTTCTACGCATCACCAAGATCAATCTATGGAGTAATCTAGCAACGAAGGGAAGGGGAGTGCATCTACATACCCTTGTAGATCGCGATGCGGAAGCATTGCAAGAACGCGGATGAGGGAGTCGTACTCGTAGCGATTCAGATCGCGGTTGATTCCGATCTGAGCACCGAAGAACGGTGCCTCCGCGTTCAACACACGTGCAGCCCGGTGACGTCTCCCACGCCTTGATCCAGCAAGGAGAGAGGGAGAGGTTGGGGAAGACTCCATCCAGCAGCAGCACGACGGCGTGGTGGTGATGGAGGAGTGTGGCAATCCCGCAGTGCTTCGCCAAGCACTGCGGGAGAGGAGGAGGAGGGAGAGGGGTAGGGCTGCGCCGAAAGAGAGACGTTCTCATGTCTTGGGCAGCCCCAAAACCCCAATATATATAGGGGAGGGGGAGGGCTGCGCCCCCATCTAGGGTTTCCCCCCCAAGGGGTGCGGCCAGCCCTAGATGGGACTTGGGGGGGCGGCCAAAGCGGGGAAGAGAGGGGGCGCCCCACTAGATGGGCCTTAGGCCCATCTGAGCCTAGGGTTTCCCCCTTCCCCCCTTTCCTGCGCCCTGGGCCTCTTGTGGGGGGCGCACCAGCCCACCTGGGGCTGGTCCCCTCCCACACTTGGCCCATGCAGCCCTCTGGGGCCGGTGGCCCCACTTGGTGGACCCCCGGGACCCTCCCGGTGGTCCCGGTACATTACCGATATCACCCGAAACTTTTCCGGTGACCAAAACAGGACTTCCCATATATAAATCTTAAATCTTTACCTCCGGACCATTCCGGAACTCCTCGTGACGTCCGGGATCTCATACGGGACTCCGAACAACATTCGGTAACCACGTACAAACTTTCCCTATAACCCTAGCGTCATCGAACCTTAAGTGTGTAGACCCTACGGGTTCGGGAACCATGCAAACATGACCGAGACGTTCTCTGGTCAATAACCAACAGCGGGATCTGGATACCCATGTTGGCTCCCACATGTTCCACGATGATCTCATCGGATGAACCATGATGTCGGGGATTCAATCAATCCCGTATACAATTCCCTTTGTCTATCGGTATGTTACTTGCCCGAGATTCGATCGTCGGTATCCCGATACCTTGTTCAATCTCGTTACCGGCAAGTCTCTTTACTCGTTCCGTAACTCACATCATCCCGTGATCAACTCCTTGGTCACATTGTGCACATTATGATGATGTCCTACCGAGTGGGCCCAGAGATACCTCTCCGTTTACACGGAGTGACAAATCCCAGTCTCGATTCGTGCCAACCCAACAGACACTTTCGGAGATACCTGTAGTGCACCTTTATAGCCACCCAGTTACGTTGTGACGTTTGGTACACCCAAAGCATTCCTACGGTATCCGGGAGTTGCACAATCTCATGGTCTAAGGAAATGATACTTGACATTAGAAAAGCTCTGAGCAAACGAACTACACGATCTTGTGCTAGGCTTAGGATTGGGTCTTGTCCATCACATCATTCTCCTAATGATGTGATCCCGTTATCAACGACATCCAATGTCCATGGTCAGGAAACCGTAACCATCTATTGATCAACGAGCTAGTCAACTAGAGGCTTACTAGGGACATGGTGTTGTCTATGATGTATCTAAGTTTCCTATCAATACAATTCTAGCATGGATAATAAACGATTATCATGAACAAGGAAATATAATAATAACCAATTTATTATTTCCTCTAGGGCATATTTCCAACAGTCTCCCACTTGCACTAGAGTCAATAATCTAGTCCACATCACCATGTGATTAACACTCGTAGGTCACATCACCATGTGACCAACATCCAAAGAGTTTACTAGAGTCACCAATCTAGTTCACATCACTATGTTATTAACACTCAATGAGTTCTGGTTTGATCATGTTATGCTTGTGAGAGAGGTTATTAGTCAACGGGTCTGAACCTTTCAGATCCGTGTGTGCTTTACGAATATCTATGTCATCTTGTGGATGCTACCACACGCTACTTGGAGCCATTCAAGTATCTGCTCTACTATACGAATCCGGTTTACTACTCAGAGTCATCCGGATTAGTGTCAAAGTTCGCATCGATGTAACCCTTTACGACGAACTCCTTTTCACCTCCATAATCGAGAAAATTCCTTAGTCCACTAGATACTAAGGATAAGTTCGACCGCTGTCATGTGATCCTTTCCCGGATCGCTATTGTACCCCTTGACCAACTCATGACAAGGCACACTTTATGTGCGGTACACAGCATAGCATACTGTAGAGCCTACGTCTGAAGCATAGGGGACGACCTTCGTCCTTTCTCTCTCTTCTGCTGTGGTCAGGTCTTGAGTCTTACTCAATACTCGCACCTTGTAACACAGCCAAGAACTCCTTCTTTGCTGATCTATTTTGAACTCTTTCAAAATCATGTCAAGGTGTGCGTTCTTTGAAAGTATCATCAGGCGTCTTGATCTATCTCTATAGATCTTGATGCCCAATATGTAAGCAACTTTATCCAGGTCTTCCTTTGAAAAACTCCTTTCAAACAACCCTTTATGCTTTCCAGAAATTTTACATCATTTCGGATCAACAATATGTCATTCACATATACTTATCAGAAATGTTGTAGCGCTCCCACTCACTTTATTGTAAATACAAGTTTCTAACAAACTTTGTATAAACCCAAAAACTTTGATCGCTCCATCAAAGCTTATATTCTGACTCCGAGATGCTTGCTCTAGTCCATGGAAGGATCGCTGGAGCTAGCATACCTTTTAGCATCCTTAGGATCGACAAAACCTTTCTGATTGTATCACATACAACCTTTCCTTACGAAAACTGGTAAGGAAACTTGTTTTGACATCCATCTGCCAGATTTCATAAATGCAGCTAATGCTAACATGATTCCGACGGACTTAAGCATCGCTACGGATGAGAAAATCTCATCGTAGTCAACTCCTTGAACTTGTGGAAATACTCTTTGCCACAAGTCGAGCTTCATAGACGGTAACATTACCGTCCACGTCCGTCTTCTTCTCAAAGATCCATTTATCTCGGATTTCATGGTTTCTAACCATTTGTCGGAATATGGGCCCACCATCGCTTCTCCATAGCTCGTAGGTTCAGTATTGTCCAACAACATGATATCTCAGACAGGATCACGTACCACTCTGAAGTAGCACGCATCCTCGTCGTCCTACGAGGTTTGGTAGTGACTTGATCCGAAGTTTCATGATCACTATCATAAGCTTCCACTTCAATTGGTGTAGGTGCCACAGGAACAACTTCCTGTGCCCTGCTACACACTAGTTGAAGTGACGGTTCAATAACCTTATCAAGTCTCCACCATCCTCCCACTCAATTCTTTCGAGAGAAACTTTTCCTCGAGAAAGGACTCGTTTCTAGAAGCAATTACTTTTGCTTCCAGATCTGAAATAGGAGGTATACCCAACTGTTTTGGGTATTCTATGAAGATGCATTTATCCGCTTTGGGTTCGAGCTTATCAGCCTGAAACTTTTTCACATAAGCGTCGCAGCCCCAAACTTTTAAGAAACGACAACTTAGGTTTCTCTAAACGGTGTCGTCTCAACGGAATTGCGTGGTGCCCCTTTTAAAGTGAATGCGGTTATCTCTAATGCCTAACCCATAAACGATAGTGGTAATTCGATAAGAGACATCATGGTATGCACCATATCCAATAGGGTGCAGTTATGATGTTCGGACACACCATCACACTATGGTGTTCCAGGCGGTATTAATTGTGAACACTTTCCACAATGTCTTAATTGTGTGCTAAACTCGTAACTCAGATATCTCTATGATCATATCATAGACATTTTATCCTCTTGTCACGACGATCTTCAACTTCACTCTGAAATTACTTGAACCTTTCAATAATTCAGACTTGTGTTTCATCAAGTAAATATTCTCAGCATCTACTCAAATCATCTGTGAAGTAAGAACATAACGATATCCACTGCATGCCTCAGCATTCATTGGACTGCATACATCAAAATGTATTACTTCCAATAAATTGCTCTCTTGTTCCATCTTACTGAAAACGAGGCCTTTCAGTCATCTTGCCCATGTGGTATGATTTGCATGTCTCAAGTGATTCAAAATCAAGTGAGTACAAACGATCCATCTGCATGGAGTTTCTTCATGCATATATACCAATAGACATGGTTCGCATGTCTCAATCTTTTCAAAAACGAGTGAGTCCAAAGATCCATCTACATGGAGCTTCTTCATGCGTTCTACACCAATATGACTCAAGTGGCAGTGCCACAAGTATGTGGTACTATCATTACTATCTTATATCTTTTGGCACAAACATGTGTATCACTGCGATCGAGATTCATTTTAGGTGCAAGACCATTGAAGGTATTATTCAAATAAACAGAGTAACCATTATTCTCCTTAAATGAATAACCGTATTGCGATAAACATAATCCAATCATGCTCAACGCAAACACCAAATCTCGATGGTAGAGGGAGCATGCGATGCTTGATCACATCAACCTTGGAAACACTTCCAACACATATCGTCATCTCACCTTTAGCTAGTCTCCGTTTATTCCGCAGCTTTTATTTCGAGTTACTAACACTTAGCAACCGAACCGGTATCTAATACCCTGGTGCTGCTAGGAGTACTAGTAAAGTACACATTCATATAATGTATATCCAATATACTTCTGTCGACCTTGTCTGCCTTCTCATCTACCAAGTATCTAGGGTAGTTCGGCTTCAGTGACCGTTCCCCTCATTACAGAAGCACTTAGTCTCGGGTTTGGGTTCAACCTTGGGATTCTTCACTAGAGCAGCAAATGACTTGCTGTTTCATGAAGTATCCCTTTTGCCCTTGCCCTTCTAGAAACTAGTGGTTTTACTAACCATCAACAATTGATGCTCCTTCTTGATTTCTACTCTCGCGGTGTCAAACATCGCGAATAGCTCAAGGATCATCATAACTATCCCTGATATGTTATAGTTCATCACGAAGCTCTACTAGCTTGGTGGCAGTGACTATGGAGAACTATCACTATCTCATCTGGGAGATTAACTCCCACTCGATTCAAGCGATTGTGGTACTCAGACAATCTGAGCACCTGCTCAACGATTGAGCTTTTCTCCCTTAGTTTGCAGGCTTAAGAAACTTGTCAGAGGTCTCATACCTCTTGACGTGGGCACTAGTCTGAAATCCCAATTTCAGTCTTCGGAACATCTCATATGTTCTGCGACGTTTCAAAACGTCTTTGGTGCCACAATTCTAAACCGTAGCATTAGCACTGAACTATCACGTAGTCATCAAAACGTGTATGTCAGATGTTTCGCAACATCTACAGACGACGCTGAGGTTCATCACACCGAGCGGTGCATTAAGGACATAAGCCTTATGTGTAGCAATGAGGACAATCCTCAGTTTACGGACCCAGTCCGCATAATTGCTACTACCAACTTTCAACTAAATTTTCTCTAGGAACATATCTTAAACAGTAGAACTAAAGTGCAAGCTATGACATAATTTGCAAAGACCTTTTGACTATGTTCATGATAATGAAGTTCATCTGATTATAGAACTCCCACTCAGATAGACATCCCTCTAGTCATCTAAGTGATACATGATCCGAGTCAAACTAGGCCGTGTCCGATCATCACGTGAGACGGACTAGTCATCATCGGTGAACATCTCCATGTTGATCGTATCTACTATACGACTCATGTTCGACCTTTCGATCTCTTGTGTTCCGAGGACATGTCTGTACATGCTAGGCTCGTCAAGTCAACCTAAGTGTTTCGCATGTGTTCCAAGGCCATGTCTGTACATGCTAGGCTCGTCAACACCCGTTGTATTCGAACGTTAGAATCTATCACACCCGATCATCACGTGGTGCTTCGAAACAACGAACCTTCGCAACGGTGCACAGTTAGGGGGAACACTTCTCTTGAAATTTTAGTGAGGGATCATCTTACTTACTACCGTCGTTCTAAGCAAATAAGATGCATAACATGATAAACATCACATGCAATCAAATAGTGACATGATATGGCCAATATCATTTTGCTCCTTTGATCTCCATCTTCGGGGCACCATGATCATCTTTGTCACCGGCATGACACCATGATCTCCATCATCATGATCTCCATCATTGTGTCTTCATGAAGTTGTCACGCCAACGATTACTTCTACTTCTATGGCTAACGCGCTTAGCAATAAAGTAAAGTAATTTACATGGCGTTATTCAATGACACGCAGGTCATACAAAAAATAAAGACAACTCCTATGGCTCCTGCCGGTTGTCATACTCATCGACATGCAAGTCGTGATTCCTATTACAAGAATATGATCAATCTCATACATCACATATATCATTCATCACATCTTCTGGCCATATCACATCACATAGCACATGCTGCAAAAACAAGTTAGACGTCCTCTAATTGTTGTTGCAAGTTTTTACGTGGCTTGTATAGGTTTCTAGCAAGAACGTTTCTTACCTACGTAAAACCACAACGTGATATGCCAATTTCTATTTACCCTTCATAAGGACCCTTTTCATCGAATCCGTTCCGACTAAAGTGGGAGAGACAGACACCCGCTAGCCACCTTATGCAACTAGTGCATGTCAGTCGGTGGAACCTGTCTCACGTAAGCGTACGTGTAAGGTCGGTCCGGGCCGCTTCATCCCACAATGCCGCCGAAACAAGATAAGACTTGTAGCGGCAAGAAGAATTGGCAACATCGACGCCCACAACTACTTTGTGTTCTACTCGTGCATAGAAACTACGCATAGACCTAGCTCATGATGCCACTGTAGGGGAATGTAGCAGAAATTCAAAATTTTCTACGCATCACCAAGATCAATCTATGGAGTAATCTAGCAACGAAGGGAAGGGGAGTGCATCTACATACCCTTGTAGATCGCGATGCGGAAGCGTTGCAAGAACGCGGATGAGGGAGTCGTACTCGTAGCGATTCAGATCGCGGTTGATTCCGATCTGAGCACCGAAGAACGGTGCCTCCGCGTTCAACACACGTGCAGCCCGGTGACGTCTCCCACGCCTTGATCCAGCAAGGAGAGAGGGAGAGGTTGGGGAAGACTCCATCCAGCAGCAGCACGACGGCGTGGTGGTGATGGAGGAGCATGGCAATCCCGCAGGGCTTCGCCAAGCACCGCGGGAGAGGAGGAGGAGGGAGAGGGGTAGGGCTGCGCCGAAAGAGAGACGTTCTCATGTCTTGGGCAGCCCCAAAACCCCAATATATATAGGGGAGGGGGAGGGCTGCGCCCCCATCTAGGGTTTTCCCCCCAGAGGGGTGCGGCCAGCCCTAGATGGGGCTTTGGGGGGCGGCCAAAGGGGGGAAGAGAGGGGGCGCCCCACTAGATGGGCCTTAGGCCCATCTGAGCCTAGGGTTTCCCCCTTCCCCCCTTTCCTGCGCCCTGGGCCTCTTGTGGGGGGGGGCGCACCAGCCCACCTGGGGCTGGTACCCTCCCACACTTGGCCCATGCAGCCCTCTGGGGCCAGTGGCCCCACTTGGTGGACCCCCGGGACCCTCCCGGTGGTCCCGGTACATTACCGATATCACCCGAAACTTTTCCGGTGACCAAAACAGGACTTCCCATATATAAATCTTTACCTCCGGACCATTCCGGAACTCCTCGTGACGTCCGGGATCTCATACGGGACTCCAAACAACATTCGGTAACCACGTACAAACTTTCCCTATAACCCTAGCGTCATCGAACCTTAAGTGTGTAGACCCTACGGGTTCGGGAACCATGCAAACATGACCGAGACGTTCTCCGGTCAATAACCAACAGCGGGATCTGGATACCCATATTGGCTCCCACATGTTCCACGATGATCTCATCGGATGAACCACGATGTCGGGGATTCAATCAATCCCGTATACAATTCCCTTTGTCTATCGGTATGTTACTTGCCCGAGATTCGATCGTCGGTATCCCGATACCTTGTTCAATCTCGTTACCGGCAAGTCTCTTTACTCGTTCCGTAACTCACATCATCCCGTGATCAACTCCTTGGTCACATTGTGCACATTATGATGATGTCCTACCAAGTGGGCCCAGAGATACCTCTCCGTTTACACAGAGTGACAAATCCCAGTCTCGATTCGTGCCAACCCAACAGACACTTTCGGAGATACCTATAGTGCACCTTTATAGCCACCCAGTTACGTTGTGACGTTTGGTACACCCAAAGCATTCCTACGGTATCCGGGAGTTGCACAATCTCATGGTCTAATGAAATGATACTTGACATTAGAAAAGCTCTGAGCAAACGAACTACACGATCTTGTGCTAGGCTTAGGATTGGGTCTTGTCCATCACATCATTCTCCTAATGATGTGATCCCGTTATCAACGACATCCAATGTCCATGGCCAGGAAACCGTAACCATCTATTGATCAACGAGCTAGTCAACTAGAGGCTTACTAGGGACATGGTGTTGTCTATGTATCCACACATGTATCTGAGTTTCCTATCAATACAATTCTAGCATGGCTAATAAACGATTATCATGAACAAGGAAATATAATAATAACCAATTTATTATTGCCTCTAGGGCATATTTCCAACAATTACATCCACTGGGCATCAAAGTTCACCACAAGTGCAAATATAGGGAACAAAGCAGCATATAAACGCCACAACAAAACAAGTCCAGAACTGAAACCACTTCAGAAGAGCTCAAGAAACAATATCCTAGGTACCCATAATGCTGGCAAGATGCTTAGCAAGCTTATTAACTTTCTCTTGTTTGGCACTTAAATCCTCCAGCACTTGTTGTTGCACCAGAAAGTATGCATCTGAATTCTGCAGGGACTTCCTCAGTCCTTTGGCTTCCTGTCCCATAACATTTGATCGATGTCTTTCGACTTGAAGTTGAGACTCAAGAAGCCGAACTGATTCAGGCAGCGAGTTCGAAGAGCTGGTGCCAGCAGTAGTAGCCAATAACTCGAACACTACATCAAGACAGGACTTTGGGGTTGTCTCAGTGTCTTCAATGTAGTTTTTATCAGCTTTCTTGGAGAACAACAGGGATGTCTCACTATCTTGAACCTTATCTGCATTACTTCCTTTATCATTGCATAACGGGGTACTCTTCTCCAATATTTATCCGCGTTCTAAAAGAGAAACAAACAAACACATCACAGGTTTACAATGTAGTATATGAAACTCATTTTGGTAAACCAGTTCAGTAGTAAGGTGGACAGGATAACAGCATGAAACAAACATATATTTATGTAGTATGGTCACTGTATGGTCTATATCATTCTAGTTTATGTTGCCAAATCAAGATAGATACAGTTCGAATCATATCTATTTAAGACAAAGCAGCATAGACAGAATATAAGTGTGGGAAACTACACAGCAATAACAACACTTGTAATGTGTATGGCATGAGAACATAACTGTTTATTCAATTGAAACTGAAATCAACATAGAGCAAGTTACAACAGCAAACACGTTAAAGAAACAGGTTTAAAACATACCTGTTGCGCCATTGGAGTTTCAATTGCATCCTTCAAATTTGAAATTAGTTGGTATGAGTAAATACAGTGATGCAAGAGCAAAGTAGTATGAACCATAGCTACGGAACCTGACCTGAGAACAATTCTTCTTCTGCTTTAAGCGTTGACTTGGGGTTCGGAGTGGTGGTCCTCGTGCTTTGGGCACTGCAGTTGCCTTACTAACTGATCGTGTTTGGGTGCTCTGTGGTGGAGACGGTGCTGTGTCAACGGGAACTGGGTTACTATCTGCTGGGGTTGGGGTTAGAAGGGGTGTAGCTGGTTCTCTGTCCAACTGGGTAGGGGTACAATCTGCGTGAGTCTGGGTTATGTGTGGTGGGGCTGGTTCTTGGGCAAGTACAACCGTGGTTCTATCTCCATCGACAGGTAGCACGATCTTTTCTGAAGACCGTGTTTTTACTCCCACAGATACTGCCATCACCCCCTCCAATTGAAATGGCTGATAAACAAGAAAAGTAATTGAATGTACAGACATTGTAAGATAGACAGGTGCAATGGATAGTAGGGAAGAAAACAGGGCATGAAATAATTCACATTTATGTTGTCTAACCAAACAGAATAGCAGGACATAATTTCAAATATATGATGGCTAATTAAACAGGATAGCATGACACAATTTCACATGTATGATGGCTAACTAAACAGGATAGAATGACATACTTCAAAATATGATGACTATGTAAACAGGATGACATGATATAACTATACGATGTGTCTATTAAAGTGGTTGGCATGCCATAAATCACAAACATGCCGTCGATGGAAACATGATGGCATGATATAATTCACGGATAGAATGACATAATTCAAAATATGATGACTATGTAAACAGGATGAGATGATATAACTATATTATGTCTTTAGAAAATGGGTTGGCATGCCATAATTCAGATACATGCTGTCTATGTAAACATCATGGCATGATATAATTCAAATATATGATTTATATACTAAGGAAGTGAGCAGAGGGCAATCGCATATATGATGTGTCAACTAAGGAGATGGCATTCAATATCGTGTATATGATGTAAAAACTAAGCATTGCAATACAACATATGCATGATATGAGTAATATAACCCTGCCAAGTTTGAGCATACACCTCAGGGGGATAATAGGACTGGTCATCTGCCTCTGAATCCTCCTCTGAAGAGCTATCTGTAACCAGCAAGATATCTGCTTCAGCAGGTAGCATTGTCTGCTCTGAAGACCTTGTTTTCACTCCAGATTTCTCCATCACCAATTCAAATGGCTGATGCACAGGAAGAGCAGTTGAATATACAAACATTGTCGACAAAAGCAATGAGAAATACAAAAAAAGGACGGCATGATATAATTCACATATATGACGCTTGGCTAAACAGCATGGCATTGCATAATTCACATATATAATGCCTTGCAACAAGATAGCATTGCATAATTCACATATATAATGTCTTGCAACAAGATGGCATTGCATAATTCACATATATGGTAATTAGACACTAAACAGGTGGCATTCACACAAATCATGTCTAAACTAAGCAAATGACATAGCAATGCAAGATACCATACGCACGATATGAGCAACATAACCCTGCCAAGTTAGAGCATGCACCTCGGGGGGGGGAATAGGACTGGTCATCTGTCTCTGAATCCTCCTCTGAGGAGCTATCTGTAACCAGCAAGACATGCGCTTCGTCAGATAGCATTGTCTGCTCTGAAGACCTTGTTTCCACTCCAGATTTTTCCATGACCGTGCCGAATGGCTGATGCACAGGAAGAGTAATTGAATGTACTAAAATTGTTGACAAATTTAACACGTAATAAAAAATGATGTCATGATATAATTCACATATAAGATGACTGGCTAACCAGGGTGGCATTGCAAAATTCACATATATGATGCCTGGCTAAACAAGATGGCATTGCATGATTCACATATACGATAAAGAAACTAAACAGATGGCATTGACACAAAGCATGTCTAAACTAAGCAGATGACATCTTTGATGTATACAGTAAGCAATGCAAGGCACCATATGCATGATATTACCAACATCAGCATGCCAAGTTAGAGCGAAGACCTCATGGGGTAAATAGGAGTGGTCTTCTGCTTCTGAATCCCCCTCAGAACAGTTATCTTCCTCTTGATTACGATCCGAAATGGGTGGAGGGGGGCTGCCTTTGCGCCCACCATGGAGCGACGTCTGCATGAAATTTTATTGCCACGCAAGGCTCGTCTCTTTTGCTCTACATGTTCAGTTCCATTGTGTACAATAACTGACATGCATAGGAATAAAACATAGTGAGATTATGTAAGGAGTGCATGCACAAATCCAGAGTGAAGGTAGCAAACTGTGGATAGACCCAAAACCAATGATAGCAGGCAGATAATAGCTTTAGTTAAAAAATACAGATAATGGCTCCTTTAATGTTTGTTTGCACCCAACATGAAACTCATAGTAGACACCCGAGATTAACCAGATAGTAGACAGATAGTACTGATTGCTGCCCCAATATGTACCCCACAACCATTTAAAAACTCAAGTTTCAGCATAAGTTTGGACCTGAGTCGGAGTCTAATAGGTGAACACGACGATAAAGTAGCATGTCATCATATTAAGCGATGCATAACGTAAGCAGACACGGAAGAGTGCGACCTCTCTTGCGGACCCGTGTAGTCCTCAAGGTCATCTGCTCAGTTGATGATGGTAATGCAGTTGTCGTGGCTGCCGGCGGCGGGGAAGAAGATCTGAGGCGGCGAAAGACAGTCTGGAGAGCGGATCCCTGCTGTGGTGAACCCTTCCGTCGTTGGAGCAGCTGAGCTGGGGTGGAACACAGCACCGCAGGAGCAGGACAAACCACACAAGGTTTTCTTTGACACATATCTGTAACAGAAGTAATTGTGTAAGGGCTTGTTTGAATTTGAGGATTCTAACAATGCAGGGATAGGAAATAGACAGGAATAGGATAGGAATGCACGTGCAAAACAGAGAATTTAAAAACACAGGATTTCTGCCAATCTGGGTGTTTGGTTCACAAGAATTGGAAGATCACAGGATGCAAAGAAGCATGGTGAGATTAAGTCAAACCACAAGAAGTGTACAACCTCTTTGGCGAAGCCATGTCGATCTCAGCGTGATTGGGTTGGCCGGTGAGGATGCTCCGGCTGACTTGGCTGTCGGAGGAGGGGAAGAAGATCTTAGGCGTCTGGAGATGGAGCCCGAGGTACTGCTCCGCTGTGATGGAGGGTTTCGTCGTTGGAGCAGCTCCGGTGAGTTGTACGACGCCGAGGCTGAAGCAGGACAAGAGAGACAACGTTAACCTGAGTGGAATTCTAATAGCATCTCCAATAGATGACGTAAAATACATAACCACAAAGTGCTAGATGTATACATCAGCCGCTCATCTCTGAACTTAACTGTCGAAACTGAATTTAACTGTCGAAACTGAACTTAACTGTCGAAACTGAATTTTGCTGTCGAAACTGAATTTTACTGTCGAAACTGAACGCACTAGAGGTGAGGCTACATGTCAGTCGACTGACTTTTTCATCTCTGGTCAGTCGATTTTGCAGCCGTTGGATACGAAATCAAGGGCCTGCAGTTCATCTTCAACCTCCACCCCCTGAGCCGCCAGCCACCACCGGCCAAACAGCCGCCCCCGCCGCCCGCGGCCGGCGCTGCGCCGCCCCGCCCGCCCCGAAAACACTCCCCACCGCCGGTCCGCCGCCGCCCCGGCCATCCCTCTAGGCCCCCCCGTGCCGAGCTTTTTCTCCGGCGATCCCCAAGCCACCGCCCCACCACCGCCGGCGACCACCGCCCCCACCCTGAACCCTAAGATAGATAGTGGGGTACCTCTCCGGCGAGCCCCCTCCCCGCTGCGGCTGGTTCTTCCTTAACTCCGGCGAGCCCCCCCACCCCCTGAAAATCGACTGACCCAAAAGTCGATTCAGTCGACTGAAGTGTAGCTAAATCGGAGCGGCATCGCAAGAAAGAGCGAGAGCAGCAGCGCGAGCAAGAGCAGACCAGGCAGGGGACTGAGAGCAAGAGCAGAGCAGCATCGCGAGCGAGAGCTAAAGCAGCAGCAGCTCCTACTGATGTGGACGTTGCCGCCGAGGGAGCGACGCCGTGGAGGAAGTGGCCGGCGACGCCGCCGTGGATGGAGCCGCGCCGTGTCGGCTCGGGACCGAGCGCCGGCAGCACCGTGAGATCGAATCAAGAAGAAAATGCGGCGATTAGTGTACAACCTCTTTGGTGGCGCCGATTAGGCCGCAGCTTCATCCGAGGAAACGGTGATGATGATGTTCTTCCGGTGGTGCAGGTGAAGACGGCGGTGTGGGAATGGAGGTGGCGTGAAAGACGAGGGGAACGTCGCGGCAGCTCCTTGGAGGTGGATGAAGGGGTGGCTGAACCGGCGGGACGACCAGATCGACGACGGATCCTCATCCGGTACGGTGGATGAGGGACGTCGAGGTGTTGCTGTGGACGACGTCGTCGGGGAAGAGGCTCCGGCTGGGTGGCGGACGGAGGAGGGTGTGGGGCTTCGCGGGTTTTCCGGCCTCGGTGTACGAATGGGTGGGCGGATGGGATGGGAGTGGGGAACCATGGCTTAGGGACGCGCTTGTCCGAAATGTGGGGTAAGTTACGAAAGTACCCCCACCGATTTGAGGCGGTTCTTTCGGTTCAGGGGTATCACGGGCATTTCGCGTGTCGGGATTTCACAGGAGGTGGGAGTTTTCGCGCGCGTTGTAATTTTGGAATAGCAAGGCGCGGGTTGAGATGGAGGGAGTTGTCGGAGCACAACGAGACAAAGATATATCTTAAATATTTCGGGCTAACAAGGCGCGGGTTGAAATTTCCGGACAAGCCTAACGTGTACTGTACCAAATCAATTCGCACTACAAATGTCATTCAAAACTTTGAATTCATGTTATGTTCAATTAAAATATTTCGCTACGTGTATAATGCATGCAACCTAGTACTCAAATGAACGTTTTAGTGCATTCCAAACGTATATACTACCGCTTCAATATGAACTAAATTTGAATTCGTTTCTCTATTTGAATAAGATCTACAATAATGATTGTTGTGAAGTCAAAGCATTTGAATTCGTTTCTCTGTTTTAATAAGATCTACAATCGTCATTATTGTCAAGTTAAACCATCGTTTGTGTATTATCTTCACAGCACACCACATGATTAGTCTCGAGTTACATATGAACTATGTGTACTATATGAACTCGAACTCGATTTTTTGAATCCACTTTATGTTGATTTCAAATCATAGTACATTTCAAGCTCTAGCTAGATCTTCACAAACTAAACCATGTCTCATATGTATAATGTGTTTATCACATTATGTATGGTGCCCCGCCCCCTACGCCTACAAGTATTTAGATGTGAGTTGCAAACACCACACATTACCACAAATTCAAATAAAATGTGAGAATGTTCGATATATAGTATTGTTTAGATTGTTCGATATTTAGTTGTAAGCTGCAAACGCCACACATTATCACAAATTCAAATAAAATGTGAGATTGTTCGATGTATAGTATGGTTTAGATTGTTCGACATTTAGCTGTGAGTTGCAAACGCCATGCATTATCACATTATGGTATAACATGTGCAAAACCACAACACGCGTATCACCGCTATATTCATGCATGCATATGTTTAAAACACTATGATCTCCTATTCAAATATATGAATCCACTTTCATATCAAATTATGATCTTTGTTAGTCTCTTACACCCACACAATCCTCTAACCTTTGTAGCTACCACTAACTTTCTCTCGTGCATGCACACGCCCTCCTCGCCCTCCCCCTCCCTCAGCATTCTATCCATCGCGCACATTCATTTTTTTCTTTAGGTCGTTCTCCCACAGTCTCCACAACTCCTTTCCGACACACACCGATCGATAAACCTCTCCAGCGATGTCTGCCTACAACATACACACGCACCTTCAATCTCCTCCTTTATGTGTCCTTGCCTCGTGTCTCTCATACGGTCCCACACACGTGTAAACTCTCGCCCCTCTTTTCATCGATCTCACAACCGCACACTCCTCCCCCTATCTAGCTAGTAGCTGGGCCTCTCGCACCACCTCCTAGCTCCATTCTCTCTGTCTATCCGTCTCGCCGGGCCTTATTTGCCTCTAACAAATGGACGTACACCGACCGATCTCCCGCTATACATATAGCTAGCTAGGTCCTTATAACTCGTTTTTCCCCACGCGTCGATCGATCTACCTCATTAGTTATGTCTCTCCCTTCCTCCGACAAACAACAATTGATCTACCGATCTAGTTAGGTTTGCTTACCAAACACATGGTTCCCCTTCATCATCCATGGATGTGTCCCGACAGATCTATCACGCACAGGCACACACAGAAACACATCCCCACTCTTATTGATAATATTGCAGTTCCACCCTCAGTTTGTCTAGTAGGCCTCTCCCACCATCTTCGAGAAGCAACTCCATCACCCATCCAGCACTCTACCCCTCTCCCTCCCTCTCTCTCTCCTCTCTCTCTCTGTCCCATCCTATTTCCCGTCCTTCAGTTATGTATGGATGTCGACCGATCTCCCTCAAGACATAGCTGGGTCTCTCCTTCTCAACACATATACGAGTCGTTCTACCTCTATAGTTAGGCCTCTGCCTACCCCTCCCCCACCCCCTCCCACACACACACACCGATACATCGAGCGCTCTAGTCATGTCTCCCTGCCACACACAAACTTGACCTGTGCCCTCTGACGTTCCGGTAGCTAGGTCAGTCGCCCTATATCTTTGACTTGCACACACACACACAATTTCGATGGCTCTCTTCATCGATCTCGCACCCACCCACTTGATCCTCTCTTCGACTCTATCGATATCTATGACCCCTCCCTCTCTTCTCGTGGATCGCCCGACCCTCTATATATGATATGGATAGGCCTCCATTTCACACACATTGCATGCAAAATTTTGTTTGAGATGTCATCGACACATATTCCCACAAATACATTCACGAAATCAACCTCCCCCCCAAAACAAAAAACACTCACGAACGCACAAGCCATTTGTCTAGGTTTGTATCTCTCACACACACCCACGTAGGTGGGGGACGTGCACGAAGAGAAGAGGTGCACGCACGGCGCACGTACTCCCGTCTCTTTCCCAACCACACCCGCGCGGGTACACGGTGGAGCTCATTTCTGTACGAAAAGGCAGCCCACGTGGTAATTTGACACGTGTACTGGTTGTCCACTAGATGGAGGGAGGATCGTCTACCACGGGTGAACAAACAAATTGCGACTTGACGCGTTATGTTAAAAAAGAGGCAAACCATGTGGGGCCTACCTTAGAGGCAAGGCTCTATACACTGGAGTACTTTTGATGTGTCCCGTCAACTCGCAGAACGAGGAGAAGCTTGCTTAGTACGCCGTCTCCCCCGCCCACGGGCGCGGTGGCTCGCAGGATGAGGTGAAGCTTGCTTACTAGTAGTAGTACTGTACGCCTTACGCCCGCTCCCTCGCCCACGCGCGCGGTGGCTCGCAGGACGAGGAGAAAATTTTACTACTCCCTCCGTTTACTCCTCGTCCCTACTACCTTGGTTAGAGAGATTATCATATTGTTTGGAATATATATGTCCTTTAGTAGATTTCAATATGAACTACTAGTACATACTCCAAACACTGATGTATATAGACGTATTTTAGAGTGTAGATTCACTCATTTTGCTCCGTATGTAGCATAAAGTTGAGACACTTATTTTGGAACGGAGGGAGTACATATTTGCTATGATCTGTCAATCATTGAGATGCAATAGCATGCATGTTAGTCTCCTTTGTATTTGATGAAATGTTGCAACGGGCAACCTTGGACGCAAGATACATGTAACAGAAGCTGGAAGCTTCATAGCATTGTACTATCTCGCTGATAAATTACAGTACGTACTATACAAGTACTTCCTCCGTTCCTAAATATAAGTCTTTGTAGAGATTTCACCATGAACCACATACGGATGTATATAGATGCATTTTAAGTGTAGATTCATTCATTTTGTTCCGTATGTAGTCCACCTAGTGGAATCTCTACAAAGACTTATATTTAGGAACGGAGGGAGTACTATGTAAAGAGTTAGGTGTCGCACGGTGTCCAGAAAATATGGTGATAGTGTGAGGTGGGCCATGTAATCACTGAGCCTGCGTGTTTTCACTGCTCTTGCACTCCTCCGCCGTAAGAATGGAGAAAATTGTAATCTAGTAGTACCTCCTTTCGCCGAAAGCGTGGGACATCCAGCAGTCCTACCACCTCAGTAATAATGACCAATGAGCCGTCAAATCACATAGACCCAGCAGTAAGTTGGACGGACGAAGCAACCATCACTCTTGAATCCGCTTCTCCCTTCAACGCAGGCGCCAGTGAGAGGTCGCGTCCGCTCTGCCCGGCATGAATGCGGCACCGATTCTTTGGAGCGGCGCTGACCGTTTCGGGCGGGAAGCGCGCGCGGGCGATGGAGGGGCTTTGGGTGGGCCAGGCTGGTCAGGAGCGGGCGTGGCAGCTGTCCGCCTGTCCCTACCGGACGCCCGGAAACGAGAGGATGCACCGACTCTCGCGGCTAAAATCGTACACTACACACCATCTCTCTGTAGGAGTAGGTCGATCTGTCGCTCTCTCTAACACACACATGCTGTTAAACACACACACGCACACGCACACGCACACACAGGTTCATAGAATAGGAAAATCGTGCGAGTGCGAAGCCACAGGAAGTGAGATACAAATGGAGTACGTACAAGAAGAGAAGAGGTGATGAATATTCCATCAAACCTGGACTGAGGAGTAGTACTCCCTCCGTCTAGGTGTTAAGTCATCCTACGGAAATCAGATATTCCCAAAATGTTTAGGCGTCGTCCATTAACTTCGCATCTCAATCCCCTCCTGGCCTCGTTGCTAGCGAGCGTTGTTACTTAGGGAGCATTTGGATCCTTAGCAAGAACAGCTTATAGCATAGCCGGGCAAGGTTAGGCGTTTGGAACTGTTAAAATATGTTAGCTTTTGTGGGCCAGCTAGCTTGGGTGGGCTAGAAAAACCTTGCTAGCTCAGGAGAGCCAGATCGGCTCGCTTCCGACGGCAAACTTCGCGTAGTAGTAACATAGACTAGTAACATATGCATGTTACTAGTCCAAGTTACTCACCACTATGACCAGCCTAAGCAATGTAACCAAACGCTCCTTACTCTGCCTTGTTATCTCCCCCGGAAACCCAATGCATGGAGCGCAACTACGCGTTGATCAGTCAAGAAATCAAAGTCGGCTTGCATGCGAGTTAATACGTGGCCCTGCATGGTAGCTAAAACGGCATCTCTTAGTTGTTTGGATTAATTGTTGCGTTTAGAGACAGAAATCAGGGCTTTGATTGGAGGAATGACCGGTCAAGTTTCTCCTTCTCCTCCAATCTGCTTGCACCTTGGTCCCGCTGCACCTTCTAACGTGACTTATTACACCTAGACGGAGGGAGTCGTACGAGATACGGTGGCACACTGACTTAGGTCGAATACAAGTGCCCAAAATTGTGTGCATGTTATAATAAGGATTCACTTAAAATAGTACGTGAGCGAACAGAGGGATCAATTGGACAGTGTTCCCGAGCAGTAGCGAGATGTGTGAGGTAAGATACACCGCTGGCGCTTTTAATTTTTCTTATTAATTTGTTTGTTTCACCCTCTGACTGGTGGGACCCAACGTACTACGTGGAGAGAGGTAAGGTGACTAAGGCTGCATTATTTCTGCACCACTGTGGATAGTCTTACCACCAAAGCCACATGACACGATTATGATTTAAATCCCAATGACTCCCACACACACAAAAAACACGGCATGCTTGTCACAGAATGCAGGAATGTATAAAAGGTTATTTTCCTCTCGTTGAACATAACGGGAGGGTTGTGTAGCTGGTTAGCCTGTTCGCTCATCAAACTTGAGGTCTCGGTTCGATAACTACACTTGAGCATAATTCGTGCCAGGAGGATTCTTTGACTGGTCAAAATGGATGGATACGGAGCTATACGATCTCGTAGTGACCGTATAATCACCTCATCACGTATAAGCTGCAGCCTCGGCGCTTGTTTTCTAGGGTTTGCACTCTTCACACTCTCTCCAGTATATATATACACGCTGGAGCCTCAGCGCTTGTAGTTGCTCTCTTCACACTCTCTCACCCTCTCCAGATCTAAACAAGACTTCGTTGGCCTCTCTCTCTCCCCTCACTGCTGGTCTGCTTGTAGTTGCTCTCTTCACACTCTCTCACCCTCTCCAGATCTAAACAAGACTTCGTTGGCCTCTCTCTCCCCCCTCACTACTGGTCAAAGAGCCGGCAGGATCCGTCCGCCGGGAAGGGAAGGAGGCTTAACGTTGTCGCCGTCGGCGAGGGAGGGAATCCACTACCGGCGCAGCTGTTCACTTTCACCCAGCGGCGGCGCGGGAGGGCCTCCGACCCCTTCTTCTTCGCTGCCGTACATAGTGTGGGTCAAACGGCCTCCGGTCGCCCACCGAACCACACCCCAAGAACCTTAAGGTATAATTTACTTATTCCACATGCATTGCTCTAGCTGCATGTGGGCTTTTTCCGCTTCTGCACTCGAATCTAGGTGTTGGATCAAACAGGAAAGTAGTGGGGAAAGTTGTATACCATGAATCTAGGACGTGGTTCAAAGAGGAAAGGAATGGGGGAAGTAGTGGGAAAAGTTGTATAGCATGAATCTAGGACGTGGTTCAAAAAGGAAAGTAAGGGGGAAAGTTGTATCGCATGAATCTAAGACGTGGTTCAAAGAGGACAGGAATGGGGGAAAGTAGTGGGGAAAGTTGTATAGCATAAATCTAGGACGTGGTTCACAGAGGAAAGGAAGTGGGGAAAGTACTAGTACAGACTGGCTATCCAGCACCTACGTTGGTCGAAAAGGGAAAACAATGACAAACGCAGTACGCACATCTGTAACGAACTGATCTTTTGTTTTGGGGGACAAGGCTGTAGAGTTTGAGCAGGACTAGATTTGCTGCGCTCACATAGGGAAAGGTGTCTAAAGATAACAAAACTGGGACCAACACAAATATGCTCCTTGGTTGTTTGTTCTTTGTTGCAACAGACTGTGCATCACCCCAGTACATCGGTAGATGCACATGGTGCTGGTGCGTCCACTGTCCCGTGCAACTCTTTAGCTGTTGTTAATCTAAGGCCCTGTTTGGTTAAAAACTCCCTAGTCCCTACCTGCTTGGTTCCAGGGACTAAACATGGACTAGAGGTTATTAAATGACATGCTAAAAGACCATGTTACCCCTAGTAATGAACTAATAGAGACAAGGTGCGATGCGTGGCAGGGGCAACTGTTGGAAAAAGTCCCAAAAAGACTCTCCCTCGGGGTCTTCTTTCTTTAGTCCCAAATGCCCACTTTTAGTCCCTAAAAGTCCCTCCTGTTTGGTTTAGATGGGACTGACACGGAGTTTTTTTAGTCCCTCCACCAAAATGTCCCTGTAAACAAACACCCTCTAATAATGCCGCTGGAAAATTGATGCAATGCCACAGTTAAAAGCAAATTACACGTTTAACGAATTTTATTGTTAATATAATCTCTCTGTTAATATTAATCAATGCCACCGTTTGAGAAATGCTACTGTCTTGCTTTCTTTCCCATTTAGATAAGGTAGATGCTTCTTTTTGTTGGCTTCTGTGTCATCCACCGTTATTGACCACTAGTTGTTTCCTTTGCACCTCTATGTAAACAGGGTTATCTACTTCACCTCGTTGCCATTGTGACCTTTTGTTGCACTGCACAAAACACTTTGCAGTTCAACCAAAATGTCACACCGACAACGTTGCTTGATTGCTTGATCTTAGTGGAACTGCACAAGAGGAGATCTTCTTCCTATCCGTGTTGGCAAATTTGGTTCAGATCTTCTTCTTGTGAGTTGTTTGAATTCCGCGTCATGAGAGGTCAGTACTAGCCTTCTTTCACATGATTCTGCAGTGTGCTTTCATATGTTGTGCTACTTGTATGGTAATGTTGCTTGATTTTAGTGAACTGCACAAATGGAGACAAGACTTCCAATCTGTATGTGCACCGCAATATCCCATTGAGGTAAGATAAGGATATGTCACAACTGTTGGCCTGTATTTTGCCACTTTCATCAGAAAATTAATGTCATTGTTTAGTGCTATACTTGTGCAACCTAATTGACATGCCAAATCTTACATTGAAGGCGAAGCTTGTCTGTTATTGAACCAAGTGATGAAGGGGAAGAACAAGCGGAAGAAAAACAAAAATCAACTCCTGGTGCTGTAATGAAGCACTGGAACTGTGATGACACAAGTAATGATATAGTTTTGCATCTTAATTTATTGCTATGGCTGGAACGAGCAATTGTTTTGCCACTGATTTGATGCCACTCTTAATGTAATACGTAATTATCTCTACTTGTGCAAACAGGGATCTTCTTTGAAGATACCATATATTTTAGTGGAACTGCACAAGAAGATGTTGGAAACATTAATCTAATCGAGGAGTATATAGTAAGCATGGCCACCACAGTAGATAGCAACAGATGGTTCCGGAGAAGTGCTTCATCTGTATGCTCTACACAATAAGCCTCCTGACAAAGGTTGGTACTCGCCCACTGATTTCATCCATATGATTGAGCTTTGTCATCTCTATTGGTGTTGTGCTACTGTTTAGATACTGTCATCAAAAAGTGGTATTGTCCTTGAGAAGTGCTTCATCTGTGCTGTTTTAAATATTTCCTTTCCTTTTTTTCGAGCAAACAGGGATGCTAGCATTTAGTTATCCTCTTGTCTTTGCACAACAGGATCATCCTCCTCTGAAGAAGAATATGGAGTACGTGAAGTGACTAGTTCCGATTATGCCAGGATGAAGAAGCCCTGTCTATCTTCTCATCAGAAGGAGCAGTTGAAGGATGGTTACATTACCCCCCACAAGACCAAACTAACTTCAGCTCAGAAGGACTGACAAATCTCCATTTTCTTGCTGTGATGCGCGAGTACAATGTTGTTTTAGGATTATTTCCGGTCAGTTCCATTTTTCTAAAAGTGTGCTCTACATGGACCATGTAGGTGCCTGTTTAAACTGTCAATTCATAGTACAGTTTGCTTTATACTAATCACTTTTTTGTATTTGTGCAAACAGGGGTGCTCAGCTTGATTTCAATGGGAACTGCACAAAATGTTCATGAATACATCGAATCATTCATTTCCACCACAAGAAAGGAGGTGCCGATAAGTTCAAGGCGTTGCAACATATAAGGGCGAAATCATACAAGCTACGCGCAAATTTGGTTGATTTTGGTAGAACTGCACAAAAAGAACAGCTGGTTTATTTAGCACGAGGTGCCATGTCAATGTCCGAACTGATGGCAAACCCTGCCCATTCCACAATCGTAGGCATTTGATATTTTGGAATGGGAAAACCTTGTCAAATTTTGCTCATTGATTTTAGCAAGAAGACATGCGTTTGATATTTTCGAATGGGACGCCCTTTGCTGTCAGCAGCGTCGATCCATTTTTTCTTTATTCTTTAGTTGTGAAGTAAATATTGGCTCTGACATGTGAATCGCTGAGATGCATAATCATCGATTGTTTTGAATGTTCTCTATGAATTGCCAGGCCTGTGTGTTTGATTGCAATGTACAGGAACGCTAAAAAGCTGCTCAAACTCTTTGTACTCCTTCTGTTCCTTTTTACTTCGCACATTGTGAAAGTGCATACTTTTTTCTATAAGATTGGTCAAAGTAGAGATACTTTGACTGCAGACAAAACTTGTATGCAGACTAGAAAGGACCGGAGGGAGTACATGTGAAACTGCTGCAAACGAGGTGATCACCCTGGGAATAATGCTAGTACGTATTGTTTTGCATGTTCATCCAATGCCAGTGATACAAGAATTCGAACTAATCGAAATAAATTCATTCATACACGGTCGGATTTCATATAAACATGCCGGATTTCATTACATTTCATACATTCTTCAACTAAAAAGGGGTGCGCTGGAGGTATAATTAATTAACCGAAGCTACCCACCTGTGTCCGGCTGAGCCGAACAGAAGCTTCAGTGACTTAACTGCAGGTGCAGTTGCGTAACTGACATGTGGCCCAGATGCCTGTTGGGCCCACGTGTCAGTCAGCCAACTGCACCAGCAGTTAAGTAGAAGCAGCGTCCTTCTCCAACATAGCTCTCCGACTCCACGTCGCCGCCAAGAAGCTAACCGGCCGTCAGTGGTCAACCCGCCTAGCTTGTCATAGCGATTAGGGAACTAGGAGCCCAATGATCAGGATCCCCACATGACAAACACCTTTCTTCTTGTCATTCTTCTTCTTGAAGTTCGTGTGTTGCACAACCTTGTTCTTCCCACCAAACTTTGCTTTACCATCAAACTTGCCCTTGTTCTTGAACTTGTGGGGCTAGAAGTTCTTCTTCTGTACCAGATTGGCACTAGATCCTCCCTCAATTCCTCGAGCACATGTGTCCTTTGCTCTCGCCTTTTCTTCCACATCAAGAGTGCCAATGAGATCCACGAAGGAGGAAGCTTAGTGATGATACCTCCGGCAACAAACTTGTCCGGTAGCATACAACTGAAGTGCTCAAGTTCTCTAGCAAATGACTGTATCTCATGAGCTTGCTCAACCACGGAGCGCTCTTCAATCATCCTGTAATCATAGAATTGCTCCATGATGTACAGCTCAGTGCCAGCAACCGAAGGGTAGCAGCGGTGGCCTTACTTGGACCCGAGCGGCGGTGACCTACCGTGTTCTACTCTTCCTCATTTTCTGTGTGGCGCGGCCTCGTTGGCAGCGGGGCGGGACCTCGGCGGAGCCGGCGATGTCCACTGTCTCGTTGCCGGCGGGCGGCGCCCCGACAGAGCAGGGGAAATCCTCCCCCTCGTTGCCGGCAGGGTGGGGCCTCGGCGGAGCCGGCGGTGTCCTCTGCCTCGTTGTTGGCGCCGCGGGGCCTCGTCGACGCCAGCGGAGCGGGGACTCATTGGAGCCGGCATTGTCCTCTGCCTCGTCCTCGGTCTCGCCAAATAGCGCCTCGCCCGCTTCATCGCCCTCTTTGTAGGTGGCCGCAACCTCCGCCACCAGCATGTGGTATCGCCAGCGCTAGAGGCGGCCCTCGCGGGCGGAGCGGTACGAGTCGAGCAGCGCCTCCTGCTCCGCCCGCTCCGCGGCGATCTGCTCCTCCGCCTGTAGGTGCTCCTGGAGGAGATGGTGGTTGTAGGCGACGTCGGCATGCGCCTCCCGGAACTGCTCCTCACACTTCTGCCTCACCGTGTCCATATATTGGGCATGGGCCACGCCGATGGTCAGGGTGCAATGCACCAGCGAGGATGGCGCGGAGGAGGGGGTTGGCGCCGGATCGTCGACTACCATGTTCTCCATTGGGACGTCGTCGTCCTCCGGCTGCCTGCCGGCCAGCCAGTCGGCAGCAATGGCTGCCATCTCCTTGTGGTCCGTCGTCCGCCCGTCCCGAAGAGCGCTGGAGCACGAGGAAGCCATGGTGGGCAGTAGTGGTGTGGACAGGAGAATAGGAATGGATGTGGATGACTGCGGCTATGGCCGACGCAACAGTTTATATAGCAATGGTGGGCGACGGAGGGACGGACGTGTGGCGCCAGAGTAGCCGCCTCGGCAACCGCATATCATTAACGTGGGCGGCAGAAGGACGGACAGACGACACTTGTGTCGTTTGAAGGCGGAGCAATCGCATGCACCGGAAAGCGCGCGCGGGTGAGGGAGGCGGTCTGGGTGGGCCAGGGCAGTCAGACTCGTGCTTGGCAGCGGGTCGGTCCAGCAGCCGGACATGCTGGCTCGCCAGCTACCTCGCCGAGCTAAGCAATGGCAATCAGACGATGGACGTAGCTTCCGCCCAGGAGCCGGCGCCACTATCCAAGCCGGTTCATGCCGTGTTCACCATAGAGCAGGTGCGGCCGCACTTCGACGCCCTAATGGCGGAAGAGCTACCAGCACAGGAGGACCTGTGCTGCAACCTCCGTCTCCTCAACGAGCACCGGTGAACAAGCGAACGACAATGCCGTCGCGGACATGTGGCCCTATGAGCCTGGCTTTCCGAATGAGCAGTGGGTGCTGCATTAGACCATCCGTAGGGCCCGCGAGGCCCTCTCCGTCGTCCTTCGAGTTGTTGTGCTCGCCGTGGCGCCGCCGTCTCGCGTTGTCAACATGGTCAATGGACATGAGGATGAGGAGATGACTTTACTTGGAGAGGATGACGGTGGGGACCCACTGAGGGAGTCCTGGACTAAAGAGTCCTCGGGCGTCCGGCCTGTTAGCCATGGGCCGGACTGATGGGCTGTGAAGACATGAAGACCTAAGAATGCACCCGTGTCCGGATGGGACTCTCCTTGGCGTGGAAGGCAAGCTTGGCGACCAAATATGTAGATTCTTTTCCTTTGTAACCGACCTTGTGTAACCCTAGATCCTCTCGGTGTCTATATAAATCAGAGGACTTAGTCCGGAAAGGAGAGATACTCATTACCATAGTCATACAGGCTAGACTTCTAGGGTTTAGCCATTACGATCTCGTGGTAGATCAACTCTTGTAATACTCATATTCATCAAGATCAATCAAGCAGGAAGTAGGGTATTACCTCCATAGGGAGGGCCCGAACCTGGGTAAACATCGTGTCCCCTGTCTCCTGTTACCATCAACCTTAGACGCACAGGTTAGTAGGGGCGACGGCCCGGGGCCCGGCCGAAATTGGGGCCCATATCTGGTATAGAGTATGTACACGTATGGGACATAGTAGAGAGAGAAAAAAGGCCCATCTGCCCAAGGCGCACAGCAAGCCCAGGAAGGTAGCTAGCCACGCATGGAAAAGAATCATCATGAATCGTCTTTTCCTTTTCTTTCCAGCGATTCTCGATCTGATTCACGCACTGAACCGTCGCCCAGTCGCCGTCTCGTCCGGTCGTCCTGATCTAGTCCGGAGTCCCTGACCGGCCGATGGCCTGACTGCATCACTGAAATCGCTAGGTCCCTGATCACGTTGTGTCCATCTCAGGCAAGAAATTGTCAGAAAGATCAAGATCAAGAGATAATCTCAGATCAAAATTCTATTTCTATGAAACCCTGATGGGTGACTCTATTTTCTCGTGCTATATGTTCTTAGTCTAAAATCTCAATCCGGTGTCTGATTCTTTCTTTGCATCGCTCATCACTTGCAGCTGCATCCATTGGTAGTGTAGTCATGTTACCTAAAAAGCATCTATCTGGTCATCAGAAAAGAACTAACAAGAAACGAATAGAGAAGTTAGTTTGATCTCAGAAAGGGGCTATGAATAAATTCGTGCTGAGGAAGGATGCTGCTACGAATTCTGCGCAATTATATATCACCAATGGCGAACAACCAGATCAGACTGAGAATGCAGTTGAGGAAAATTGTGCCGATGTTGATGCCAATCAGAGCACCGGAAAATTTAGTGGCCATGGAAACATAGATGAGCAGGCTTCTTCTTTTGATATTTTTGATCCTAGAACTTGGAATATTCTTGACAATAAATCAAGAGATACTCTCATTGAAAAAGGACCTACAAGGGAGTACAATCTTGTGTTTTCCGTGGATAAGAAAGGCAGGCATTTTTCATATGCTTACTACTCAAGACAGCTAAGGAATGGTGAGCCAGTGATCGGAGGTGGTTAGTGTACTCTAAACATGTGAATAAAGTTTATTGTTTTTGCTGCAAATTGTTCAAATCTGAGAACAGCAAAAGTTTGCTAGCATCCGAGGGATTGATGGATTGGAAACATCTTAGTGAGAAGCTCAAATTACATGAGAATGGTGCTGAGCACATCACTAACATGAATACTTGGAATGAGGTAAGGTTGAGGCTAAGTAAGAAGGAAACAATTGATAAAGATTTGCAAGAAGAGATTGCAAGGGAGAAGAAGCGATGGAGACAAGTTTTGATTAGAATTGTTGCTGCTGTGAAATTTCTTGCTAAACATAATTTGGCTTTTCGAGGAGCAAATGAGAAATTATATCAAGATAACAATGGGAAATTTTTGGGAGTAATTGAAATGATGGCAGGGATCCTGTAATGCAAGAGGATCTTCGGCGCATTCATAATAATGAAATCCATCATCATTATCTTGGCCATAATATTCAGAATGAGTTAATTTCCCGTCTTGCTCGCACGGTTAAAGATTCTCTCTTGAAGATAATCAAGGATGCAAGGTATTTCTCTGTCATTTTAGGCTGTACCCCTGATGTGAGCCATCAAGAACAAATGACCCTAATTGTGAGATGTGTAAACATGTCAAGTGCCAGTACAAAAATAGAGGAGTTTTTTCTAGAGTTCATGAAGGTGGATAATACATCGGGACTTGGACTTTATAATGTGTTAATAGATACACGTGAATCTATTGGTTTGAATGTTCAAGATGTTCGTGGACAAGGGTATGACAATGGTTCGAACATGAAGGGGAAAAACCAAGGGGTACAGGGCAGAGTGCTTGCAACTAATCCAAGAGCATTGTACATGTCGTGTGCTTGTCACAGCCTGAATGTTAGTCTTAGTGGTATGGCAAAATCTTGCGGTAAAGCTATAACTTTCTTTGGTGTTGTGCAAAGAATTTACATATTGTTTTCAAGCTCTACTAAAAGATGGCAGCTATTGCTTAATCATGTTCCAAAAATGACAGTTAAGTCTTTGTGTAACACACGATGGGAGAGTCAAATAAAGAGTGTTCATGCTATCAGATATCAAGCACCTGAGTTAAGAAAAGCTTTATTGGAATTGAAGAGAACTTCTACTGATGACCCCAAGACTAAGAGCAATGCAAAATCTTTGGCTAGTGCACTTGAGAAATTTGAATTTATACTGGGCATGGTCATCTGGCATGATGTTTTGTTCACTATAAACATGGTGAGTAAGAAATTGCAGTCTAAATTCATGTGTATTGATGTTACTCTTAAACAGATTGAAGGTGCCATCTCATATTTTGAGAAGTACAGAAATGAAGGCTTTCCTACTAGCTTGGATATTGCGAGATCTATTGCAATCGACATGGGTGTACAACCTTTGTTTCCTGTAAAGCGCCGTATTACCAGAAAAAGACAATTTGATGAAATGAATGGCAATGAAGAAAATGACCAGAATCAAGAAGCGCAAGAAATTGAGGTGGAATCATTTAGAGTTAAATACTTTCTGGTGATGATTGATGTTGCAATTGCTTCCTTGACTAGTAGATTTGAGGAACTGAAGTCATTTGGGAGCATATTTGGATTCTTGTTCAACTCAAAAGAATTGAAGTTGTTGGGTGATAATGATCTAAGAAAATGTTGCACTAATTTTGTCAACACTTTCACTCATGGTAAGTCAGCAGATGTTGATTTAGATGATTTTGTTTCTGAACTAAAAGTATTGCAGATGACATTGCCAAACACACTCATGTCAGCGGATCAGATATTTGAGTTTGTTAGAGCTGCGGATTGTTATCCAAATGTCTCAATTGCTTATCGTATCCTCTTGACTGTACCTGTCACTGTTGCATCAGCTGAAAGGAGTTTCTCAAAACTGAAATTACTGAAAAATTATTTGAGGTCAACAATGTCCCAAGAAAGACTGAATGGTTTGGCCATGTGCTGCATCGAGAAGAATATGTTAGACAGTATTGATCTTGACATTGTCATTGATAATTTTGCGTCAAAAAATGCACGGAAATCTCGCTTCTCATGAATTCTGGAGGTTTGCTAGCATGTTATTTCTATATTCGTTTTTGCATTGTAGCTTCTATGATACTTGAGTTCGAACAAAGGCAAGAAAAATATATCAGGTATTTGGTTCTAATGAAAATATACTACTGTTTATGACTTTATAATATATGTAATTGTTCGTGTATCGACCAAAAAAAATCTCTGTTGGGCCCATTGGTGAAGTTCGCCCCAGGGCCTTTGAAATCCTTGAGCCGGCCCTGATCGTGTCCGCTATCTCCTGTTACCATCAACCTTAGACGCACAGTTCGGGACCCCCTACCTGAGATCCGCCGGTTTTGACACCGACATTGGTGCTTTCATTGAGAGTTCCACTGTGCCGTCGATGACAGGATCGATGACTCGCCTCGTCCTTAAAGACAATATCACCGTCGGAGGAGAACTGGCCCCAGGCCAAACCCTCCGGCCGGGCGGCTTTACCATGACCGCCCGTTCGGCCGCTAAGCCGACGATGACCTCTCGGGCCATCGAAAATCCCCTTCGTATTGACTCGAAACACTCCAAGCAGATGGATCCGGCAGAGTTTTTGTCTTTAAACGAGCTCCTTGATCGCATCGCCGCCTTGGGAATCGCCACAGATTACGGTCGGATCGGGCTTAAACCCGACCAAAGAGAAATCAAATCTCCACCGGTCACCCACCAGATAGCGGTAGTCGAGGAGCAAGACGGCGACTCTTCCCCTATACTGAAGATGCACTATGTCCGGGTCGCCGACCCTGCAGAGCCGGACACCCACCAGCAAAAGGAGGTGACCGGCCTTCCGAACATAGAATCGGACGGCGGGCATAGGCAACCAGAGGATACTCCGGAGCTTGGACTGGTGAGTCTGGAAAACCTTCAGACTCCGGATCATCGACCGGGTCAGGGTCCGAATCCAATTCCACCCACCCACCCAGACATAAGCGCTCTCATGAGCATACAACAACAGTCTCAAGAAACGGTCCACCACTTTTGGGCCAGATTCCTCCTTGTCAAGGACAAGGTTAAAGATTGTCGTGACGAGGACGCGATATTTGCGTTCTGCAACAATTGCACGAACGAAGGAATCCTCAACGCCATTAATCGCCGCCGTATACTACACTTCGCTGACTTGGAAACTATCTTACAGAAGTACAGCACAATGGAAAGCGCCTGGAAAGATCAGGCAGCTTGTTGGGAGCCATCGGTCCCAACTCAACCGCCGGTCCAGGCGAAAAGGGCACATCCTCGTGACACGCCCAGTTTAATAGCCAAGAAACATAAACCCATTATGCGACATGGAACCGTTCTGGAGGGATGGCTTGATGGCCCATGCAAAATACACACAACACCGGACACCATACCAACACACAACCTTAGAGCATGTTGGATACTCCGGCAGGTAGCCAAGAGCGGCGAGGACATCCTTACCAAAAACGCCCCAGAGCAACACCCTCCAGAAGACGACAACCCCAGAGTATTGACGGTCTTCGAGACATTCGCTTCAAACAGTAAGCGCAAAAGGGCACTCCGCGACCTTGCCGAAGTCTGCCAAATCGCCGCGATAAACCCTTGGAACGACGCAGCTATAACCTTTAATGCCGGTGACGAACCGAAATACAAGACAGTCCGAGCGCCAGCCGCATTAGTCCTCAGTCCCGTCGTGGACAGCTTTAGACTCACCAAGGTCCTCATGGACGGCAGCAGCGGACTAAACCTCTTCTATGAGGATACACTCCACAAAATGGAAATAGACAGGAGCCGCATCAAGCAAAGTAGCACGACCTTCCGAGGAATCATTCCTAGTCGGGAGGCACGGTGTGCGGGAAAAATCACACTTGACGTGGTATTCGGCACGCCGGAAAATTATCGGTCTAAAGAGATCACCTTCCAAGTGGCTCCTTTCAGCAGTGGATACCATGCCCTGTTGGGGGGGGACGCTTTTACACGCTTCCAAGCTATACCTCATTACGGGTATATGAAGCTCAAAATGCCCGAACCAAACGGCATAATCACTCTTGTTAGTGATCCGAACATAGCACACCGTGCCGAAAACAAAACCGCATCCCTGGCCCTTGAGGCATTATCTGAAGCCCTCGCGACCGAAGAATTAACCGCACTGCGCTCTACGGTGGATAAGGACGATGTGATCTTAGACAAACGACCCAAATCCACCTCCTTCAAGCCGGCAGAAGAAATAGTCAAATTCCAGGTCCACCCAATGGACCCCAAGAAGACAGCATCTATTGGACCACAACTAGACCCAACGGTCGACGCCGCACTAAAGGATTTCCTTCGCGAAAACTGGGATATATTCGCGTGGCACCCTTCTGACATGCCTGGAATCCCACGTGAGCTGGCCGAACATAGCCTCAATATCTTAAAGGGATACAAACCAATCAAACAAGCACTGCGGCGCTTTTCTGAGCCCAAACGCCAAGCTATGGGGGAAGAGCTGGCCAAGCTAACTGAGGCCGGATTCATAAGAGAAATAAAACATCCGGACTGACTGGCAAACCTGGTGATGGTACCAAAGGACAAATCCTGGCGGTTGTGCGTCAATTTTAAAGACCTCAATAAGGCTTGCCCTAAGGATCCCTTCCCCCTCCCCCGCATTGATCAAATCATTGATGCTACTGCAGGACACGACTCACTGTGCTTCCTTGATGCATATTCCGGGTACCATCAAATCAAGATGAAGGAGTCCGACCAAGCTGCAACAGCATTCATTACCCCATATGGGCCATTCTGCTTCAACACCATGCCCTTCGGGCTCAAGAACGCCGGCGCCGCATACCAACGCATGATTCAAACATGCCTGGAGAAACAGATCGGCAAGACAGTTGAAGCTTATGTGGACGACATCGTCATCAAAACTAGGCACGTCGAAACACTAATAGACGATTTACGTCTCACATTCGACAACCTCCGCGCGTATGACATCAAGCTCAATCCGGAAAAGTGTGTTTTCGGCGTCCCCGCGGGAAAACTGCTGGGCTTCATTGTTTCCAATAGAGGAATTGAAGCAAATCCAGCCAAAATTCGAGCTCTGTCTCAATTGGCTACGCCAACGGACCTCAAACAAGTCCAAAAACTCGCGGGTTGCATGGCAGCTCTAAGCCGCTTTATCTCCAGATTAGGAGAAAAGGCACTGCCACTCTATCGCCTTTTACGGCGAACCGATCACTTCGAGTGGACGGACGCGGCAACAGCCGGACTGGAGGAAATAAAAACACTTCTAGCAAGCAACCCAATCCTGGCCGCACCCAACGTCGGTGAACCCATGATATTATACATATCGGCAACACATCAGGTGGTGAGCGCTGTGCTCGTCGTTGAATGAGAACAGGACGGACAAATTCCCGCTTCAGAAGCCAGTATACTATGTATCCACTATTCTTACACCATGCAAATCCCGGTACCCCATTATCAAAAGATAGCATATGCGGTCTTTATGGCATCACGAAAGCTACGACACTACTTCCAGGAGTGTTCGATCACGGTGGCTTCCGAAGTACCACTCAACGACATAATAAACAACCGCGATGCCACGGGCCGGATTGCCAAATGGGCCATTGAGCTCCTTCCATTTGATATTACATACAAACCACGTTGAGCTATCAAATCCCAAGTACTGGCTGACTTCATCGCCGAATGGACAGAGGCCGAACTCCCTAAAGAGTACGGCACATATTCCAGTTGGGTTATGTACTTCGATGGCTCCAAAATGCTGGCAGGGCTAGGAGCGGGCGTCGTTTTAACGTCCCCTACTGGAGACGTTGTTCAGTACGTACTCCAAATACTATACACAGACTCTAACAACGCAGCCGAATACGAGGCCTTATTGCACGGTCTCCGGATGGCTGTCTCCATGGGCATACAATGCCTGGAAGTGCGCGGGGACTCAAACCTTGCAATATCTAAAATAAATGGAGACTTGAATGCCAAAGATCCGAAGATGGCAGCTTATCGCAATGCCGTCATAAAAATGTCGGCTCGGTTCGAGGGGCTCGAGTTCCATCATGTGGCTCGAGAGAGTAATCAAGCGGCGGACGTTCTTGCTCGTATCGGCGCTAAGCGCGACCCCGTCCCACCTAATATCTTTTTGGAAAGGCTTTTTTAGCCATCCGTGGTGTGGCAGGGGGAAAACGGCAACACTAGTCCGAATCCGAACATAACCCCTGATTCCGAAAACACCGACATCATCGGAGGCTCGGCCACCGAAATAACACCGTCGGCGCATCTCATCATGGCAGTCATTGCCCCGTGGACCAAACCCTTCCTGGCCTACCTTAACAGGAAGGAGCTTCCTGAGGACCAGAATGAGGCCCGCCACATTGTCCGGCGTTCGAAGGGCTACAAGGTTCACAACGGAGAGCTCTATAAGAAAAGCGCTATCGGAGTCCTTCAAAGATGTATCTCCGAGGAGGAGGGGCGGCAGCTCCTGGCTGAGATTCATGCTGGTCTCGGCGGGCACCACGCCGCAGCTCGGGCCCTTGTCAGCAAGGCCTTCCGTACAGGATTCTATTGGCCGACGGCCCGAGCGGATACACATGACCTTGTCCAACGTTGCGTTGGATGCCAACTCTTCGCCAACCAAAGCCATATGCCCCCACCGCCCTACAAACAATCCCCATCACTTGGCCTTTTGCGGTCTGGGGACTGGATATGGTTGGACCCCTTAAAGGAGGAAGCCATAATAAAAAATATTTGCTAGTCATGGTGGACAAATTCACCAGGTGGATAGAGGCTAAACCAGTTAAAACGGCCGAGTCCGGGCAAGTAATAGACTTTATATCCGGCGTCGTACACCGTTACGGTGTCCAGCATAGCATCATCACTGATAACGGCTCCAATTTCACAGCCGACGAAGTGAAAACCTGGTGCACTAATCTAGGCATTAAGCTCGATTACGCCTCTGTATATCATCCACAAACAAATGGTCAAGTCGAAAGAGCCAATGGTCTTATTATGAGCGGCATTAAGCCTAGACTAGTGCGCTCTTTGAAAGAGTCAGACAAGCACTGGGTTGAGGAGCTCGACTCCGTACTCTGGGGGCTGCAGACCACGCCCAATCGCACTACCGGATGCACACCTTTCTTCATGGTGTACGGCGCATAGGCAGTACTACCCTGCGACATTATTCATGACTCACCTCGAGTGTGCATGTATGAAGAGAGAGAGGCCGAGCTCGATCGGCAGGACAACTTAGATGCCCTGGAGGAGGAGTGCGACGTCGCAAAATCCCATTCCGCATTTTATCAACAACAGGCTCGCAGGTATCAAAGCAGAGAGGTGCGGGCCAAAACTTACAACGTCGGCGAACTCGTTCTGCGCCTACCGAAGAAGAAAAAGGACAAACTCAAGCCCAAGTGGGAGGGTCCCTTCATCATCGACGAAGTTCTCACCGGAGGGGCGTACCGCCTGCGCGATGCGTCAGACAATCGATTAGAGCCGAACCCCTGGAACGCGGCAGACTCCGAAGATTCTATACCTAGCGCGGACATCTTTGTTCGTCTCCTTTCCCCTATTGTTTCCGTCATTTTTTCTCTCTCTTTTCGTTTCTTTTTCTGTTTAGCTTTAAAAGGTTTCGTGCGGTTAGACCGTACACCTCCGACGCATACATCTTGAAGTATGTACGTCTATTATACCTGGGGGCTTCTTGGACAGAAGCTTGCTATTGTTATTTTCCGAGCATCAAGCTCTTCACATATGCGTTTTCTCCCATATGTACCTTTTCTTCGCCATTATATATGACTTAAGTTTTGGCCTAGCTGGGTTGCCTGGCTCCTGTGCTTATGCCCTACATTCCCGTTAGTTCGGCTAGGGCATAAAGGGAGCACCTCTGGGATTGTTACTGTCGGATCATCCGGATGTGTACCTCAAACTAGGTGAAGCCGAAAGCTAGCATTCTTAAGGGAATATTCGGTCGGTGAACTAAAGATGTTTTTGCATTCGTCCCATCGTGAACCCCCAGAAGCTATACAAATTGTGAGTTTTTCATCACAGTTCGGACATGCACATCGATGCATGCACACCTAGGGAAAGGAACCCTTAACGGAACTATTCTCTCTAGAAGATGTTTCTTACACTCTTAATGTAATATAACATAACTAGCCGGATAATTGTCTGTTCAAGCAACTATGACCCCTACGCCTGGTTTCCACGCATACCCCGGTTTGTTTTGTCGTTCTGGTATTAGGAAACACTCCGCACCTTCGGGTCGAGAGGTTGAAGCGAAAAGGTCCGCCATGACAATCATTTTACAATTCAGCTAGAGCTACATATGCAAAGGAAAGTACATAGTCACTTGGACTCAAAAACTTCCTCCTCTATGCCGTCCAGCAGGCTATCTAACTTACAATCCTGCTTGGAATACTTGGCGGCTACTTCTACTTGGTTATATACTAAACTAACGGGAATTTCTTCCCCATTTGACCCTCGCGGTCTGACCCCGGCCATGTGATTTGGATCCAGCCTGGTGTACCGCATTTTCACCATGGCCCAGGCCTCTCGCGCACCCTCTCGGGAGGCCGATATCTTCCATAGTCGGATACGCCGCCGCGCTCCCTTAAACAGCTCTACAAGCTCCTCCATACTCCCTGGAGGGGAGGCGGATGGCCATAAGACCTTGGCTACACTCCGCATTGCCTGCCGAGCCTACTCGTGCAATTGTGACAGCCCTTGCAGAAGATCACTTGGCAATCCGGACACCTCCTCTTCGGGACGGCCTGTCAGCATACCTGCAATCATAGCTATATCAGCTACTTTTACCTCCAAACTGTTATAAGGTAAATCCGGTCACGTACTGAATATGCCGCCTCGCAGCTTTTTGTTCTCCTTCACGGCGTCAGCTAGCTGGGCTCGCACATCTTTCAGTTCTTCGCCTTGTTTGGTATTTGAATCTTGGAGTTTGTTTTTCTCCTGTCTGACTCGGGTCAATACCCGTTCGCCTGCGGCATGTAGTCTTTTCGACTCTTTTTCCTCCAGTTGATCTGACGATCCTGTTATGAGAGAAGCTGCAGCATTAACACAGTCGCTATACAATTACTGTTTCTCGATGGAGGGAAATATTACCGGAAGCCGCCTTCTTGGATATTTCCAGTTCGGCGGTAACTGCAGTTAACTGCGTCCGGCACTTTTCTAGCTCTTGAGCCAGCAGCTCGTTCTTCTCAGAGAGAACCTGATTATGCAGCGATCCTCAAATCAGTTGTACCAACTATTTTAAGTCTCGGGGGCTACTGGCATACGGTTATCATACTCAGACACAGTAAACTTACCTGCACATCTTTCAAATGCTGCTTTGTGGCTCTGCTAAGCCCGTCTCGAGCAGCTCGGATGTATGCATCAGCCGAGCTGAAGGCATTAAACGCCTCTTCCGAAAAATGGGGGCCTCATAAAATGGCCCTCCGGCGCCGATGATTCATGGCGCTCGCCACTTCCGAGTTGGTGACGGACATATTTTCCGAGCCCTCGGCCGAAGGACAGTTCGGCGGCACTCCCATATCGGCCCCCGTCTCCTCGGCTGGGGCTGGATCTCGGCTGTTGGGAGTATAACTGGCCGGATCCCCAGACACAGTCCGGCGAACCCTTTTCCTGATATAGGACGAACATGAAGGTCATAGTTGGACATGACTATCAAACAAACCTATTTGCAAACCCATACCTCTTTGACGAGGGCCCGACCGTGTCTTCGTTTGCCTTCCTCTTCGAAGGCTTGCCCGGTGCGGGAGCCGCTCTCTTCGGAGTCGCTTCTGGAGTAGCACGGTATGTCGAACGCCTCCCCTTTGAAGCACGAGACAGTGCGGTGGGTGAGGCGTAACGAGGGAATCCTTTCGGGGGAGATGTCTCCTGATTACTTACGTGTGAAGCAGGGAGAAGACCTGGGTAATAGGCGGTGATGGCCACTTCTGTGCCGTCGTAGCTCGCCTGGTAAAACACGCCATTCTCGAGCACCACGAATACATCCGGATCCTCTTCGAATCCAGGGTCAAGGTCCCGATTGTGGCCCTCGGGCTGCGGGGCGGGGCTTTAAAGCCCCTCGGAAATCTTTCACCAGTGCTGTTATGAATGGACGGGTTAATATTTATTGAACGAAGCTCAGGGAGTGGAATGAGTTGAGCAGAAGAGTTGGGGGCTTACCCAGCTAGGAGGACTGTACATGGAATATCCTTCTCTATGCGTGATGCACAGGAACTCCTCTTCCTCACCCTTGAATAGTTCGGCCAATATTTTGGCTAAGGCGGCAGGGGTGTCCGGACCTTTCCTGCCGCAACGAGAGGCGTCATCTTCCCCATTGTAGTTCCACATGGGGAGTCCTCTGTACTGGAGTGGCTGGACTCCTCGTACTATGGGGGTCGCCATCACTTCGACTATCGTATATCCGGACTGGGCAAGCGTCCTGATCTTGCTCAGGAGCTGGCGAACTTCCGCACTATCTTCCTCCTCGAGGCTCCGAGGGCGCCAGCTGTGGCGTTTCTTCAGAGGAACACTGGTAAACTCGGGGAGACCCCTCCGGACTGGATCTGGAAGTATGAGGTCATCAATGTAAAACCATTCAGAGGTCCACTCTTCGGAAGCTTTCTTCGGTGTGCTGGATAGGTATCCGGTCTCAGCAATGCGCCATATTTCGGCCCCGCACACTTCAAATATCGGTCCCTCATGGTTGCGCGGGACAAGACAAAACAACTTTCTCCATAGATCAAAATGGGCCTCACAACCCAGGAATAGTTCGCATAAAGCAACATAACCCGCGATGTGCAGAATGGAGGCTGGGGTAAAATTGTGGAGCTGGAGGCCATAATACTCCAGAAGCCCTCGGAGGAATGGGTGAATTGGAAATCCCACACCCCTCAGCAGATAGGGGACGAAGCACTCTCGCTCTCCCGCAGACGGATTGGGGAAATCCGCCGCCTGGGTTTTGCCGTTGAGGGAGCAATCCTGCTCGAACAGGGACCAGATCCGCAGGAGGGAGAAATCCCTGCGTTTGCAACTTCTCCAATTGGCTGTGGGACACAGAGCACCTCTCCCACTCGCCTCTCTCTAGGTTGGAACGGGAAGAGGAGCTGGGAATGTTAGCCATGTTGGAATGGTCTTCCCTGGTAGTCCCTGAGGATTTTCTCCGCGTGATGCCGAATGGATCTGAGATCCAATCACTTTAAATAGACGCTCTTTCTGGCATGGCTCGGGTGTTATTTGCAAAAAATACCCTGACCATCCGCATTCACCCGACAAGTGGAAGATAAAGTCATAGATACACAGAAGCCGAGGGACGTGGCATTGAATTAAAAGCCGAATACATTACTTGGAAGCCGTCGGAGGGGGAACCCGCCTTGCAATTCCGAAGACAATCTGCGCGCCGAACACCTCGTCATTGAAGCCTGGTTCGGGGGCTACTGCGGGAGTCCTGGACTAAGGGGTCCTCGGGCGTCTGGCCTGTTAGCCATGGGCCAGACTGATGGGCTGTGAAGACATGAAGACCGAAGACTGCACCCGTGTCCGGATGGGACTCTCCTTGGCGTGGAAGGCAAGCTTGGCGACCAAATATGTAGATTCTTTTCCTTTGTAACCGACCTTGTGTAACCCTAGATTCTCCCGGTGTCTATGAAAACCGGAGGACTTTGTCCGGAAAGGAGAGATACTCATTACCATAGTCATACAGGCTAGACTTCTAGGGTTTAGCCATTACGATCTCGTGGTAGATCAACTCTTGTAATACTCATATTCATCAAGATCAATCAAGCAGGAAGTACGGTATTACCTCCATAGAGAGGGCCCGAACCTGGGTAAACATCGTGTCCCCTGTCTCCTGTTACCATCAACCTTAGACGCACAGTTCGGGACCCCCTACCCGAGATCCGCCGGTTTTGACACCGACACCCACAAGGGCCATAGCCGCACGTACGCAAGTGCCTCCTTATTAGTATATAAAACTATTTTTTTTGCTTCCTCCTGGTTTCCTGACGTCACCGTCCCACACCATTGTCAACCTATGTAGTCAATAAACGAGATAATTGCACAAGAAGCGGCCGACAGCTGGGACCAAGCAGCTCGAGCAGTATTTGTGTTTTTGTGGTGTGAGCACTGCAGAGGTTTTCTTGAGCGATGTTTAGCCTAGATATTTTTTTTCTCCTCTGAACAACAACGAAAACATCGCTGTAGTTATTAACTGGGCGGGCTGTGGCCCGTCTAGCCTAGGCCAGATATCCAGCCCAGATATTAAATTTTTTCAAGCTGAAAATGGCTAGCGCAGCTATACTTTTTTTAGGAATACCCAGGCAAGGTCAAATTGTTATTCTCCGCCCCGCTGGGCTGCAAATCTTTCCTAGGAGGGATGCATTAGGCTTAACAAGAAAATGAGCTTTAAGAAATAATAAATGGGATGTAATTATAAAAACTGGGCAGTAACTATAAAAAATGCACCAAACACGTAATTACTTTATAAAATATTATTTTTGGATATTGAAAATTTTAACTTCATTAATTGCTGCGAGCGCAATGTTTCATTGGATTTTTACGTAATATAAATTTATATTGAAATTGTATTTAATCTGATTAGAAATTTTGGGATAAAAATATTTCGGATCCCATCAAAATGTGGGAAATTTTATTGAATTCTGTTTTGAACGGTTGGTTGAAATGCGCTGTACTTTTAACAAACTGTAAATGGGCTGTAGTAAATTCCATTAGAATTCAAAAATTGGCTGCACATTCTTACAAATCTCAAATGGGCTAGAAGTTCTCTGCCACACACTTGTGGCCTTACTAAGTTGAAGCGTCCCCTCAAAAAAAAAGAGTTGACGCGTATGCAAGGCTTTGTCAACTTATAGTCAACACACGGTTCTAGCAGCAGTGGCCGTTGGATGTCCATCCAACGGATGCCGTGCTTCTTCTTCAATCTCGGATATTCTAGCTTCACCCGCCCAAAAAATGATTCCTCCCCCTGACATCTGGGGCGCACTGTTTCGGAAGCTGGCATGTGGGCCTACTAAGTTGATGCATACCAAGGGCTTTGTCAACTTAGTCAATATAAACGATTCTAGCTGTAGTGAACGTACGATGTCCATCCAACAGCCGCCGTGCTTCTTCAACCTTTGGTCTTCTTGCTCCAGCCGCCCAAAGCAGCGCCGGTCATGCCGCCTGCTCCTGCCTCCCGTGGCCGGCTGTGCTGCCGCGGAGGCCTCACCGCCCCCTACTACTCCCACCGCTAGCCAGGCCATCCCTCCACTCACCCACACCCCCTGTTATTCTGCGGCGATGGCAGCCTCACACCGCATCCGAACCAGTGAACTCTCGTACTCCTCTCCGCGTGGGTATCCACTGTCACGTCTTCCCCGACTCCGCGTCGTCCCCTTCCTAGGCCTCGCCGTTGTCCACCGCCATGGTGCTCTCGGCGCGGCGTGGTCAATGTGGTCAACGACCGACTTCCATCGGAAGAGTACTATACGTGGAGAGGCTGACAGCTGGGTCCACGGCCGCAGCAAGGAAGTGCCTCCTTATTACGCGCAAAATAATTATTCCTCCACCTGACAGCGGGGACCCATCGGACGGGCCACCGTATTTTGCGAAAAAAACGTTTCCCCCTGACTACTGGGACCCACCAGCTACATCTTCGCATGCAAGGAAGTGCGTCTGGGCAAAAAAAAACGATTCGCCCCTGACTGCTGGGACCCACCAGCTACATCTTCGCACGCAAGGAAGTGCGTGACAGTTGGGACCCACCTGGTCGAAGCATACGTAGCGTTGTCATTCTGGTCGCGAACGTGTACGTACATACTGGTCGATGTAGAGGCGCGCACGTGTCGTAGTAGAGGCGCAGACGTAGCATGTACACGTATGTACAACGGTCAGGGTGCAAGAAAGTAAATATGGCTACGCACGTACATACGGGCGGGGTCTCGAACGCGTACTCGTGCGTACGTACGGCCAGGGCTCGTGTACATGGCTGGGTCGGAATGGAGAAATAGCGTCGTCGTCGTGTTCATGGGGAGCCAACCGGCTGGGTCGGAATGGAATGCGTCGTCGTGTTCATCGGGAGGGCTTGGACGGAACAGCCGATGGAAACGAGGCCTGGCATACCGCAGAACGGAGGAAACGACCTTGTGTTCGACCAGCCACGTTCGAAATGGGATCCTGTTCATCGGGAGGGGTCTGGCGTGCCGCAAAACGGAGGAAACAGACCTCCTAGGTCGAAACGGGGGTCCTGTTGATCGGGAGGGGTGTGGCGTACCGCAAAACGGAGGAAACGGACTTGTGTTGGAGCGCTACGGTCGAAACGGGGGTCCTGTTCACCGGGAGGGGTGTGGCGTACCGCAGAACGGGACTCCACCGGATACTGTTCATCTCCACCGCCGACCCCCTCCAGCCTCCACAGGCTACTGTTCGTCCACCATTGACCTCCTCCAGCCTCCACCTGCGACTGTTCATCCATGGGCTCCTGTTCATCCAGCCTCCACCGCGCGCTACTCCACCGGCTACTATTCAACCAGCCCTCTCCACGGGCTACTATTCAACCACCCCTCGACGGGCTACTGTTCATCCAGCCCTCCACCATCTACTGTTCATCCAGCCCTCCATGGGGTGGTCCTGTTCATCCAGCCCTCCACGGGGTCCTGTTCATCCAGCCCCAACCGGCTCGATCGATCGGGGTCCTGTTCATCCAGAGGCAACACCACGGGGTCCTATTCATACACCCCCACCGGGAACTGTTCATCCAAACCCCCCCAACAACGCTCACTGTTCATCTAGAGGCAGCATCGATCGGCTTCAGTTAGCAGCAGTAGCGAAGGAATCGCTCCATCGAGTTCAGTTAATAGCCATCGATCGATCGCTCGGGTTCAGTAACGCGTAGCCTGCAGTGCAATCGCTCGGGTTCAGTTAGATCCCAACGCCTCACTCGGGTTCAGTTAGAGCCAATGCTACCTCTTGAGCACTGCGTTGGTTTTCCCTTGAAGAGCACAGGGTGATGCAGCAAAGTAGTGTAAGTATTTCCCTCAGTTTTTGAGAACCAAGGTATCAATCCAGTAGGAGGCCATGCACGAGTCCCTCGCACCTACACAAACAAATAAATCCTCGCAACCAACGCGATAAGGGGTTGTCAATCCCTACACGGTCACTTACGAGAGTGAGATCTGATAGATATGATCAGATAATATTTTTGGTATTTTTATGATAAAGATGCAAAGTAAAATAAAAGGCAATAAAAATAACTAAGTGTTGGAAGATTAATATGATGGAAAATAGACCCCGGGGCCATATGTTTCACTAGTGGCTTCTCTCAAGAGCATAAGTATTTACGGTGGGTGAACAAATTACTGTTGAGCAATTGACAGAATTGAGCATAGTTATGAGAATATCTAGGTATGATCATGTATATAGGCATCACGTCCGAGACAAGTAGACCGACTCCTGCCTGCATCTACTACTATTACTCCACACATCGACCGCTATCCAGCATGCATCTAGAGTATTAAGTTCATAAGAACAGAGTAACGCTTTAAGCAAGATGACATGATGTAGAGGGATAAACTCATGCAATATGATGTAAACCCCATCTTGTTATCCTCGATGGCAACAATACAATACGTGCCTTGCTGCCCCTACTGTCACTGGTAAAGGACACCGCAAGATTGAACCCAAAGCTAAGCACTTCTCCCATTGCAAGAAAGATCAATCTAGTAGGCCAAACCAAACTGATAATTCGAAGAGACTTGCAAAGATAACCAATCATACATAAAAGAATTCAGAGAGGATTCAAATATTGTTCATAGATAAACTTGATCATAAACCCAAAATTCATCGGTCTCAACAAACACACCGCAAAAGAAGATTACATCGAATAGATCTCCACGAGAGAGGGGGAGAACATTGTATTGAGATCCAAAAAGAGAGAAGAAGCCATCTAGCTAATAACTATGGACCCGAAGGTCTGAGGTAAACTACTCACACATCATCGGAGAGGCTATGGTGTTGATGTAGAAGGCCTTCGTGATCGTTGCCCCCTCCGGCGGAGCTCCGGAACAGGCCCCAAGGTGGGATCTCACAAGTACAGAAGGTTGCGGCAGTGGAATTAGGTTTTTGGCTCCGTATCTGGTAGTTTGGGGGTACATAGGTATATATAGGAGGAAGGAGTACGTCGGTGGAGCAACAGGGGGCCCACGAGGGTGGAGGGCGCGCCCAGGGGGGTAGGCGCGCCCCCTACCTCGTGCCCTCCTGGTTGATGTCTTGACGTAGGGTCCAAGTCCGCTGGATCACGTTCGTTCCGAAAATCACGTTCCCGAAGGTTTCATTCCGTTTGGACTCCGTTTGATATTCTTTTTCTACGAAACTCTGAAATAGGCAAAAAACAGCAATTCCGGGCTGGGCCTCCGGTTAATAGGTTAGTCCCAAAAATAATATAAAAGTGTATAATAAAGCCCAATAATGTCCAAAACAGAATATAATATAGCATGGAACAATAAAAAATTATAGATACGTTGGAGACGTATCAAGCATCCCCAAGCTTAATTCCTGCTCGTCCTCGAGTAGGTAAATGATAAAAACAGAATGTTTGATGTGGAATGCTACTTGGCATAATTTCAATGTAATTCTTCTTAATTGTGGTATGAATATTCAGATCCGAAAGATTCAAGATAAAAGTTCAATATTGACATAGAAATAATAATACTTCAAGCATACTAACTAAGCAATTATGTCCTCTCAAAATAACATGGCCAAAGAAAGTTCATCCCTACAAAATCATATAGTTTAGTCATGCTCCATTTTCGTCACACAAGAATGCTATCATCATGCACAACCCCGATGACAAGCCAAGCAATTGTTTCATACTTTAGTAATCTCAACCTTCACGCAATACATGAGCGTGAGCCATGGATATAGCACTATGGGTGGAATAGAATATAATGATGGGGGTTATGTGGAGAAGACAAAAAAGGAGAAAGTCTCACATCAATGAGGCTAATCAATGAGCTATGGAGATGCCCATCAATTGATGTTAGTGCAAGGAGTAGGGATTGCCATGCAATGGATGCACTAGAGCTATAAATGCATGAAAGATCAACAAAAGAAACTAAGTGGGTGTGCATCCAACTTGCTTGCTCACGAAGACCTAGGGCATTTGAGGAAGCCCATTGTGGGAATATACAAGCCAAGTTCTATAATGAAAAGTTCCCGCTAGTATATGAAAGTGACAAAACAAAAGACTCTCTATCATGAAGATTATGGTGCTACTTTGAAGCACAAGTGTGGTAAAAGGATAGTAACATTGTCCCTTCTCTATTTTTCTCTCATTTTTTGGGCCTTCTCTTTTTTATGGCCTTTCTCTCTTTTTTTTCCTCACTTGGGACAATGCTCTAGAAAATGATGATCATCACACTTCTATTTATTTACAACTCAATGATTACAACTCGATACTAGAACAAAGTATGACTCTATATGAATGCCTCAGGCGGTGTACCGGGATATGCAATGAACCAAGAGTGACATGTATGAAAAAATTATGAATAGTGGCTTTGCCACAAATACTATGTCAATTACATGATCATGCAAAGCAATATGACAATAATGAACGTGTGATGATAAACGGAACGGTGGAAAGTTGCATGGCAATATATCTCGGAATGGCTATGGGAATGCCATAATAGGTAGGTATGGTGGCTGTTTTGAGGAAGATATAAGGAGGTTTCTTTGTGAAAGAGCGTATCGTATCACGGGGTTTGGATGCACTGGCGAAGTTTGCACCAACTCTCAATGTGAGAAAGGGCAATGCACGGTACGGAAGAGGCTAGCAATGATGGAAAGGTGAGAGTGCGTATAATCCATGGACTCAACATTAGTTATAAAGAACTCACATACTTATTGCAAAAATCTACAAGTCATCAAAAACCAAGCACTACGCGCATGCTCCTAGGGGGATAGATTGGTAGGAAAAGACCATCGCTCGTCCCCGACCGCCCCTCATAAGGAGGACAATCAAAGAACACCTCATGTTTCAAATTTGTTACATAACGTTTACCATACGTGCATGCTACGGGACTTGCAAACTTCAACACAAGTATTTCTCAAATTCACAACTACTCAACTAGCACAAATTTGATATCACTACCTCCATATCTCAAAACAATCATCAAGCATCAAACTTCTCTTAGTATTCAACACACTCATAAGAAAGTTTTTACTAGTATTGAATACCTAGCATATTAGAATTATTTAAGCTATTTAAGACTCTCAAAATAATATAAGTGAAGCATGAGAGAATAATAGTTTCTATAAAACAAAACCACCACCGTGCTCTAAAAATATAAGTGAAGTACTAGAGCAAAAACTATATAACTCAAAAGATATAAGTGAAGCACATAGAGTATTCTAATAATTTACGAATCATGTGTGTCTCTCTCAAAAGGTGTGTACAGCAAGGATGATTGTGGTAAACTAAAAATCAAAGACTCAAATCATACAAGACGCTCCAAGCAAAACACATATCATGTGGTGAATAAAAATATAGCTCCAAGTAAAGTTACCGATGGAAGTAGACGAAAGAGGGGATGCCTTCCGGGGCATCCCCAAGCTTTGGCTTTTAGGTGTCCTTAGATTATCTTGGGGGTGCCATGGGCATCCCCAAGCTTAGGCTCTTGCCACTCCTTGTTCCATAATCCATCAAATCTTTCACCCAAAACTTGAAAACTTCACAACACAAAACTTAAACAGAAAATCTCGTGAGCTCTGTTAGCGAAAGAAAACAAAACACCACTTCAAGGTACTGTAATGAACTCATTCTTTATTTATATTGGTGTTAAACCTACTGTATTCCAACTTCTCTATGGTTTATAAACTATTTTACTAGCCATAGATTCATCAAAATAAGCAAACAACACACGAAAAACAGAATCTGTCAAAAACAGAACAGTCTGTAGTAATCTGTAACTAACGCAAACTTCTGGAACTCCAAAAATTCAGCCAAAATAGGACGACCTAGAAAATTTGTTTGTTGATCAGTAGCAATTGGAATCAATATTTTATCACGTTCTGGTGATTTTTAACAATTATTTTCGTGAACAAAAAGTTTCTGGAATTTTCAGCAAGATCAAATAACTATCATCCAAGAAGATCCTATAGGTTTAACTTGGCACAGACACTAATTAAAACATAAAAAGACATCTAACCAGAGGCTAGATCAAATATTTATTCCTAAACAGAAGCAAAAAGCAAAAAACTAAAAATAAAATTGGGTTGCCTCCCAACAAGCGCTATCGTTTAACGCCCCTAGCTAGGCATTGATAATTTCGATGATGCTCACAGGAAAGACAAGAATTGAAGCACAAAGAGAGCATCATATATCATGTGAAAAACACATCTAAGTCTAACATACTTCCTATGCATAGGCATCTTATAGGCAAACAAATTATCAAATAAAGCAAAAACTAGCATATTTAAGGAAGCGGAAAGAGACGATAGCAATCTCAACATAACGAGAGGTAATTTAGTAATATGAAAATTTCTACAACCATATTTTCCTCTCTCATAATAGTTACATGTAGGATCATAAGAAAATTCAACAATATAGCTATCACATAAAATATTTTCAACACGATCCACATGCATGCAAAGTTGACACTCTTCCGAAATAGTGGGATTAACATTAACTAAAGTCATGACCTCCCCAAACCCACTTTTATCAAAAAATTCATAAGATTGAACATTCTCCAAATATGTGGGATCTAAAGTTGACACTCTTCCAAACCCACTTTCAATATTATTGCAAACAATATTATCAATCTCATATTCATCATGGGGATTGAATAAATTTTCAAGATCATAGGAAGAATCACCCCAATCATGATCATTGCAACAATTAGTAGACATAGCAAAACTAGCATCCCCAAGCTTAGGGTTTTGCATATTATTAGCACAATTGACATCAGAACTTATAGTAAAATCATTGAAATCATGCTTTTCATCGAGGGAACTATCAAGCATGGGTGCAATAGCAACAATCTCATTTTTAACATAAGGAATTATAGCAAATTCGTCTTCATAAATATTGGCATCATGGCCACAAGAATAGCAAGCATCATGTTCATCAAGGGATATTTCAACCAAATCACCGGAATCATCATTATCTATAGATTGATGCATATCATTATTTTCTTCCAAAGCAACGGTCATTCTTTCAATAAATTCTTGGACATAGACATTATGAGCAAAGTTTTCATTGCAATATTTAAGTATGACGGAATTTTCAGATTTGTTGAGAGTAAAATCATACTGTTCAATTAAAGAAGCAACTTCATGAGCACCCTTAAAAACGACAAATTCTTCAATTTGTTCGATATCATAGTAACTATAAACACCCTTTGCATAAGAAGATAAGATTTCATTATCATTGAACTCACATAGGTAGGGAAGGTGTTTTTTAGGGTTCTTAGAGCAACAAGTAAAATCACACATTTCACAAAGATTCCAAGCATAGCATAGCAATTTGTTTATTTGATTCCATAACAGTCTCCCTTTTTCAGACAAACGGTGACGCACAAAATGAGCATGCTCATCTAAAGATTTCCCATCAACTAGGCTAGTTGGGGTTTCAGCACGAGCGCATAAGGATCGAAGATGATCCAAGTAAAACACTTTAAGTGGATCCATATCAATAGATTTTTAGCAAGCAAAGATGCAAGAAAATAGAAGGCACGTGGAAACACAAACAGAAAGGCATACGGGAAGAAGGCGAATAAAACGGCAAGGGTGAAGTGGGGGAGAGGAAAACGAGAGGCAAATGGCAAATAATGTAATGCGGGAGATAAGGGTTTGTGATGGGTACTTGGTATGTTGACTTTTGCGTAGACCTCCCCGGCAACGGCGCCAGAAATCCTTCTTGCTACCTCTTGAGCACTGTGTTGGTTTTCCCTTGAAGAGGAAAGGGTGATGCAGCAAAGTAGTGTAAGTATTTCCCTCAGTTTTTGAGAACCAAGGAATGAATCCAGTAGGAGGGCACGCACGAGTCCCTCGCACCTACCCAAACAAATAAATCCTTGCAACCAACGAGATAAGGGGTTGTCAATCCCTACACGGTCACTTACGAGAGTGAGATCTGATAGATATGATAAGATAATATTTTTGGTATTTTTATGATAAAGATGCAAAGTAAAATAAAAGGCAAAAAAAATAACTATGTGTTGGAAGATTAATATGATGGAAAATAGACCCGGGGGCATAGGTTTCACTAGTGGCTTCTCTCAAGAGCATAAGTATTTATGGTGGGTGAACAAATTACTGTTGAGCAATTGACAGAATTGAGCATAGTTATGAGAATATCTAGGTATGATCATGTATATAGGCATCACGTCCGAGACAAGTAGACCGACTCCTGCCTGCATCTACTACTATTACTCCACAGATCAACCGCTATCCAGCATGCATCTAGAGTATTAAGTTCATAAGAACAGAGTAACGCTTTAAGCAAGATGACATGATGTAGAGGGATAAAATCATGCAATATGATGTAAACCCCATCTTGTTATCCTCGATGGCAACAATACAATACGTGCCTTGCTGCCCCTATTGTCACTGGGAAAAGACACCGCAAGATTGAACCCAAAGCTAAGCACTTCTCCCATTGCAAGAAAGATCAATCTAATAGGCCAAACCAAACTGATAATTCGAAGAGACTTGCAAAGATAACCAATCATACATAAAAGAATTCAGAGAAGATTCAAATATTGTTCATAGATAAACTTGATCATAAACCCACAATTCATCGGTCTCAACAAACACACCGCAAAAGAAGATTACATCGAATAGATCTCCACGAGAGAGGGGGAAAACATTGTATTGAGATCCAAAAAGAGAGAAGAAGCCATCTAGCTAATAACTATGGACCCGAAGGTCTGAGGTAAACTACTCACACATCATCGAAGAGGCTATGGTGTTGATGTAGAAGCCCTCCGTGATCGATGCCCCCTCCGCGGGAGCTCCGGAATAGGCCCCAAGATGGGATCTCACAAGTACAGAAGGTTGCGGCGGTGGAATTAGGTTTTTGGCTCCGTATCTGGTAGTTTGGGGGTACGTAGGTATATATAGGAGGAAGGAGTACGTCGGTGGAGCAACAGGGGGCCCACGAGGGTGGAGGGCGCGCCCAGGGGGTAGGCGCGCCACCCTACCTCGTGCCCTCTTGGTTGATGTCTTGACGTAGGGTCCAAGTCCTCTGGATCACGTTCGTTCCGAAAATCACGTTCCTGAAGGTTTCATTCCGTTTTGACTCCGTTTGATATTCTTTTTCTGCGAAACTCTGAAATAGGAAAAAAAATAGCAATTCTGGGCTGGGCCTCCGGTTAATAGATTAGTCCCAAAAATAATATAAAAGTGTATAATAAAGCCCAATAATGTCCAAAACAGAATATAATATAGCATGGAACAATCAAAAATTATAGATACGTTGGAGACGTATCACCCAACGCCTCGCACCCACGCGCGTGCGTGTACGAGAGAAACGCGCATCGCTCGGTCCCGACCACCCACCGTAACCGGGAACACCTCAATATTTTCCTCGCCCTCGCTTCTACCACGGTTTTTTCTGTCATGGGCGGCCCAAAGAATGTCATGCAGCTGCGTCTCCGGCCCGCCCAGGACGAAAAGCCCATTTTCTGTCATGATTTTTTGTCATAGAAGTAGGAGCCCACCACATATATGATGATACCGGGTTTTGTCACAATTATCGTCATAGAAGTGTCAAAAGTATGACATAAAAAATTTTCGTTCGGCCCAAAATGTCACGGATGTGTCTTTTTTTTGTAGTGAGGTGTCTCGGTCATGTCTACATAGTTCTTGAACCCGTAGGGTCTGCACGCTTAACGTTCTATGATGATTTGTATTATGAGTTATGTGTTTTTTGGTGACCGAAGATTGTTCGGAGTCCCGGATGAGAGCACGGACATGACGATGAGTCTCAAAATGTTCGATAGGTAAAGATTGATATATTGGACGATAGTATTCGGACACCGAAATGGTTCCGAAGTGTTTCGGGTATTTATCGGAGTACCGGGAGGTTACTGGAACCCCGCGGTGGAAGTAATGGGCCACATGGGCCATAGGGGAGAGGCAAGGCAGCCCACAAGGGGGTGCCCTCCCCTGGGGAGTCCGAATTGGACAAGGGGAGGGGGCGCGGCCTGATGTCTACTACGCAACTTTATTCTTGTAGACTCGTGTTGGGCCTCCAAGCGCAGAGTTTTGTAGGACAGTAGCAATTTTCCCTCAATTGGATGACCTAAGGTTTATCAATCCGTGGGAGGTGTAGGATGAAGATGGTCTCTCTCAAGCAACCCTGCAACCAAATAACAAAAAGTCTCTTGTGTCCCCAAGACACCAAATACAATGGTAAATTGTATAGGTGCACTATTTCGCCGAAGAGATGGTAATAAAAGTGTAGTAATGATAGTAGATAGCAGTTTTTGTAGTGCGAACAATAAAAAACAACAAGGTAGCAAGTAACAAAAGTGAGCACAAATGGTATTGTAATGCTTGAAAACAAGGCCTAGGGTTCGTACTTTCGCTAGTGCAATCTCTCAACAATGCTAACATAGTTGGACCATATGATTATCCCTCAAAGTGCAATAAAGAATCACTCCCGAGTTCCTATTAGCGGAGAACAAAAGATAGAATTTGTTTGTAGGGTAAGAAACCACCTCAAAGCTATTCTTTCTGATCGATCTAATCAAGACTTCGTACTAAAATAACGCAAGGCTATTTTTTCCGTTCGATCTATCCTAGAGTTCGTACTAAAATAACACCGAAGCAAATTCATATTCATAATACTCAATCCACGCAAAGAACTACAAAGAGACCCAAAAGTTTCTATCGGAGAAAAGATAATAAAAACGTGCATCAACCCCTATGCATAGATTACCCCAACGTCACCTCGGGAATCCGCAAGTTGAGTGCCATAACATATATCAAGTGAATCAATATGATACCCCAATTGTCACCTCAAGTATTCATACCACAAGACATACATCATGTGTTCTCATCTCTGAATATTCAATCCGACAAGACAAAAATTCAAAGGGTAAAGACTCAATTCATCACAACAAGAGTATAGAGGGGTGATGGAGTCCCGGACTAAGGGGTCCTCGGGCGTCCGGCCTGTTGGACATGGGCTGGACTGATGGGCTATGAAGATGCAAGATCGAAGACTCTTTTGTACAACCCTAGTCCCCTCCGGTGTCTATATAAACTGGAGGGTTTAGTCCATAGGGACGATCATAAACATACATGCCAGACTTCTAGGGTTTAATCCATTACGATCTCGTGGTAGATCAACTCTTGTAATACTCATATTCATCAAGATCAATCAAGCAGGAAGTAGGGTATTACCTCCATAGAGAGGGCCCCAACCTGGGTAAACATCGTGTTCCCTGTCTCCTGTTACCATCGACCTCAGACGCACAGTTCGGGACCCCCTACCCAAGATCCGCCGGTTTTGACACCGACATTGGTGCTTTCATTGAGAGTTCCGCTGCGTCGTCTTCAAGAGGTTCGATGGCCCCGTCAATCATCTACAACAATGCTGTCCAGGGGGAAGTTTTTCTCCCCAGACAGATCTTCGTATTCGGCGGCTTCGCACTGCGGGCCAACTCGCTTGGCCATCTAGAGCAGATCGACAGCTACGCCCCTGGCCATCTGGTCAGATTTGGAAGCTTGAACTATGTCGCTGATATTCGCGGAGACTTGATCTTCGACGGATTCGAGCCCACGGCAGCCGCTCCCTGCCACCTCGATGAACATGACTTAAATCTGTCATCGGACCATACCCAGGAGATAGCGCCTGTAACTGCTCTGGCCCTAGATCCGGAGCAGATCGCGCCATCCGAGGACGGGAAGCTCAACCCCGCCACGGAAGCCGCAGACTCAGCGGCGTTGGAGCAGCACACAGACCCAACCTCGAGTGGGATCTGTGCCACCGAAACCTCGGACTCGTCTCTGGCCACAGGTTCCGAACCACGAGCGTCCGCGTACGTCGAGCCCGATCAGGCACCGGTCGCCGAATTTAGCGCCGCGGACATTTTCCGGCACTCACCTCTAGGCGATGTGCTGAACTCATTAAAAACACTCTCCTTAGAGGAGGCCTCTGATAACCCACAAGTATAGGGGATCAATTGTAGCCTCTTTCGATAAGTAAGAGTGTCGAACCCAATGAGGAGCTAAAGGTAGAACAAATATTCCCTGAAGTTCTATCGACCACCGATACAACTCTACGCACGCTTAACGTTCGCTTTACCTAGAACAAGTATGAAACTAGAAGTACTTTGTAGGTGATGTTGGATAGGTTTGCAAGATAATAAAGAGCACGTAAATAAAAACTAGGGGCTGTTTTAAGTAAAGAAGCAATAAAGTTAGTATAGCGAGTGTGGAAAAGTGGTGGTAGGAGTTGCGAAATTGTCCCTAAGCAATTGACTACTTTACTAGACCGATAGCAAGTTTTATGTGGGAGAGGCCACTGCTAGCATGTCATCCCTGACTTGGAATTATATGCACTTATGATTGGAACTATTGGCAAGCATCCGCAACTACTAACGTTCATTAAGGTAAAACCCAACCATAGCATTAAGATATATTGGTCCCCCTTCAATCCCGTATGCATCAATTTCTATGCTAGGTTGAAGCTTCTGTCACTCTTGCCCTCCAATACATAGTCCTATCAACATACAACTAACCCTATGGTGTGATCCACGCGCGCGCTCATATGATGGCCACCAAAGGACAACAACATAACCACAAGCAAATTAAACCAATCATAGCAATTCACCAATTACCAATAGGACAACGAAAATCTACTCAGACATCATAGGATGGCAACACATCATTGGATAATAATATGAAGCATAAAGCACCATGTTCAAGTAGAGGGTACAGCGGGTTGCGGGAGAGTGGACCGCTGTAGATAGATGGGGGAAGGTGATGAAGATGTTGGTGAAGATGACGGAGGTGTTGGTGTAGATTGCGGTGATGATGATGGCCCCAGCGGCGTTCCGGCGCCACCGGAAGAGAGGGGAGAGAGCCCCCTTCTTCTTCTTCCTTGACCTCCTCCCTAGATGGGAGAAGGGTTCCCCCTCTGGTCCTTGGCTTCCATGGCATGGGAGGGGCGAGAGCCCCTCCGAGATTTGATCTGTCTCTCTGTCTCTCTCTCTTTCTGCGTTCCCCGATTCTGGCCTTTCACCGTTTCTTATATTCCGGAGATCCGTAACTCCGATTGGGATGAAATTTGAACACGATTTCTATCCGGATATTGGCTTTCTTGCGGCAAAAGAAGGGCACCAACCGCCTTACGGGGTGGCCACGAGGGTCAGGGGCGCCCCCCTGCCTCGTGGACCCCTCGGGCATCGTCTCGCGTTGATTCTTCTTCCCAAAAATCACATATATTCCAAAAAAATATCCGTCAGTTTTTATCCCGTTTGGACTCCGTTTGATATGGATTTTCTGTGAAACAAAAAACACACAACAAACAGGAACTGGCACTGGGCACTGGATCAATATGTTAGTCCCAAAAATAGTATAAAAAGTTGCCAAAGTATATGAAAGTTGTAGAATATTTGCATGGAACAATCAAAAATTATAGATATGACGGAGATGTATCAGCATCCCCAAGCTTAATTCCTGCTCATCCTCGAGTAGGTAAATGATAAAAAGATAATTTTTGATGTGGAATGCTACCTAGCATAATCTTGATCACATAATCTAATCATGGCATGAATATTAAGACACGAGTGATTCAAAGCAATAGTCTATCATTTGACATTAAGACAATAATACTTCAAGCATACTAATAAAGCAATCATGCCTTTTCAAAATAACATGGCCAAAGAAAGTTATCCCTACAAAATCATATAGTCTGGCTATGCTCCATCTTTATCACATAAAATATTCAAATCATGCACAACCCCGATGACAAGCCAAGCAATTGTTTCATACTTTTGACGTTATCAAACCTTTTCAACTTTCACGCAATACATGAGCGTGAGCCATGGACATAGCACTATAGGTGGAATAGAATATGATGGTGGAGGTTGTGTGGAGAAGACAAAAAGGGAGAAAGTCTCACATCGGCGCGGCTAATCAACGGGCTATGGAGATGCCCATCAATTGATGTCAATGCGAGTAGGGATTGCCATGCAACGGATGCACTAGAGCTACAAGTGTATGAAAGCTCAAACTGAAACTAAGTGGGTGTGCATCCAACTTGCTTGCTCATGAAGACCTGGGGCATTTGAGGAAGCCCATCGTTGGAATATACAAGCCAAGTTCTATAATAAAAATTCCCACTAGTATATGAAAGTGGTAACTCAAGAGACTCTCTATATGAAGAACATTGTGCTACTCTGAAGCAGAAGTGTGGTAAAGGATAGTAACATTTCCCCTTCTCTATTTTTCTCTCATTTTTTTGTTTTTTTGGTGGGCTTCTTTGGCCTCTTTTTTTATTTGGGCTTCTTTGGCCTCTTTTATTTTTATTTTTAAAGTCCAGAGTCTCATCCCGACTTGTGGGGGAAGCATAGTCTCCATCATCCTTTCCTTAGTGGGGCAATGCTCTAATAATGATGATCATCACACTTTTATTTACTTACAACTCGATGTCTAGAACAAAGATATGACTCTATATGAATGCCTCCAGCGGTGTACCGGGATGTGCAATGATCTAGCGTAGCAATGACATCAAAAAATGGACAAGCCATGAAAATAGCATGCTAGCTATCTTACGATCATGAAAAGCTATATGATAATGAATGCTCAAATCATGTATATGATGATAGTGGAAGTTGCATGGCAATATATCTCGGAATGGCTATGGAAATGCCATAATAGGTAGGTATGGTGGCTGTTTTGAGGAAGATATAAGAAGGCTTATGTGTGATAGAGCTTATCGTATCACGGGGTTTGGATGCACCAGCGAAGTTTGCACCAACTCTCAAGGTGAGAAAGGGCAATGCACGGTACCGAAGAGGCTAGCAATGATGGAAGGGTGAGAGTGCGTATAATCCATGGACTCAACATTAGTCATAAAGAACTCACATACTTATTGCAAAAATCTATTAGTCATCGAAACAAAGTACTATGCGCATGCTCCTAGGGGGATAGATTGGTAGGAAAAGACCATCGCTCGTCCCCGACGGCCACTCATAAGGAAGATTATCAATAAATACCTGATGCTCCAACTTCGTTACATAACGGTTCACCATACGTGCATGCTACGGGAATCACAAACTTCAACACAAGTATTTCTACAATCCACAACTACCCACTAGCATGACTCTAATATCACCATCTTTATATCGCAAAACTATTGCAAGGAATCAAACATATCATATTCAGTGATCTACAAGTTTTATGTAGGATTTTATGACTAACCATGTGAATGACCAATTTATGTCAACTCTCTAAATAGATATAAGTGAAGCAAGAGACTTTAATTCTTTCTACAAAATATATGCCCACGCTCTAACAAATATAAGTGAAGCAAAAGAGCATTCTACAAATGGCGGTTTTCTATGTGAAGAAAAACAGGCAATCCGAACTTCAACTGATATAAGTGAAGCACATGAAGCATTCTATAAAGCCGTACTGAAAAATATAAGTGAAGTGCAATGAGTATTCTATAAATCAACTGTGGACTATCACATACCAGCATGGTGCATAAAAGAAAAGTGAAAACTAAATGCAAAAGACGCTCCAAGATTTGCACATATCACATGAATGAAACGAAACCGAAAACATACCGATACTTGTTGAAGAAAGATGGGATGCCTCCCGGGGCATCCCCAAGCTTAGACGCTTGAGTCTCCTTGAATATTTACTTGGGGTGCCTTGGGCATCCCCAAGCTTGAGATCTTGCCTCTCCTCCTTCTCCTCACATCGAGACCTCCTCGATCTTCGAACACTTCATCCACATAAAACTCAACAGAAAGCTCGGTAAGATCCGTTAGTATAATAAAGCAAATCACTACTCTAAGTACTGTTGCAAACCAATTAATATTTTGTTTTTGCATTGTAGCTACTGTAATCTAACTTTTCCATGGCTTAATCCACTGATAGAAATTGATAGTTTCATCAAAACAAGCAAACTATGCATCAAAAACAGAATCTGTCTTAAACAGGACAGTCTGTAGTAATCTGAACATTCACCATACTTCTGATACTCCAAAACTTCTGCCAAAATTCGGAAAAATAAACAATTTGTATTGAAATACACTGCATAAAGTTTCAGATCCGTTTGACGTTCCAGTAAAAAAATGTAAAATCACGCACTACAGCCAAAGTTTCTGTTTTGCACCGCACAAACCAACAAGCATTGTAAACATCCTAAAGGAAAATCTTGGCACATTATTTTTATTTTTAAACTTTATAAAATCACACAACAGAAATAAACGACTCTCTAAAACTTCCGGGTTGTCTCCCTGGCAGCGCTTTCTTTAAAGCCATTAAGCTAAGCATATAGTGCTCAAGTAATGGATCCACCCGGATCCCAAGGTATGTCAAAGCCAATTTTAATTAACAATGATTTATGATTTAGTAGTGAGCACAAAGTAACATATATCATGCAACAACGAAGTCTAACTCTCTTCATATGCATGGGCATGTCATAAAAGAACAATTCATGCACACATAGTAAAGGCCAATGCATAATATAAACAGTTTCTTGCAATTTTATCATATTGGAAACATGGGGAGGCGGAGATGTAGTTCCTATCTCATAATAATTGCAAGTAGGAGCAGCAAGCACATGCATATTATATCTATCATCATGTGTAGTAGTAAAACACAACCCATCAATATAATCCTTAATAAGGGTAAACTTCTCCGAAATGGTGTAGTCGGGAGAATTCAAAAAGATAATAGGACTATCATGCGTGGGTGCAATGGGCAACAATTTCATGTTTAACATAGGGAACTATAGCAAGTTCATCTCCATAAGCATAATTCATATTGGCATCTTGGCCACAAGCATAGCAAGCATCATCAAAAAGGGATATTTCAAACGAATCAACGGGATCATAACAATCATCATAGCATTCATCCTTCGGTAAATTCGAAGGGAAACTAAATAATGTATGAGTTGGAGAGTTACTCTCATTAGAAGGTGGCACGGGTAGCTAATCCGCTCTTCCTCCTTTTGTTCTTCGCTCACCTCATCATATTTTTCATCCAATGAGCCCACAGTTTCATCAATTCCTTCTTCCATAGACTCCTGCAAAATATTAGTCTCTTCTTGGACAGCAGAGGAGTCCTCAATATATGGTTTAACATAGGAATTAGAAGCATAATTATCATAACAATATTTAAGTATGGCAAAATTTTCAGATTTGTAAAGAGTAGCATCATACGTTTCAATCAAAGAAGCAATTTCATAAGCACCCTTGAAAGCAACAAATTCTTCAATTTGTTGAACATCATAGTAATTATAAACACCCTTAGCATACGAAGATACAATTCCATTATCACTAAACAAACATTGGTAGGGAAGGTGTTTCTTAGGGTGTTCAGAACAACAGAAAATCATATATTTCACATAAATTCCAAGCATAGCATTGCAAATGATGAATTTGATCCAGTAAAGGTTTCCCTTTTTCAGATATGCGGTGCCGCACAAAACAAGCATGCTCATCTAAATATTTGCCCTAAACTAAGCTAGTTGGGATTTCAGCACGAGCACATAGGGATCAAAGATGATCCAAGTCAAAAGCTTCAGTAGTGTGATAGATTTTAAGTGGTTCTTCAACCATTGGTTCAGTAGGTACCACTAATTTTTTTGGTATTTTGCGTTTCCTACCCATAACTAAAGATAGAAAACAAGAGCACAAAATAAAAACTACTTAGTGATAAAGCAAACAAGCACACACGAGAATATTCACCCCACGCTATAACTCCCCGGCAACGGCGCCAGAAAAAGGTCTTGATAACCCACAAGTATAGGGGATCAATTGTAGCCTCTTTAGATAAGTAAGAGTGTCGAACCCAACGAGGAGCTAAAGGTAGAACAAATATTCCCTCAAGTTCTATCGACCACCGATACAACTCTACACACGCTTAACGTTCGCTTTACCTAGAACAAGTATGAAACTAGAAGTACTTTGTAGGTGTTGTTGGATAGGTTTGCAAGATAATAAAGAGCACGTAAATTAAAACTAGGGGATGTTTTAAGTAAAGAAGCAATAAAGCTAGTATAGCGAGTGTGGAAAAGTGGTGTTAGGAGTTGCGAAATTGTCCCTAAGCAATTGACTACTTTACTAGACCGATAGCAAGTTTTATGTGTGAGAGGCCACTGCTAGCATGTCATCCCTGACTTGGAACTCTATGCACTTATGATTGGAACTATTAGCAAGCATCCGCAACTACTAACGTTCATTAAGGTAAAACCCAACCATAGCATTAAGATATATTGGTCCCCCTTCAATCCCGTATGCATCAATTTCTATGCTAGGTGTGAAGCTTCTGTCACTCTTGCCCTCCAATACATAGTCCTATCAACATACAACTAACCCTATGGTGTGATCCACACGCGCGCTCATATGATGGGCACCAAAGGATAGCAACATAACCACAAGCAAATTAAACCACTCATAGCAATTCACCAATTACCGATAGGACAACAAAAATCTACTTAGACATCATAGGATGGCAACACATCATTGGATAATAATATGAAGCATAAAGCACCATGTTCAAGTAGAGGGTACAGCGGGTTGCGGGAGAGTGGACCGCTGTAGATAGATGGGGGAAGGTGATGAAGATGTTGGTGAAGATGACGGAGGTGTTGGTGTAGATTGCGGTGATGATGATGGACCCAGCGGCGTTCCGGCGCCACCGGAAGAGAGGGGGAGAGAGCCCCCCTTCTTATTCTTCTTCCTTGACCTCCTCCCTAGATGGGAGAAGGGTTTCCCCTCTGGTCCTCGGCTTCCATGGCATGGGAGGGGCGAGAGCCCCTCCGAGATTGGATCTACCTCCCTGTCTCTCTCTGTTTCTGCATTCCCCGATTCTGCCCTTTCACCGTTTCTTATATTCCGGAGATTCGTAACTCCGATTGGGCCAAAATTTGAACACGATTTCTATCCGGATATTGCTTTGTTGCGGCGAAAGAAGGGCACCAACCGCCTTACGAGGTGGCCACGAGGGTCAGGGGCGCGCCCACCCCCCTGGGGTGCGCCCCCTGCCTCATGGCCCCCTCGGGCATCGTCTCGCGTTGATTCATCTTCCCAAAAATCACATATATTCCAAAAAAAATCTCTGTCAGTTTTTATCCCGTTTGGACTCTGTTTGATATGGATTTTCTGTGAAACAAAAAACATGCAACAAACAGGAACTGATACTGGGCACTGGATCAATATGTTAGTCCCAAAAATAGTATAAAAAGTTGCCAAAAGTATATGAAAGTTGTAGAATATTGGCATGGAACAATCAAAAATCATAGATACGACGGAGACGTATCAGACTCACAGCCGAATTATATCCGGTTCGAACTGGGGGCTGATGACGAAGAATTTCGCTTCCCACCCACCGCCCACTTCATAGCCACTGTCAAAGACTTAACTGACATGCTCGATTACGGCTCCGAAGACATCGAGGTATGGACGACGATGCCGGAGAAGAGGAGGCCCAAAACCCGCCGTTTACCAGACGTTGGACGGCCACTTCCTTCTATGACGTGTACATGGTGGATACACCCAAAGAGAATAGCGGCGATGACAAGGAAGACCCAGTCGCGGATAAACCTCCTGAGATATAGCCAAAGCGCCGACGTCAGCGGCGCCGCTCCAAGTCACGCCGTGGAAAAGACAGCAGTACCTGCACAGGAGAAAACAATACTTCGGACGATGCCGAAGACAATGAAGACCCCGTTGAGCCAGTTTCCGAACAAGACAAACAGGAAGACGGGCAAGTTAGCCCTGACGAACAGGCCATAAGCAAAGACTCGGAGGACAGTAATTATCTTCCGCTCTCCGAGGATGAGGTGAGCCTCGGCAATGAGGATTTTATCGTGCCTGAGGAACCTCTCGAGCAGGAGCGCTTCAAGCGCCGGCTAATAGCCACTGCAAGGAGCCTAAAAAAGAAACAATAACAGCTTCAAGCTGACCAAGATCTGCTCAATGATAGATGGACTAATGTCCTGGTAGCCGAGGAACACGGCCTCGAGCGCCAGCCAAAAGTTATCCGAAGCGCAAATTGCTACCTCAGTTCGATGACGAGGCACTAGAGCACGTACCATCATCGCGCAATGCGGCTGACCGACCACCACGTGGCTGGGACAAAGCGGCAACTCAAGCCGAACACCAGCCCGTACTACCTCACCGTAAAGGCAGAGATAAAACAGCTTGGGGACATACATATGACTTGTGGCTGAACTTGGACAATAGAGCACGTTAGAACAGATCGATCTACGGATCGCGGGGGCGGGCCCCGATACGTGACAATGGCTACCTAGCCGGATGCAACAATCATAATCACGCCCGGGCCGAGAACCGCAGACGGACTCCATCTGAGCTACGTCGCGATGTGGCCTGATATAGAGGCGCCCCACACTCCCTTTGCTTCACTGACGAGGTAATGGAGCACGAATTCTCAGAAGGGTTTAAACCCGTAAACATCGAATCAAATGATAGGACAATAGACCCCGCAGTGTGGATCGAGGATTTTCTTCTCCATATTCATATGGCCCGGGGTGATGATCTCCATGCCATCAAATACCTCCCACTAAAACTCAAAGGACCAGCTCGGCACTGGTTGAACAGTGCGCCCGAAAACTCCATTGGCAGCTGGGAAGACTTGGAAGAAGCCTTCCTTGACAACTTCCAAGGTACATATGTTCGACCTCCGGATGCCGACGACTTAAGTCACATAATTCAACAGCCCGGAGAGTCAGCCAGGAAATTCTGGACTAGGTTCTTAACCAAAAAGAACCAGATCGTCGACTTTCCGGATGCCAAAGCCCTAGCGGCCTTTAAACATAGCATCTGGGATGAATGGCTCGCCCGACACCTCGGCCAAGAAAAGCCGAAGTCCATGGCAGCCCTCACGGCGCTTATGACCCACTTTTGCGCGGGCGAAGATAGCTGGCTAGCCCGTAGCAGTAACAATTCAAGAGAACCTGGCACTTTGGAAGCCAGAAATAGCAACGGCAAGCCCCGACGCAACAGACACAAGTGTCGAAGCAACGGTGATAATACCAACGACACGACAGTCAACGCCAGATTCAATGGCTCAAAGTCCGGCCAGCGGAAGAAGCCATATAAGAGAAACAATTCGGGCTCATCCAGCTTGGACCGCATACTCGACCGCCCATGTCAGATCCATGGCACCCCTGATAAACCAGCCAATCATACCAACAGAGACTGTTGGGTTTTTAAACAGGACGGGAAGTTAAATGCCAAAAACAAGGAGAAGGGGTCGCAAAGTGAGGGAGAGGACGAGGATCCTCGTCCATCGAACGCAGGGGACAGAAGAAGTTTCCCCCTCAAGTCAAAACAGTGAACATGATATACGCTACCCATATCCCCAAGAGGGAGCGCAAGCGCACGCTCAGGGACGTCTATGCGATAGAGCCAGTCACCCCAAAATTTAATCCATGGTCGTCATGCCCGATCACCTTCGATCGCAGGGATCATCTGACCAGTATCCGTCATGGCGGTTCAGCCACACTGGTCCTCGACCCAATAATTGATGGTTTCCACCTGACGCGAGTCCTCATGGACGGCGGTAGCAGCCTTAACCTGCTATATCAGGATACAGTGCACAAAATGGGCATCGATCCATCAAGGATCAAGCCCACCAAAACTACCTTTAAAGGAGTTATACCACGTGTAGAGGCTCGGTGCACGGGCTCAATCACACTGGAAGTTGTCTTCGGGTCCCCAGACAACTTCAGAAGCGAAGAGTTGATCTTCGATATTGTCCCCTTCCGCAGTGGCTATCACGCACTGCTCGGACGAACCGCATTCGCTCGATTTAATGCGGTGCCACACTACGCTTATCTCAAGCTCAAGATGCACGGACCACGCGGGGTTATAACAGTCAATGGAAACACGGAGCGTTCCCTCCGTACCGAGGAGCACACCGCTGCCCTCGCAGCAGAAGCACAGAGCGGCCTTTTCAAGAAGAACCTTAATTCGGCAGCCAAGCTCCCAGACACTGTCAAACGAGTCCGGACTACTCTGCAGCAGGACAGTCCAGCCCGTCAAGAGCTCGACTAGAAATTTGGCCTCCGTCCCAGTCCCGACCAACAGCGGCGTTCGTACCGCGCGTACATAACTACGCACTCAAAATACCATGGGCAGAGACGGAGGCACAACCAGACTGTGGTCCACAATACGGCTTCGACCTTCCCCGGACACACATACTTTCACCTTTCTTTTTTATCCTTTTCAGGTTTCTTTTCCACAGGCCCCTCGCGGCGGCCTGCTCAGCGGTCCTTTCGAAGGACGGATACACCAAGGCAACAAGTAGCACAAACGCGTGGGGGTATTTCTGGATGTCGCCCTCGACGGTCATTCTACCTATTTTCAGGACCCACACGCAAGCTCCCCCCTTGATCTTGGCATGTCAAATAGTCCGGTTGCTTATCGCACTGTTTGTACAAATATGCTTGGACGTACTAATCAAACTATAATGGAAATAGTTTGCGGCCCAACTTCTGGGCCACTAGCTTACTACTTCATTTCTTTTTCTTGATAATCTTATCAATTGCACCCATACACTTTGGTACGCTTTCATTTGCTAGGGGCTTCACTACGCTCCACACTATGGCAACAAAGTCCAAACACTTTTACAGTACAGTTCGGCACCCCGAATTTTAGCATTATATGCATTGGCTCCGAATCATGTCTTTGGTCAATAGTTGGGTTGCCCGGCTCCTGTGCTTACTACCTTACGTTCCGCTATATCGGCTAGGGTAGTAAAGGGAGAACTACTGTGATTGTGTCCTAGTTTATCCGGATGAGTACCTCAGTAGAGAAAGCCGAAAACTGACTGTCATGATGCGGCGAGAGCTGGTCAGCTATTCGGAGGTTAAAAATCTTTTGCGATTTTTTCCGCATTATGCGATGAATCGGCCTTCATCCGATCAGGTGTTCACAGCACTCTAGTCCGAATTAAATGATAATTAGGGGCTGCGCTTACATTTTTATTGTCAAACTCCTATGGCTAAGTGAGGGTGATAAAGCCACATAGTCCGATTGCCTTGTTCGTTGCGCTAAACACCTCCTTCATGGACCAAAAATTTGGAACAAGAGTGTCTAGATTCATCCTGAACACCCCCGTACTACCTACGTGGGGGCTGAAGCCGACGACTGGCCAACTCTCAGATTTAATAAAAACGGCCGCACAGGAGGTAAAATTTTAATAATAGCAAGCATTATATTACATAACAGCTTTGTTTCATCATACAAGACAAAGATAACATGAATGTATTCATTCAAAGATTATGTCTTTTGAACATTGGCCCTCTACAATGTGGGATCCCTTGAGGACATCATCAAAATACCGCTCTGGCGTGCGGTGCTCCTTGCCAGCGGGTGGTTCCTCGGTCGCGAGCTTGACAGCGTCCATCTTCGCCCACTGTATCTTGACGCGGGCGAAAGCCATCCGCGCACCTTCAATGCAGACCGACCGCTTGATGGCGTCAAGCTGGGGCTAGGCATTGACCAGCCGCTTCACGAGCCCGAAGTAGCTGCTGGGTATAGCTTCGGCAGGCCACAGCCGGATTATTAAATCCTTCATGGCTAGTTCGGCCACCCTATGCAGTTTGACCAGCTGTTTTAGCTAGTCGCTAAAGGGCACCAGATGTTCTGGCGCAAGGTATTGCGACCTGAACAACTTCTTCGTCGAGCTCCCCTCTTCGGCTCGGAAGAACTCTGCAGTGTCGGCTACACTGCGCGGCAAATCCGCAAACACTCCTGGAGAACTCCAAATCCGGGTTAGTAAGAGATACCTCTTCTTCACATATTTGCTCTACATAATGAAGGCCTTACCCGCTGCAATCTTCTTGGCCTCTTGAATATCCTGGAGAGCGCCCTGGGCTTCAACCCGGGCATCTTGCGCGCTTTGGCGAGCCTTGGCGAGTTCGGTCTCTTGATCCACAGTGTTGCGCTCCAAGGACTCGCATTTCTTCACGGTGTCCTGGAGCTCTTGCTGGACCTCACCGACCCTGGCCTCGTGCTTTTCACGGGCGGCTTGTTCCTTGGCCGCTCTCTCCTCGGCCTCGGCTAGCGCCTTCTTGAGGGTCTCTACCTCAGTCGCCGCTCCTACAAATATCATGGCAATATGGTCAATACAAATCATCTAACCTTTCTGTTATACAGAAGGTCTGGGCATACCTTGTTTGTCCTCCAGCTGTATTTTTACACGGCCGAGCTCTCCCTCGGTCCGCTCCAAACTCTGCTTCAGTCCGGAGACTTCGGCAGCATGGGAGTTCGCAGTCAGCAACGACGCCTGCTTAATCACATAGACATGTATGGTTAGTCTCCTGCGAAAATTGTTTGATCCTCTGTCCGGCTTTTCTTTTCGAACGCCGGACAGTGTCTCAGGGGCTATTGTCTATACTGTGACATTCTTTTTACATAATCGCGTTGCTTACCTCAAAGCCTGTTAGAAGGCTTGTGCAGGCTTCGGTCAGTCCGCTCTTCGCGGACTGAATCTTCTCAATCACCGTACCCATGAGGGTACGATGTTCCTCAACAATGGAAGCACTTCGCATCGCTTCCAGTAGAGTATCCGGTGCCTCTGGTTGGACAGAGGTCACCGGCGGAATGAGCACACATCCTTCTTTCGAAGGAGGCTGCTTGCCGGATTCCGGAGCCGTATAGGTCTCCGGGACCATATTCGGCTGCGGGGCCGAATTGGACACGCCCCCCATCACCAGTCTCCATGGGGATTTGCTCCTCCATGTGTCCGGTGGCCGAGGCTTCACCCTCTGGTGCTGCCCTGATGGCCTCCTGCGTCTCTCCCTGGCCTGGGACCCTTCGGGAAAACACCTCGGTGTCATCCATGGCCCTGGGAGAGGAGGCCGCCGGAAGGGACCCACTATACATCGCCTTCGGGTCCAGCGAATTGCCCGAAGACGGGGATCGCTCGAGGTCGGAACGAGCCGGACTGCAAGTGCTTGATTCAACATGTTAAAACTATGAAGTGAAGAGGCTGGATATATGAATGCGTCAGGGTCTTTGAATACTCATGATCCGGCCAGGGGCTTATCTTGGGGGCGCCGCTCTGGGCTGCTATCGATGTCCCACGCAGAGTTATCCGCGAGGGAGACCTTTCCCTTCTTAGACGCCTCTGCCTCCAGATTTGTGGAGGCCGCCCTCTTTTTCCTTCCCCCCTCAGGGGGAGAGTTGCTTTCCTCCTCCTCCTCGTCGTCCTCGGCGGCGGAGGAGTGTGTCTCGGTGTCTTCGGACGTCACGTCCGAAGCACCCTTGCGGCGGAGGCCACTTCTGGTCTCCTTGGCCTTTTTCTTGGCCTTCTTCTCCGGCGCCTGGTAGGGCGCCGGAACCAGCATCCTCGTCAGAAGTGGCATGGCTGGTTCCTCAGGCAATGGATCCGGACACTGAATCCGCTCTGCCTTCTTTGTCCAACCCTGAAAAAATAAATAGGGAGGCTTAGGCATCTTCCTTGAGTAAGCAAGTAGAGGATACACCTTGAAATGCGAAAGACTTACTGAACTGGCGGGATGGGCCAGGTCGTGCCCACGGTCCTCGGCCGTCTCTGGTCGCGTCTCGTTGCCCTTAAAGAGCACCTTCCAGATGTCTTCGTGCGTAGTTCTGTAGAACCGTTGCAAGGTCTGGTGCTCGGCCGGATCGAACTCCCACAAATGGCAAGTCCGGCTCTGGCATGGAAGGATCCGGCGAACTAGCATCACCTGGATCACGTTGACAAGCTTGATTTTCTTGTCCACCATGCTCTGGATGCGCGTCTGCAGCGCTGTCAGCTCGTCCGATGAAGCCCAATTCAGGCCCTTCTCTAGCCAGGAGGTAAGCCGCATTGGGGCTCCGGACTTAAATTCGGGAGCCGCGGCCCAGGTGTCGTCTGTGATATAGAACCACAGTTGCTTCCACCCTTTGACGGTCTCCACAAAGGTACCCTTGTGCCATGTGACATTGGGCATCTTGCTCACCATGGCGCCTCCGCACTCTGCGTGTTGGCCATCCACCACCTTCGGTTTCACATTGAAAATCTTGAGCCACAGTCCGAAGTGGGGTGGGATGCGGAGGAAGGCCTCGCACACGACAATAAATGCCGAGATGTTGAGGAAGGAATTTGGGGCTAGATCATGGAAATCTAGCCCGTAGTAGAACATGAGTCCGCGGACGAAAGGGTGGAGAGGAAAGCCTAGCCCGCGGATGAAGTGGGGGATGAATACCACCCTCTCATTGGGCTTCGGGGTGGGGACGATCTGCCCCTTGGCCGGAAGCCGGTGGGCGATTTCCTTGGCCAGGTACCCGGCCTCCCGAAGCTGGGTGATGTCCTTCTCCTTGACAGAGGAGACCATCCACTTGCCTTGCGCTCCAGATCCGGACATGGTCGGAGTGCTTTTTTGAGGCGGAAAAGATGAGAACTTGGGCGCTGGACCTCGAGAATGGGGGGGGGGGCAGAGAGAGAAGGTGTGGGTGAAAGGGGGTGAATCCTTATCCCTTTATAAAGGCAGCGGATATCAAGCACCTCCCCACTCGCCTTAAAACTCGCCGGTTTCCCAAGGGTCCACAGATGGCGCAGTTGGATTACCCACGCCTGTATTGATGCGAATCCCGCAATAAGGGGACACGACCTCTGCTTTGACAAGACGTGCCAGTAAAACCGCATCTCGAAATATGAAGCGGCAGGCCGAAAAATGGTTCGAAATAATGACCTGGTGGTGATGTGGTGTCGCACTACAAAAAGTTGTTAGTAGATTGGACTCTTGAAATATTGTACTCTCTGCGGTTGTGTGTGGTACTTGTTTTGCAGAGCCGGACACGTTCTTTGTGTTCAAAGGCTGTTTTGGAGTATTCGGAGGAGGAACCTGCCTTGCAATGCCGAAGACAATCTGCGCGCCGGACACCTCGTCATTGAAGCCTGGTTCAGTGGCTACTAAGGGAGTCCTGGACTAAGGGGTCCTCGGGCGTTCGGCCTATTGGACATGGGTCGGACTAATGGGTATGAAGACGCAAGACCGAAGACTCTTACCCGTGTCCGGATGGGACTCTCCTTGGCGTGGATGGCAAGCTTGGCATTCGGATATGAAGATTCCTTTCTCTGTAACCAACTTTGTACAACCCTAGTCCCCTCCGGTATCTATATAAACCGGAGGGTTTAGTCCATAGGGACGATCATAAACATACAGGCTAGACTTCTAGGGTTTTAGCCATTGCGATCTCGTGGTAGATCAACTCTTGTAATACTCATATTCATCAAGATCAATCAAGCAGGAAGTAGGGTATTACCTCCATAGAGAGGGCCCGAACCTGGGTAAACATCGTGTCCCCTGTCTCCTGTTACCATCGACCTCAGACGCACAGTTCGGGACCCCCTACCCAAGATCTGCCGGTTTTGACACCGACAAGGGGAGAAACATCATATGATCCATCTATATTAACAATGCTCATGATATAGATCACGAGAGAGAGATAGAGAGAGAGATTAAACACATAGCTACTGGTACAAACCCTCAGCCCCAAGGGTGGACTACTCCCTCCTCATCGTGGTGGCTGCCGGGATGATGAAGATGGCCACCGGAGATGACCCCCCCTCCGGCAGGGCGCCAGAAAGGGTCTAGATTGGTTTTCGGTGGATACAGAGCCTTGCGGCGGCGGAACTTCTGATCTAGGTTAACCCCGAAGGGTTTTGGAATATTTGGGAATTTATAGTGCAAAGAGGGGGTGCGGGAGGCCACCGAGGTGGGCACAACCCACATGGGCGCGCCAGGGGGCCCCGGCGCGCCCTGGTGGGTCGTGCCCCCCTCGGGGCACCCCCCCAGGTGCTGCTCTGGCCCAATGGGTGTCTTCTGGTACATAAAAAATCTCCGTGGAGTTTCGTTGCGTTTGGACTCCGTTTGGTATTGATTTCCTGCGATGTAAAAAACAAGCAAAAAAAACAGCAACTGGCACTGGGCACTGGGTCAATAGGTTAGTCCCAAAAAATGATATAAAGTTGCTATAAAATGATTGTAAAACATCCAAGAATGATAAAATAATAGCATGAATACTTCATAAATTATTGATATGTTGGAGACATATCAACATCCCCAAGCTTAATTCCTACTCGTCCCCGAGTAGGTAAACGATAAAAGAAATAATTTATGAAGTGTGAATGCTAGCAAAGTGCATAAGTTTCATCAATGATAATTTCAATCACTTTTCCTAGCATCATAACAACAACTCTTTCTTATAAAACTTATCATGATAAGGTAGCAATTGAAAATAGAGTTTTTGTTGTGGAATGCTACCTATCATATTCATCATAAACTCTTTTCTTTTGTAGCATGGACATTTGGAGTTTTATATGGTTCAAAGAAATAGTCTAGTTTTGACATGAGGACTTAAATACTCAAGCATACCAACAAGCAACCATGTCTTTCAAAATATCAACACTAAAATAAGTTATCCCTGGCCCATCATGCTCAATCATTGATCCATTCATGAAACACACTCGCATATTAACTACACCCAATGCTCAAGTACGATCATAGTGCCTCCTAATTGGTGCTTTATAAGAGAAGATGGAGACTCGAATTAAAAATAAAAATTGCATACAGTAAAAGAAAGGCCCTTCGCAGAGGGAAGTAGGGATTTGTACAGGTGCTAGAGCTCAAAGAGAAAATTGAGAGATAAAAAACATTTTGAGAGGCATACTTTTCCCACCAACGAAAATGACTTAGATCTCCCAACACTTTCCATGCTAGATATATCATAGGCGGTTCCCAAACAGAAATTAAAGTTCATTCCTTTTTCCACCATACTTTCAATTTCCATGGCTAACCGTATCCACGGGTATCCTCCATACCAACACTTTCCAAGGGATTTATTATTTGACAACATAAAGTAAATTCATTTTTCATTTCGGGACTGGGCATCCCTAATACCTTTGCCTTACTCTCGTGCAATGACAAGTGAATAAACACTCATCGTGAGAATAACACATCTAGCATGGAAAATATTGGCCACCCCTCACCGCCCCGCGAGTGGTACGAGCACACAAAAGAGAAATTTATTTTGAAAATAAGAGATGGCACATACAAATTTGCTTAGAACGGCAAAAGAATACCGCATATAGGTAGGCAGAGTGGACTTATGAGGCAAAACTGGTTTAAAGGATTTTGGATGCACAAGTAGTGATCATACTTAGTGCAGAATGAACGCTAGCAAAAGATGGAGAAGCGACCAACCAAGAAACGAATAATCTCATAAGTGAGCATTGATCATAATTAACACTGAATAATGCACCACAAGTAGGATGTAATTTCATTGCATAACTATTGAGTTTCGTGCTTGCATAGGGAATCACAAACCTTAACACCAATATTCTTACTAAAGCATAATTACTCATCAACATGACTCACATATCGCATCATCATATCTCAAAACTATTACAAGGAATCAAGTTTATTTTGTCCAATGATCTTCATGAAAGTTTTTATTATCTCCTTCTTGGATATCTATCACTTTGGGACTAATTTTCATGTTGCTTTTGATAAGCTCAGACAAATATAAGTGAAGATCATGAGCATAATATTTCTTTCTCTCAAATTAATTTAAGTGAAGCAAGAGAGAATTTCTTCAAAAGTACTAAACCACACCGTGCTAAAAAAGATATAATTGAAGCACTAGAGCAATTCCAAAGAAACGAGCTTCGTTGATGGGATGTGAGTGCCGCTTACTTAGCCTCCCTGGCAACTATTTGAGGACTCTATTTTATTTAAAAAACTTTCAGATCTAAGTATTTTACAAAAACATCAAGCAAAAACAAAACAAAATGCAATTCCAAGAATAGCACACATCATGTGAAGAAGCAAAAACTTAGGCTCAACCGATACTAACCGATAATTGTTGAAGAAGAAAGGCGGGATGCCTACCGGGGCATCCCAAGCTTAGATGCTTGAGACTTCTTGAAATGTTATCTTGGAATGCCTTGGGCATCCCCGATCTTGAGCTTTTGTGTCTCCTTAATTCCTCTCATATCACGGTTTTCCTAAATCTCAAAAGCTTCATCCACACAAAACTCAACAAGAACTCGTGAGATAAATTAGTATAAACCAATGCACAAACCTTATCATTCTCTACTGTAGCAAATAACTAAAAAATTTATTCAACATTGCACACTAAATGCCTCAGCATATTTAATACTCCTATCCTCAAATAGAATCATTAAACAAGCAAACATATGCAAACATAACAGCAATCTGCCAACACAGTACAGTCTGTAAAGAATGCAAGAGTATCAATACTTATTCAACTCCAAACTTTATGAAATTCTAACACATTGTAGAAAATTTATCAGAGCTTATTATGCAAAAAAATTCAGCATTTTATCACATTCTGGCTTTTCTAGGGAATTTTTGCAACATCGGTAAACTTTCTGTTTTCAAACAGCAACATGTAGACTTGCAAAATAAGCATGGCAAAGGCTATACTTGACACTTGTATTGAAATAAAAGATGCAAAACATTATTATAAATAACAGCAAGCAAATCCTAACAAAATAAATTGACGCTCCAAGCAAAACACATATCATGTTACGAATGAAAACATAGCTCCAAGTGAGGTTACCGATAATGTTGGAGACGAAAGAGGGGATGCCTTCCGGGGCATCCCCAAGCTTAGTTGCTTGAATCTTCCTTGAATATTACCTTGGGGTGCCTTGGGCATCCCCAATATTAGGATCTTGTCACTCCTTATTCTCCTCATATCGACATCTCACCCAAACTTGAAAACTTCAATCACACAAAACTTAACGGAACTTCGTGAGATAGGTTATTATGATAAAGATCAAACCATTCCACTTTGGTACTGTCAAAGACAAGATTCATAATTTTTTACACACAATTCCCTACTGTAGCATATCATTTTAACAATTTATATTGAGCAATATAAGCCATAGAAACTAGGAAACAAGCAAACTATGCATTGAATACAGAATCTGTCAAAAACAGAACAGTCTGTAGTAATATATACTCAAACAATACTTATGCTACTCAAACAATTATGAAACAATTAGGACCACGTGAGCAATTTGTATATTAAACTTATTCAAAAAGAATCAACTCAAATGCACTTTTCTGTTAAAAATGATACTTATTTTCGTGAGCGCAAAAGTTTCTGTTTTTCAGCAGGGTCAAATCAACTATCAACCAACATGATCCCAAAGGCTTTACTTGGCACTTTATTGAAATGAAAGCAATAAAACATGATTACTACGGTAGCATAATCGTGTGAACACACAAAAACAGTAGGTAAAAGTGTTGGGTTGTCTCCCAACAAGCGCTTTTCTTTTATGCCTTTTAAGCCAGCCATGATGATTTCAATGATGCTTGCATAAAAGATAAGAATTGAAACATAAAAGAGAGCATCATGAAGCATATGACTAGCACATTTAGGTCTAACCCACTTCCTATGAATATGTATTTTATGAGAAAACAACTTATGGGAGCAAGAATCAACTAGCATAGGAAGGCAAAACAAGTGCAACTTCAAAACAATCAACACATAGAGAAGAAACTTGATATTATTGAGATATGTAAGAGCATAAGTTCCTTCCTCATAATAATTTTTAGAAACATCATGAATGGATTCAACAATATAACCATAACATACAACACTCTTTTGATGATGCACAAACATAGAAGATTTATCACTCTTTATGCCATACATGTCATCATAATAATCATCATAGATAGCAACTTCATTGTCATAATCAATTGAAACCTCTTCCAAAATAGTGGATGTATCACTAAATAAAGTCATGACCTCTCCAAGTCCACTTTCATCAATATTGTAATAAGATTCAACACCCTCCAAAATAGTGGGATCACTACTACCTAGATTTGACACTCTTCCAAACCCACTTTTATAAATGTAATCATCATAAATAGGAGGCATGCTATCATCATAATAAATTTTCTTATCGAAAGTAGAAGGAATCAAAGGATCATATTCATTAAGCAAAGCATCCCCAAGCTTAGGACAAGCATTATTTCCAGCAAATAAATCTTCAAACATGTCATACTCATTAAACATAGAATCCTCAAGCTTGTGGTTTTGCATATCATCACAATCATTCTTATCAATAGCATGAATGGCACCAATAGTATAGCAAACATTATTATCATATCCTTCCAAGCAAGTGCTAAAAAGATTTTCAAGATCATAAGGGATATCATTATCTTTCCAATCATAATCATCACAACAAGCAATAGGCATAACAAAATCATCATCAAGTGCATCATCTTCCAAAATTATTTTTGATTCATTTTCATGAGGCACAACAATAATAGGAGCAACATTATTTGGGATAGATACCTTTTTACCTCTTTTCTTTCTTCTTTTATTCTTCTTAACCACATCATGTGTGGGTTTAATTAATCTTTTCAAGCTTCTTATTGATGAGGTTGGTTGGATAGGAAGCTCCTCCTCGTTACCTGATTCATCATAATAAATACTAGGAGGGTACTCGGAAATATTTTCCCTTTCATTAGTACTCTCTTCATACTCTATTTGTTTTCTTGACTTTAATAGTTGGCAATATAAGGATTATCAATGCAATTTACCACACAAAACATATAAATTTCTTCTAAATCAAAATCAAGAAACCTCTCGGGATTTGAAAACCCTTAGTTATACATTTCATTTCTTCATAACCCAAAAGAAGACTAAGCGCTTTATGATGCTAAAGGGTAATCAAGTTATCACAATTTTTTGACATGATTTGATCATGAAATAATTTGCATTGGAGATTTAAATGACCAAACTCATTGCAAAGTTCACAAGGATGGCGAAAAAAATTACATCTTTCAGCACAATCATGTAGCCTCTCTTCCCTTTTTGGTGTGCAATTGCACTCCCAATTCACTACGCAAAAAGTGACATGCTTATGAAACATTTTTGTCATGACTTGTGCAATCATCATTAGCATTTTGGATATTCAAAGAATTCACACTAACAACATTGCAATCATGCTCATCATTCAAGTATTTTGTGCCAAGCATTTTATTGACTTCTTCTTCTAACAACTGAGCAGAATTTTCTGAACTATCATTTTCAAGAAAGACATTATAAAGATGATCAACAATATGATGCAACCTAAATTCCATTTTTTGCAGTTTTCTTTTATAGACCAAACTAGTGATAAACAAGAAACTAAAAGATTCAATTGCAAGATCTAAAGATATACCTTCAAGCAATCACCTCCCCGGCAACGGTGCCGGAAAAGAGCTTGATATCTACTACGCAACTTTATCCTTGTAGACTCGTGTAGGGCCTCCAAGCGCAGAGTTTTGTAGGACAGTAGTAATTTTCCCTCAAGTGGATGACCTAAGGTTTATCAATTCGTGGGAGGTGTAGGATGAAGATGGTCTCTCTCAAGCAACCCTGCAACCAAATAACAAAAGGTCTCTTGTGTCCCCAACACACCAAATACAATGGTAAATTGTATAGGTGCACTAGTTCGGCAAAGAGATGGTAATAAAAGTGTAGTAATGATAGTAGATATGAGTTTTTGTAGTGCGAACAATAAAACACAGCAAGGTAGCAAGTAACAAAAGTGAGCACAACCGGTATTGTAATGCTTGAAAACAAGGCCTAGGGTCCGTACTTTCGCTAGTGCAATCTCTCAACAATGCTAACATAGTTGGATCATATGATTATCCCTCAAAGTGCAATAAAGAATCACTCCCGAGTTCCTATTCGCGGAGAACAAAAGATAGAATTTGTTTGTAGGGTACGAAACCACCTCAAAGCTATTCTTTCCGATCGATCTAATCAAGAGTTCGTACTAAAATAACGCAAAGCTATTTTTTCTGTTCGATCTATCTTAGAGTTCGCTAAAATAACACCAAAGCAAATTCATATTCATAATACTCAATCCACACAAAGAACTACAAAGAGACCCCAAAGTTTCTATCGGAGAAAAGATAATAAAAACGTGCATCAACCCCTATGAATAGATTACCCCAACGTCACCTCAGGAATCCGCAAGTTGAGTGCCATAACATATATCAAGTGAATCAATGTGATACCCCAATTGTCACCTCAAGTATTCATACCGCAAGACATACATCATGTGTTCTCATCTCTGAATACTCAATCTGACAAGACAAAACTTCAAAGGGTAAAGACTCAATTCATCACAACAAGAGTATAGAGGGGAGAAACATCACATGATCCATCTATATTAACAAAGCCCATGATATAGATCACGAGAGAGAGAGAGAGAGATTAAACACATAGCGACTAGTACAAACCCTCAGCCCCGAGGGTGCACTACTCCCTCCTCATCGTGGTGGCCGCCGGGATGATGATGATGGCCACCGGAGATGATCCCCCCTCCGGCAGGGTGCCGGAAAGGGTCTAGATTGGTTTTCGGTGGATACAGAGCCTTGTGGCAGCGAAACTTCTGATCTGGGTTAACCCCAAAGGGTTTCGGAATATTTGGGAATTTATAGTGCAAAGAGGGGGTGCGGGAGGCCACCAAGGTGGGCACAACCCACCTGGGCGCGCCAGGGGGCCCTGGCGTGCCCTGGTGGGTTGTGCCCCCCTCGGGGCACTCCCGAGGTGCTGCTCTGGCCCAATGGGTGTCTTCTGGTCCATAAGAAATCTTCGTGGAGTTTCGTTGCGTTTGGACTCCGTTTGGTATTGATTTCCTGCGACGTAAAAAACAAGCAAAAGTAGCAGCCGGCACTGGGCATTGGGTCAATAGGTTAGTCCCAAAAAATGATATAAAGTTGCTATAAAATGATTGTAAAACATCCAAGAATGATAAAATAACAACATGAAAACTTCATAAATTGTAGATACGTTGGAGACGTATCACGGCCCCCCTTTCCTTCTCCTACTCCCTCTCCCTTCCCCTTTCTCTCTCCAGTAAAAGGAAGGGGGGTCCGAATTGGACTTGGAGTCCTAGTAGGACTCCCCCCACTTGGGGGCGCGCCCTGGCCAGCCTCCTCCCCTCCCCTCCTTTATATACGGGGGCAGGGGGCACCTCTAGGGATAACATCAATTGTTCTTAGCCGTGTGCGGTGCCCCCCCCCCACCATTTACTCCTCCGGTCATATTGGCGTAGTGCTTAGGCGAAGCCCTGCGCGGATCACTTCACCATCACCGTCACCACGCCATCGTGCTGACGAAACTCTCCCTCGACTCTTTGCTGGATCAAGAGTTCGAGGGACGTCATTGAGCTGAACGTGTGCAGAACTCGGACGTGTCGTACGTTCGGTACTAGATCGGTTGGAACGCGAAGACGTTCGACTACATCAACCGCGTTAAACTAACGCTTCCGCTTTTGGTCTACGAGGGTACGTGGACACACTCTCCCCCTCTCGTTCTATGCATCTCCTAGATAGATCTTGCGTGAGCGTAGGAATTTTTTTAAATTGCATGCTACGTTCCCCAATAGTGGTATCAGAACCAGGTCTATGCGTAGATGATATGCACGAGTAGAACACAAAGAGTTGTGGGTGATGATAGTCATACTGCTTACCACCAACTTCTTATTTTGATTCGGCGGTATTGTTGGATGAAGTGGCCCGGACCAACCTTACATGACCACGTTCATGAGACCGGTTCCACCGACAAACATGCAACTAGTTTTGCATAAAGGTGGCTGGCGGGTGTCTGTTTCTCCAACTTTAGTTGAATCGAATTTGACTACAACTAGTCCTTGTTGAAGGTCAAAATAGCAAACTTGACGAAACATCGTTGTGGTTTTGATGCATAGGTAAGAATGGTTCTTACTAGAATCCCGTAGCAGCCACGTAAAACTTGCAACAACAAAGTAGAGGACGTCTAACTTGTTTTTGCAGGGCATGTTGTAATGTGATATGGTCAAGACATGATGTGATATACGTTGTTGTATGAGATGATCATGTTTTGTAAAAGTTATCGGCAGGTGGCAGGAGCCTTATGGTTGTCGCTTTATTGTATGAGATGCACACGCCATGTAATTGCTTTACTTTATCACTATGCTTTAGCAATAGTTGTAGAAGCAATAGTTGGCGAGACGACCACGACGCTACGATGGAGATCAAGGTGTCAAGCCGGTGACGAGGGAGATCATGACGGTGCTTTGGAGATGGAGATCAAAGGCACAAGATGATGATGGCCATATCATGTCACATATTTTGATTGCATGTTATGTTTATCTTTTATGCATCTTATTTTGCTTAGTACGGCGGTAGCATTATAAGATGATCCCTTACTAAAATTTCAAGTTGTTCTCCCTGAGTATGCACCGTTGCAACAGTTCATCGTGCGAGGCACCACGTGATGATTGCTACCTTTTTAGCATGCGTTGGTTTTCCCTTGAAGAGGAAAGGGTGAGGGTGATGCAGCAAAGTAGCGTAAGTATTTCCCTCAGTTTTTGAGAACCAACGTATCAATCCAGTAGGAGACTACACGCAAATTGCCTAGTACCTGCACAAAAAATCAAGAACCTTGCAGCCAACGCGATAAAGGGGTTGTCAATCCCTTCACGGCCACTTGCAAAAGTGAGATCTGATAAAGATAATAAGATAAATATTTTTGGTATTTTTGTTGTATAGATTGAAAAGTAAAGATTGCAAAATAAACGGTGATAGAAATTGGAAAGTTGAAGATAAACTAATATGATGTAAAATAGACCCGCGGGCTATAGGTTTCACTAGTGGCTTCTCTCATGATAGCATATATTACGATGGGTGAACAAATTACTGCCGAGCAATTGATAGAAAAGCGCATAGTTATGAGAATATGTAGGCATGATCATCAACATAGGCATCACGTCCGTGTCAAGTAGACCGAAACGATTCTGCATCTACTACTATTACTCCACACATCGACCGCGATCGAGCATGCATCTAGAGTATTAAGTTCATAAGAACAGAGTAACGCATTAAGAAAGATGACATGATGTGGAGGGATAAACTCAAGCAATATGATATAAACCCCATCTTTTTATCCTCGATGGCAACAATACAAAACGTGTCGGTTCCCTTTCTATCACTGGGATCGAGCATCGCAAGATTGAACCCAAAGTTAAGCACTTCTCCCATTGCAAGAAAGATCAATCTAGTAGGCCAAACTAAAACAATAATTCGAAGAGACTTGCAAAGATATCAAGTCATATATAAGAATTCAGAGAAGAATAAAATATTGTTCATAGATAATCTTGATTATAAACCCACAATTCATCAGATCTCGGCGAACACACCGCAAAAAGTACTACATCAAATAGCTCTCCAAGAACATCGAGGAGAACTTTGTATTGAGAACCAAAGAGAGAGAAGAAGCCATCTAGCTAATAACTATGGACCTGAAGGTCTGTGGTAAACTACTCACACATCATCGGAGAGGCTATGGTGTTGATATAGAAGCCCTCCGTGATTGAATCCCCCTCCGGCAGATCACCGGAAAAGGCCCCAAGATGGGATCTCACGGGTACAGAAGGTTGCAGCGGTGGAAAAGTGGTTCTGTGGATCTCCTGGATGTTTTCAGGGTAAAGAGTATATATAGGCGAAAGAAGTAGGTCGGTGGAGCTATGAGGGGCCCACGAGCACTGGTGCGCATCGGTCCTAAACAAACGGATTTTAACCCCTTTCCGTGACGGCATCTGGAACCGTCGCCAAGTGAGTGTGGGCGATAGGGGGGTCCTTCCCTCACGACCCAGAAATCGTCGGGGGTATGCCCTCCTGGCACACATGTTCGGCAAAATGAGGTCGTGTGCGACCGGCGAGCGCTCAAATACGGAAATACGTAAGTGTTTCCGGTCGCAAGTACATCCCACACAGTCAGTCCCCGTTAAACGTTTCTGTTCGTATGTACATCCCACACAATCTCTCCAAGGAAAATGTTTCCGTTCACAGGTACATCACACACAATTTTCCCGTTAAATCATTTGTGATAGCGTTGCCATTGCACACGATATTAATAATTTTATCGTTTGCGTTATTGAATGCATCACACATGGTCGGTAGAAAGAAACTGTGTGGCAAAGGCTGTTCATCACACACACTTTTTATGTGATAAACGTTTGCGCAAGGTGCCTAATGCAAACAGTTTTCAAGAGAAAGTCATGTATGCAGTGGAGATTGATCGCACACGTAGTGGATCCTAGAAACGTTTCTGATCTCCACGTATATCGCAGACGTTTCGCTTTGGCAAACCGTGTGCAGTGTAATCCCTATTTAATCCATAATTAACCCAATTAATCCCTAATTTAAAAATCACATGTTATGAATTTGAAAGTAGGCAATCACTTATTTCATATCCAACCATGTTTATTACAAATATAGGTTCAACCACGAAGAACTACAGAAGCACCAAGTAAAGAATGATGAACCACAGTTGTACTAAAGACTGTAAAGAGAGAGGCGAAAGACATTCTGGTTGCTAGAGAAGGTGAAGCGAAATGCCCATATTGTGCCCTCCTCCATGCGTAAGGCGCGCACGACTCTAGGCCAACCCCTTGTGATGGCTGCCCGTCCATCCTTCACTGTCTTCATTGGGACTTCTCGATGCTCATTGTAGTCTGGATGAAATACTTTAACCTTCATTGCGTGTCCACCAATCATGTATGTCGGCGATCTGGGAACGGGGGTCCCCAGACTTGCCTGCCTGCGGCCCACGGCGTGGCTACGCTAGCAGGCCTGTACGACCCATCTTCATCAACAAGGCATTCAAGACCCTCGCGAGGGGCCAAGCCTCGCGAGGTGGACGATGCAACACCTCCTCAGGAGCGCCCTCGCCAGGCAGGCTCGCGAGGGGCGGAGAGATTAAGGCAAGGCAAACCTCGCGAGGTTCTCGTGACGTGAGCCATGACGATCGAGGCCAGGCAGGCGCCAACGCGTGCAGTGTCCTTGTTTCCCCTTTGGTGCTAAGGAGGCAAGCGCAAGCGCGGAGTACCGAGGCATCAAGCAAAGGTTTCCATATCGGTGCAATGAGACCAAGACCAGCAGGACGGCAAGATGGAGGTCACCATGGAGCCCAAGGCGGTGTCACCACCAGAGCCTTTTGCAGGCGAAGACCGCTTTTGTCGGGATAAGCTGTACTAACTGTCCCCTTTCAAATTGGCCGTTGTTGGCTCCCTTCCCGCTCAATATTTGGGGAGAGGACCAGGGCCTATATAATTAGAACTAGCCACCACAGTAGAGGAAATCTGATCTAGAGCCAACCCTTAGCCACACACCGAGCACAAGAACACCTCAACCTCAGGAGGCTGTTCTTCCCCTTGTACTGTTCACACTGGAGTAGGGTATTACACCACAACGGTGGCCCGAACCAGTATAAATATTGTGTCCCTTGTGTTGTGAGTTTGTTGAGTTCGTTCTTGAGATCTTAGCTAGTTAGGACGTGGATAGGTAGGGAGGAAATCTTCGCGCGCACCCCAGTGTTCAAACCTTGAGGGTATTGCCGGAACCCGTGATCCGACATTTGGTGCGCCAGGTAGGGGTGCACCGGAGCTTCCTTATCGTTGCTCCGCGTCCAGTTGCTCCATCGTCTCCATGCCGGACGCTCGCCGTGCTCGTGCTGAGCGCCGGGCTGCCCTCGCCACCCGTGTCGCTCAAATGGCTCCCATCGGTGGGCCACCTCGTCGTTCTCCGTCGCCTGCCGCCAACGCCGCCACTGGCCCGGCAGGGAACGAGCAGCAAGCATCCTTGCTGCACCCCTCGGTGCGGCGGGATGGCCGCACCGCCACTCCATAGCTGACCCCGGCCGGTTCCTCGTCCCATGCACGTCGCGCTCCCATGGACGCGCGGGCCGCGCTCCTCATGGCACACGAGCTCCTGTGCTACCACCCAGTCGACGACCTCTACGAGGACTGGCTCGACCGCATCGCCGAGCTCGTCCAAGCCGCAGGGGGCTCCCCTGCGTCGAACCTCTCTCTGCCTCGCCCTCCGCCAGCTACAGGCGACGTAGCTCACGGAGCACCTCCACCACCTCTGGCCCAAGACGGCGCCAAGGCGCGCGGTTCCACGACGCGACCCACCGCGTCCGGCGCCCGCGCGTGAAGAAAGAAGCTGTCAAGAAGTCCCTCGACCGCAAGAGAACGCTCCGCCGCTCCTCGCACCGCCGCGCCAGGATCGTCTGCTGCGGCAAGGCCCCACGCCGCTTGTCATAGCGGCGCGCGAGCACTAAGGCCCTGGTGACCACGGCTGGCTGCCGCGCCTTCACCCCCGAGCTGCGTCGCGTCGCCTGGCCGGGCAAATTCAAGCCAGACCTGCCTCCTCGCTACGACGGCACACCCGACCCCGCAGAGTTCTTGCAGCTCTATGAGCTGAGCATCGAGGCGGCCAACGGCGACGAGAAAGTCATGGCGAACTGGTTCCCCATGGCTCTCAAGGATGTTGCCCGCTCCTGGCTCCTGAACCTGCCCCCAGGCTCGACCTCCTCCTAGGACAAGATGCGCAACCGTTTTGTTGCCAACTTCCAAGGCACTCGCGACCGCCCGCCGGCCGCGGGTGACCTGCGCCACGTCAAGCAACAACTGGGAGAGACCCTCCAGAAGTACATCCAGCGCTTCAACAATGTCCGCCTCAACATCCCCAAGGTGACAGACGAGGCCATCATCTCCGCATTCTCTGATGGCATCCGCGACGTCAAGATGAAGGAGGAGCTCGCTATCCATGAGGAGTTGTGCACGTCTCTGGAGTTGTTCAACCTGGCGACCAAGTGAGCAAGAGCTGAGGAGGGGCGCCTCTCCCTCCTCGAGCTCCCAGCTGCAGACCCGGAGGAGAAGAAAGCCAAGGCCAAGGACATGAAGCGCAAGGGAGCAACCATGCTCGCGGCAGAACCGGACACCAAGCGCAGTAGAGACCAGCCCGAGTCATCCAAGAGCAGCCGACCGTTCTGCACCTTCCATAACCTGCATACCCACAACACCAACGACTGTCAAGAGCTCAGAGCCATTCGAGAAGGACACTTCGGTCGACGCCCCAAGCGCAGCGACCGGGGCTACGGCCGAGGAGGAGGACGCGGTGGCGGACGCTGGGACGACCGTGGCCCGCGCCAGGAGTGGCGCGACCGGCCTCGTGAGGACCGTTGGCAGGATCAGCCTCGCGAGGGCGCCTGGAGGGACCAGCCTCGTGAGGATCGTCCTCAGGGCAACACCGGTCTTCCCCCACTACCACCACCGCCAAGAAGGAACGACGACCACCATCAAGACGAGGGGGCTAGGGGCTTCCAAGAGCCACGTGCTATCGCCTGCATCTTGGGCGGAGCTCAGGCCCCAGCCTCACAGTGTATCTTCAAACAGTTTGCTCGTGAAGTGAATGCAGTCCTCCCCAAGCTCGAGGCCACGTGCCCGCTCAGGTGGTCCAAGTGCGCCATCACCTTCTGTTCGGCAGATCAGCTCAAGTGCGCAGCTACCGCTGGTGCCCTCCCAATGCTTTGTTCACCAGTCATCAGCAACGTGCAAGTTACCAAGACCCTCATCGACGGCGGCGCAGGGCTCAACATCCTGTCCGTCGACACGTTCGCAACCTTCAAGTGCCATATAAACAGCTTCAGCCTACCAAGGCTTTCTCAGGAGAGACCGACGGTTCCACCACACCGATAGGGCAGGTCCGCCTCCCTGTCACCTTCGGAGAACGCAACAACTACCACACCGAGCTCATCGACTTCGACGTCGCCTACATCCGCCTGCCATATAACGCGATCCTCGGGTACCCAGCCCTGGCCAAGTTCATGGCGGTGACCCATCACGGCTACAATGTCCTCAAGATGCCGGGAAGCGACGGAATCATCACAGTCCCGTGCGAAGAAAGAGATGCGGTGTGCTCCCTCGAGCGTGCCTTCCGAGCTGCAGCAATCGACGACCCTGACAGCAAGGGCGAGTGCCCTCCTGAGGCCACCCCCAAGAAGAAGAAGCAGTTGCGACACGCAGAACCTCAGGAGGGTGGCGTCGCAGCTGGAACCTCGTCAGGATCAGCGCCCTCGCCTGGGGCACCTCCCTCCATCACATAGGAAAGCGCGCCCGGCGCCCTTCTCAGGAAGGGCTCGGGGGCTCTCTTCTGGAGGGCCTCAGACCTTGCCAACATCACGAGGGAGGCGCTTGGGCACCACTTGGAGGCGTGCTTCACGGCACGTTTCCCTCAGGAGGACACAGGGCGAAGAGCGCCCACCGCTCAGGAGTTCATCACCAAGACCACTCAGGAACTGCAAGACGCAAGGGCCATGCGCGGCGACCGCCGCTCACCAGGCGCAGCTCCCCATCCAGGCAAGGATGTCGGGCTGCGCGTCTGTGTCGACGTCCCAGGGCTCGACAGGGCCGCCTCTCAGGAGCTTTTCTGGCCTTCGCGCGTGGGACGCTGTGAGGGCCCACCTCAGTGCTACGTTCGCATGCCTTTTGGCCTGCCGAGCATGGCAACCGCCTATCAGCGCAGCCTGCGGAGCATCCTGGAGACTCAGGAGGCCAGGCACCATGCAGTATTGGCAGAGATGGAGATGGTCCTCAAGGAACCGCCTGGGCCCCCAGAGCCTCCCGAGGCTCAGGGCCCCGGTGGCTCATGAGGAGCAACCCCTTCGTCGCGTACCTTCAGCTGCCCCAACTCTCCTTTGTCAACAGAATCAGGTGACATTCTCCAAGTTCATTTAGCTGGGAGCGCCCCTCGGGCTGCATCATTCCCAGGCCGCGTGGGTCCGTCCCTGTGGCATGTATCCCTTTTATGACTTTAGCTTACCTTGTTGGGGGCGCCCCTCGGGCTGCATCATCCCCAAGCCGCTCGGGCCAGACCCAGTGGCGTGTATCTCCCTTGCATTTACTTAAGCCAGTATGCTTTCCATGCCTAACCTGCCTATGACTATTACCTGCTCGATCGTCACCCACCACGGGGGCTACGCACGCCGGCACGGTGCTGGTGCACGGGTCCATCCCTGCCACGTCGACAAATCTGAGTGGTCGAGCTCTGGCTCGCGGCACGACCCGCGCACGTCACCTCACAAGGCCCTCAGTGCCTTCATTTTCTCGCAGAGCAACCAGTGGCAAGCTGGCAACCATAACGGCAGACCGTGTTCCTCCTTGTGCTGACTTGCAGAAATCTCATGAGGACAGCAGCAGGTGGCACCGCGACCTCCCACTTCTTCCATGTAATCCGCTTGCGCGTTAAAAGGGGGGCTCCTGAGCATCGCGACTCAGGAGCTCTTACTGGCTCTCCAGCCCTCACCCCCTGGCCTTGACCACGGCACGCGACCTGGCATATCAGCGGCGGCTGAGCCCGCTCGAGGGCCGAGACCTGAGGACATAGAGCACGAAGGAGAGCGTGGGAGAGGGGGAGACTCGTATGGGCCAGACCTAGCTACGCTGCGGGCGCCTACACACGAGCCTGGCGCATCGCGAGGAATCAACCCGGAATCGACAAGATAAGTCCCGCACTCAGACCAGCTAATCGTTGGAGCCTGAGAGTCGTGCTCACCGCGATCCTGTTACGGCAACGCCACCTCCCTTTCTTACCTTACCACGGCTGCTTGAGCGCTAAGGGGGACCCCTTGAGCATCGCGTCTCAGGAGCTCTTACTGGACCTCGGGCCGCTCACCTCCTGGCCTTGAGCACGACACGCGACCTGGCATACTAGCGACGGCTGCAGCTTGCCTGGGGTCCGGGACTTGTCAGCGTAGAGCAACAAGCCGTCGCGAGGTTGGAAAGGGGAGATCGAGCCTAACAGGACTTGCGTTCACATGTTTCCATAATCAGGACAATATCAACAAAAGACATTATAGACCCTCTACACGCCCCACGGGGTACTTCTTGATTCCTCGCAGGGAACAAAAGACGAGAACCTAGGAGAATCCTATCTACACGCCCCCGCGGCGGACGCCATCATCAATAATGGGCCACGGGAGGCCGGCGCCAACCCCATCCAGATCAGCGACGGTGGCGGCCGGACGTTGCGGCCTTGCTCCAGGCGCGGCGAGAGCTCGGGGGCACGTAGCTATCGTCGCTCGTCTCCGGGGTCTCATAGAGCTCAGGAGAACCGCTGAACTCCCAAGAGTCGCTGCCGCTCCCCTCCGGGGCAACACTCCAGGCGGCGGCACTCCACGTCGAAGACCTTGAAGAACAGCATGGAGGCGCCGTCATACTCAAAGTGGATCGCGAGGGTGCTCTCTGCATGACAAACCCGCGCGACCTCACCCTAGACGCGGGTCATGAAGATCTTGCCGGGGGAGATCGCTTCAACCTCTGCTCCGGTCGCCGGGGCGTCGCAGTCAGCATGCTGCAACCAGAGCTTGAGGGGTCCCCTCGGTGGCATCACGTCAGAGAAGAACCGCGGGAAGCAGATCCAAGAGCTTGGGGCATCGCCGCCCACAGCACGAGCTCACGCGAGGAGTCCGCCGCATGGACTCCGGGAGCGATGGCGCGCGCCACCACGGCACGTCGACCCTGGCCACGGTGCGCGCGCCGACGCTCGTTGTTCCTCCCTCCTGAACCCCCGGCTTGGGCGTACAAGGGGAGCGGATACCCTGGAGGAGGCCGCTCGCACCAAGGCCTCGTCACCACCTGCATCGCCGCTGCGTCGTCGCGGTGAACCAACCTCTTCTTCGGCAGAAGCGGCGCCGGCATGTCGAGGGGAGTCTTTCCCTTCTCCGCAGCGGAAAACCTTCGGATGGGCGCCATTGCTACTAGCAGAGGGTCATGGAGGAAGAAGCAAACAGGATTGGGAGAAATGGGCGACGGGGGCTCCGCCCCCTTCCTCATTTATAGAAGGAGAGGGCCAACCAGCGCCCCCCACGATCATAGGTAATGATGGTTTTCCTTGCATGTCGCAGGGAATTGTCAAGTCGGGCAGTTGCCGAGGCAGCGTGGGGAAGCGGAGACGCCCACGTCCAATCAACCGCAACGCGTCGACCAAGGCTGCAGGCTTTTGGGGCCCGCGGCGCTCCGTACTTAACCTTTGGCTTCGCCTCAAAGCCAAGCCCGAGCGCGCCTTGGGCCCGGGGGCTACTGTCGGCGTTTTGGGAACGGGGGTCCACAGACTTGCCTGCCTGCAGCCCACGGCATGGCTGTGCTAGCAGGCATGTACGGCCCATCTTCATCAACAAGGCACTCAAAACCCTCACGAGGGGCCAAGACTCTCGAGGTGGACGACGCAACACCTCCTCAGGAGTGCCCTCGCCAGGCAGGCTCGCGAGGGGCGGAGAGATCAAGGCAAGGCAAACCTCGCGAGGTTCTCGTGACTTGAGCCATGACAATCGAGGCAAGGCGGGCGCCAGGCGGGCGCCAACGCACGCGGTGTCCTTGTTTCCCCTTTGGTGCTAAGGAGGCAAGCGCAGGCGCGGAGTACCGAGCCATCAAGCAAAGGTTTCCATATCGGTGCAACGAGACCAAGACCAGCAGGACGGCAAGACGGAGGTCACCATGGAGCCCAAGGCGGCGTCACCACCAGAGCCTTTTGCAGGCGAAGACCGCTTTTGTCAGGATAAGCTGTACTAACTGTCCCCTTTCAAATTGGCCATTGTTGGCTCCCTTCCCGCTCAATATTTGGGGAGAGGGCCAGGGCCTATATAAGTAGAACTTGCCACCACAGTAGAGGAAATCTGATCTAGAGCCAACGCTTAGCCACACACCGAGCACAAGAACACCTCAACCTCAGGAGGCTGTTCTTCCCCTTGTATTGTTCATCACCAGCCCGAGAGGCAATCCACCACCACCACACTGGAGTAGGGTATTACACCACGACGGTGGCCCGAACCAGTATAAATCTTGTGTCCCTTATGTTGTGAGTTCGTTGAGTTCGTTCTTGAGATCTTAGCTAGTTAGGACGTGGATCGGTAGGGAGGAAATCTTCGCGCGCACCCCAGTGTTCGAACCTTGAGGGTTTTGCCGGAACCCGTGATCCGAAAATGTACTTTGCGAGGTAATTTTGAGTGAACTGCTTTGGGAACCACTGGGAACGAAAAAGATTCAGACATTGTTGTCTAACAACTCATTATGGGCAGTAAAAAGAGAAGGCTGCATAATTTCTAGTTACCATCCTACAGCTCACTATTGTGTTGGATAGAGCATAAACAAATAATTTGCTTGTCACCATTCGTATCTTTTTGCTAATAATCCTTATCAGTTTCCTCACTTGATGCTTGTTCATTAATATCTCATTGCCCCATACACAAAAAGGGTCGATGCGTGGATCCTTGCCAAGGGCATATGTACCTACAAGCAACAAGTCAATATTAGAAGCTAACTAGTGTCGAGGCCTGGATCTATATGCACTACATTATGGAACGATGGGGGGAGTACAAGCCGAGGGATGAAGCTAACCTCGGCGGAAGATGGTGGCCACTCCCGTTGTTGTCCTGCATAAGTAGTGGAAAGGCATGATAAGTACAGCAATCTTAACATCAAACAAATATAGCAAAGGTAAACAACATCATCTCCAAATGATAGGTTGAATGTGTTGGTTTCAGCATGCTGTTAAAGCAGATATAAAATGGAAGGCAATGTTACCGACAGCAGGCTTAACAGCCATCAAATATTGCAATTCAAACTGGTATTGTTGAAAATGAATAGAACGTAGGTAATGCTTAAACATCACACTGGATAAATGTCTAAAACTGAAATAAAGGGCATGTGTTAACTACACCAGGAATAACTGGAACCAAATATAGCCGTTCAAACTGGTATTGATGTAGTCGAGCGGCACAGTTCCGACTTGCACATAATGAGCCACACATTGTGAATGACTGAAATAAACAAGGCATAAATGACCAGTATAACAACCAAATATAGCCATTGAAAACTGGACAGGGTCTCACTGCAACCAACCTAACAAGCAAATACAGATAAACAGGGCATATGCTTGAAAACTGGACAAATGCTCACTGCAACCAACCTAACAAGCAGATAAAGATAAACAAGGCATCTGCTTGATAACTAGAGAAATGCTAAAAAAGCAACCTAACAACAAAATACAGATAAACAAGGCATCTGCTTGATAACTGGACAAATGCTAAAAAAGCAACCTAACAACCAAATACAGATAAACAAGGCATCTGCGTGATAACTGGACAAATACTCACTGCAACCAAACTAAGAACCAAATACAGATAAACAAGGCATCTGCTCGATAACTGAAAAAAAATGCTCACTCCAACCAACCTAACAACCAAATGCAGATACACAAGGCCTCTACTCACTATAAACAACCAAATATAGCCATTCGTGAAACTAAAGTGGACAATTCATACTTAAACATCACATAAACCTATTGAACAATACATTTTTGCATAACTGAAATAATTAAACACGACACAGTTAAAGCACCACACGGCAAATGCTACTACAACAAAGGGTACGGGTTGGCAAGCTAGAAAAGGTATTATTTGCTGATAGAATGTTGCCTCACATTTCATGGACGGGATCCTTCCAGTTGGAAGAGCACATGCCCATGGTGCGCTCTCTGATGTCACAGATGGGCTGTTTCACCTTGGAAGAACCTTCGTGGGTGCCCTCCTCGTGGTCGTGGTCATGGTTGATGAGATCTGACTTGGCAATTGAGGATCCAAAGCCGCCGCCGTAGAACGTGTCCTTCAGAAGTGACAAAATGGGCTCGATCGTGTATAAAGCTCGCAAATCCTTGACCGCTTGGCGGAGGAGATCAGTGGCAGGGCCGTCGAAGAGATCGATGGCGGTTGAACCAGAGGGGTTGGGGATGGACCACCTAACCTGTGACATGGCCCGCGTGAAGCCGTCGGTGTGGACGAGCTTGATGTTGTAGCCAGCTTTCCTGAGATACAGTAATACGCTAGCCTGCTGACATGAAGCCTTCGGCATGGCAACATAGTCAACGTCTTCACCGGCTTCCGCGGTGACGTGTTGCTCCGGGATCGACATGTCGGGGCGAACGGCGGCCACCTCGCCAACGTCCACCGGAGAGGCCATGATAAACCTCTTCTTGGCCGAACGCTCGTCACGCTCCCTAGGATATGTGGTCGAGCTTAGGCTACGACATTCTGGAGCAGGGGATGTGGATCTGGCGGGGAGGGACACCGCAGGCCTCATCTAAAAACTCAGGGGAGTGGGGCGACGGTATGGGAATCGCTGGATAACCTAAAATTTATTATCTAAGCTAAGAGGAACGGGCAGACCGGCAGGGTTGGCGGCGGCGCCGGCGGCGGCTGCGAGCTAGGGTTCGAAGGGGGGAGGGGGCGGGTGGGGGACTGTGGAGGATGTCGGTGTCAAAACCGGCGGATCTCGGGTAGGGGGTCCCGTACTGTGCGTCTAGGTCGATGGTAACAGGAGACAGGGGACACGATGTTTACCCAGGTTCGGGCCCTCTCTATGGAGGTAATACCCTACTTCCTGCTTGATTGATCTTGATGAATATGAGTATTACAAGAGTTGATCTACCCCGAGATCATATGTTGTGGTCTAAACCCTAGAGGTATGATGAATAATGTCATAATGATCTAGCCTCTCTATCGACTAGCCTGGCCTTGGCTTATATAATGTACCAGAGGCCTAGGATAACAAGAGTCCTAGTCGAATACGCCGGTGGAGAGGAGTCCTTGTCTTGATCACCAAGTCTTGTGGAATCTTCCTTGTGTATACATCGGCTGTCCGAACTGGCCCATGAGTAAACGGCCATGGGGGTCCTCGGCCCAATCCAACTGATCGGGAGACGACGTGGCGAGTACTCCCTAGTCCAGGACACCGTCAGTAGCCCCCTGAACCGGTCTTCAAGTTGGGGACGATCGTCGATTCTTCCGAACTGTTCTTCATCTTCGGTCGTCGGTCTTGAAAACTGGTTCAACAAATCATCTCATCTTTTTTTTGAAGCTTAACAAATCATCTCATCTTCGATCTTGAGGATCGCCGAAGTGAATCCGAAGAGTTTACACGTCGGGTATCCGAGGAGCCCTTTTAAGTTATCGGCCTTTATCGATGCCTTGTTATTTTTACGCCTACCTCGGGTTCGAAGTTGTCCCCGAGCGGCGGTGTCCTCTCGCATCCGAGCTCCAACGCCAGACTACATTTGAGGTATCTTTTGCAGCCGAGCACCAACGCCGGACTGTATCCGAGCTCCAACGCCGGACTATATCTGAGGTGTTATAGATCACCTTGGTTTGAAGATGTTTTAAAGGAGGTCAGCCGAGCTTAATGCCGGAAATGCCCTCTATAGAGCCAGCCATTTGCCTCCGAGCTTTATGCCGGACTGCTTCCGAGGTGATGCACCACCTCGGGCTTGGGCTGATTGTTTACGGATTTTATTTCCGATGCATGTAAATTTATTTGCTGTCGATATGTATAACCAGTAGCCCTCAAGGTGTGTGTCGGCCTAAAACTCGAGATGCACCTGACGGAAAACATGAAACCGCTGATCCTAGTAGCCCCTGAGACTCAGGTCGATCTGCGAAATCGGCCTGAGGATTGACTCCTAGCTCGGCAGCATACGTAGGAATAGAAACACAGTGTAATATATTAGAGATAATAGTGATCGGCGAATGGGCCCTTGAGAGAGGGTCTTGAGAAGTTGCCGTAATATATTAGCTTGATGCCGGATAGGTCCAGATGGTACCTATTGTTGTCCGAAGACATGCTTGCCCATAGTTCGGTCGATCCGAACACTAAGCACTTTGAATTTTCTACATTGAACAGGCAATGCAGTAGCCCCCGAGACACTGGTCGGGTGGCAACACCAGATCAGGGGGTCGATGTGCCCCTTTAGTATTAGTAAATGATAAGCCCGAAGCCCAGTAGCCCCCAAGCCTTAATGTGGGCACGAGTGGCCAAATTAAGGATCGATATCCGGAGTAAAATCACAAATTATGTGTAATGATTCTATGTATCAAAGTACTTTACATCATTAATGCTCGGATCCGCATTGTACAAAACTTTGTTGACCGACCATCGGCTTCAACCTCCTCGGCCAGTAGCTGGGGAGTGTTTATCCTACTTTATAAAGCCGTTATAGGGGCAAAGATTTATGGAAAACAAGTCAATCCGTCCATACGGTCTTATAAACAAAGGTACACGGAGAGATATGTTATATTGCGTTTTAACGTAAGAAACATCTTCCAAAGAAAATAGTCCCGCTATCGGTTCCTTTATTTGGGTCGTCATGCTTATCATGATCATGGAACCTCACCTCCGATCAATGTGGGAGGAAAATATTGAGGATTTAGTTCGGGGAAAGTTCCCGAACTCTATGGTATTAATGAACCAAAATTTTCACTTCCATCGTTGCCGACCAATGTGATCCTTTAAGATTGCTAGCTTTTGGCTTCACCCAGTCTGAGGTACTAACTCGGATGACCCGGTAGTAACAATCATAGAGGTGCTCCCTTTCCCGCCTAGCCGAACAATCGGGAACGTAGGGGTAAGCACGGGAGCCAGGCAACCCAGCTTGGCCAAAATCTTAAGTCAAATTGATGCATATTTATGGCTTTATAACGATGATTGCGGAAGGCGGCCTGCGTATATTAAATACAAACGCCGATGATATGTTTATTTTGACTCCGTTGCGACCGTTATCAGTTGAAAGTGGCCCATCGTCGGCTTCCACCCCCTTGTAGGTGCTACACAGGGTGTTTTCGCGATAACAAAACAACCCTTAGCCGACGTCTCGGTGCCCGAAGGCGGTTGTGTTAGCGGAAATGAGGCAATCAGATATGCAGGCTTTATAACTTTCACTTAGTCATAGGAGCTTAAAGTTGGGAGGCCAGTAACTAGCCCCCGGTTAGTGTTCGGCGATAGTCGAGGTCAAGCTGTAAACATTTCGGCCAATGTTAGGAACGCCGTCATTTAACACGGGGTGACCTCTATCGATCTTATAGTTTAATACAGTCATCGGATCATTGACGAGTTTACGCTTATTGTGACAGTCAACTTCCAGCTTTCTCCATGGAGGCGCTTAACCATGCTAGCTAGAAGCACAATCGCAGTGGTTCTCCCTTTGCGCACCTAGCCAAACAAAGCGGAACGTAGGAGGCAAGCACAAGAGCCGGGCAACCCAAGCATTGACCAAAGACACAATTCAAAACCGATGCATATATAACAATGTCCGAGAATTTTTTGCCGAATCTCTAAAGGTGTCCGGCGTTGCACTGCGAGACTCATGTTGGAAACACACAAATAGTTTAAAGTGCCATAGGCTCGAAAAGCCAAAAACTTATGTAAAAGCTTGACGTCCGAACTAGATCAAGTGTTCGGTGCCAATCCAAAAATTGAGAAAAAAATGCTTCTGTCATGCTTTAACATGACACATCCGATCTCAAGACTTTCAAGCGGGTCAGCCTACGGCTTCAAGCTCCTTATCCCGAAGGTGGAGTGCTTCTCCGAGGCCAGTTTAGCAAACTAAACTCGAGCGGCTTTTAGAGAGAAGACAGGCTATCCGGCTATTGACCATACACTCGAGTCGAAAAAGGAGCGGTAGAAAAAGACTTTGCAACGACCAAGAAGAAAACACATTTACTATAAAACGGCTCATACTAATTTAAGAGCCCCCAAGTGATTTGGGTAAAAGAATTTTATGTATAATGATTGTATGTACTGAAGTACTTATATCATATCTGTGTTCACCCGAACTTTAAATGCGTCTTAACCGACCGTCGGCTTCTCCCTCTTCGGTCAAGGGCCAAAAAGTGTTATGTACTCCACCTGTCGAGAATATCGATGGTGTTTCCGATAACCAGGCAATCAGGCCATAAGGCTGGAACAGATAAAGCACGCTCAGTGAACTTATGCTATATTACTGACGAAGTGTAAGAAGTATCTTCGAAGAAAATATTACCCCCACCGATACCTTTCTTTGGTCGCTCATTATTACTATGAGACTTGTGCAATAGATTTTTTGTACTCATGAGTTCCGTTGTGTGCCGACCATGATTGAAAACAATAAGAGCGCTAGCTTTCGGCTTCACCCAGTCTGAGGTCCGAGCTCGGATGACCCGATCGTGACAATCGCAGAGGTGCTCCCTTTACTCCCTAGGCGAACAATCGGGAACGTAGGGGTAAACACAGGAGTAAGGCAACCCATCTTGCGGAACACTTAAGTCAACATGGTGCATATTGTGGCGTAATACACGAACAAGAAACGAAGCCATAAAAGTATAATCATATGCACGAGGAAAGGCTTCATAAAGGAAGCTCCAAGTAAACGGGGTATTTGAATTTGTGTGTCACAAACAGAGTTTTGACAAGGATGTTTTTCATAAACAACTTTCTGCCAAAAAAGTATAATGCTTGGTCGAACCGAACAAAATTTAAAACTCAAAGTCTTTGAGCATGAAAGCGACTTAGCTGGTTAATGTGCTCGGTGTTGATGACGCGATTCAGTCTTGTGGCAGGACGAAGACGCCCATTGATCTGTGATAGATCCGACAAGGTTCGCAGTCCTCGGCATGGCCGAGCTCCCAGCCCCCAAGCCCGAGGTGTCCGAGCAAGGAGTTCGGCACTCCGGAGTAGTGACACAGCTCGGCCGATGTGGTAAGGCGAAGCCCCTAGTCTAGCCGAGCTGGCGGAGTTGGTCGGCAAGGTGACAATGAAGCCCCCACGCCAGTCGACCTGTTCGGCATGGTGGACATCAGTTTGACGAAGCGACGACGCTGCGCGGCCGATGTGGCGAGATGAAGTTCTCGGTCCAGTTAACATGGCGAAGCTGTGATCGGCGGATGCCGAAGTCTAATGCAGGTCGGCTGGTGATGCCGGACTGACCGCGTAACGCAGTCAAAATCGATTACCTGCACACATGAAACAACGCGGTCCAAAAAATTATATATATATATAATCCTTGCAAAATTGCTTTACGCAAAAATAATTTATTTAAAGAGATGTGGCCTGGCGCTGAAGCCAATGTCGATGCAGGGCGTCGGCGTGACGCAGTGAAGGCGTGACAAAGCCTAAATTTGCAGGGCAGTCTGGGCTCTAGATGCGGCGTTCGCCGAACTGCGGAGGGGAAATGGACCGTACCATCGCGCAACCATCATTAATGTGGCCATCATTTGACAGACCTGTGTATAGATGATGGAACAAACCAGAGTAATAATTTTTCGGGAAAATAAACCCAAGCAAGGAAAAATTACTAGGATTAATAGCACCTGGTTTATCTGTTGTAGCAATCTGAAAAAGGGTTGGTTTATCTGTTGTAGCAATCTGAAAAAAGGTTACTCCCAAAATTGGGACTTGATCCGCACACCCATTGCCTGATGAGCGATGAAGCGGCGACATGGCGATGCTGGCAAAGATTGGCTTGCCGAGGCAAAGCCCCCGGTCTAGCTAATGTGACGAAGCTGGTCGGCGGGTGACGCTGAAGTCTCCGGAGTAGGTTGATGAAGAGATGGTGAAGCCCTCGGTCTAGCCGAGGTCATGGAGTGGGTCGGTAAGGAGGCGTTGCAGCTACCATGTCAGCCGAGGTGTTGAACCAGTTCGGTGTGATGGATATCGGCTCGAAGAAGCAACAGTGCGGCCATGCCGACGCTGGTCATAACTTGTGACGCGGTCAAAGCCGGACTGATGAAGTGACCGAACGGTGATGCCGGCGTGCCCATTCCGTGTAATCCGTGGGGCGGTGTTGTTGGTGATGATTTATCCTTCGCGATGCCGAACTCTTTTTAGGCTCGTCGATATGATGATCCGACGAAGATGAGCTCGGCTCAACAAAGCGACGACGTGTCTAGCGCAGGTCGGCAGCCGCGGAGCAATGTTACCGGACTGGTTTGACACCAGCATGATGGTGAAGCGTACCTCAGAGAAGGCTTAAAATTTTACTGGCACGTGTACACTAGAATAAAATTCCTTTAAAAAGGTTGTCCAATATCACGTTCATAAAGAAACATGAGTTCGGGTCGGATCCGTATTCGTGCAGAAAACAGATCAGAAAATTGGTCCACTCATCGGAAGGTTCCCGGAGTTTGAACCGTCGGATCGAGCTGAAATTTTGAGGGGTGGTAGATATGGGAATTCCGCAGCAGATGAACAGTTGGATCTTCCAAAGGACTTCCGAGCTTGGCTCTGGAGACCACGCCCTAAACTCGTCCAGATTCCCGTCCAGATCTGACAGGGCTCCGGTATATCGTAGATTGCCAGAGATTCCTCCATCGAAACTCGAAGAAATTTTACATGGTTGTTGTAGACTTAATTCCGCACAATTCGACCGAAGCAATCGTTAAAATGACACTCGAGGAGGCGGTGGCGGCGGATACAAGTTCGCTGTCCAGAAAAACAGCACGGCGCCCGAGGGCAATGTTGACGTTGAGCCCCCGAGCTCCATGGATGATTCCTCCATGATCTTGATAGAGATCGGAGTTGATATTGATGAAGGCCCTCGTCTGAACATGATGATTGGAGGTAGGGCACAGTTCTCGGTCAAGCCAAGGTGACCAGTCGAGGCGGCGACAAAGACGCCGATGTCGCAGTTGATCTGCAGGCGAGCCATTGATCCTTTTGCCGACCACACAGCGGAACTCTCAATGAAAGCACCATTGTCGGTGTCAAAACCGGCGGATCTCGGGCAGGGGGTCCCGAACTATGCGTCTAAGGTCGATGGTAATAGGAGACAGGGGACACGATGTTTACCCAGGTTCGGGCCCTCTCTATGGAGGTAATACCCTACTTCCTGCTTGATTGATCTTGATGAATATGAGTATTACAAGAGTTGATCTACCCCGAAATCATATGTTGTGGTCTAAACCCTAGAGGTATGATGAGTAAGGTCATAATGATCTAGCCTCTCTATCGACTAGCCTGGCCTCGGCTTATATAATGTACCAGAGGCCTAGGATAACAAGAGTCCTAGTCGAATACGCCGGTGGAGAGGAGTCCTTGTCTTGATCACCAAGTCTTGTGGAATCTTCCTAGTGTATACATCGGCTGTCCGAACTGGCCCATGAGTAAACGGCCATGGGGTTCCTCAGCCCAATCCAACTGATCGGGAGATGACGTGGTGAGTACCCCCTAGTCCAGGACACTGTCAGAGGGGGGGTGGTGTTCGAGGATACGTCGCAGCTACTGAAAATTTTAGTAATGGTGGGTGGAGATGGCTGTGGACGAGGGAGGGAAATGGTTCAAATGCCTCGGCTGCTAAAATTTTACTATAAGGTCGGTGCTCGAGGAGTGTGGGCGACGGTTGAAGTACGGCAGCTACTAAAATTTGGGTAAAGGAATTGATGCGGGGCGGGAGTGCCCAAGATCACGCACGGTCCAATAACAATATGCGTGTATGATAATAAGGAAAAGTGGCGCGGATCCGCCAATTTTTGCAATGCTCAAGGCGGGTAATTTGTTTTTTATATTTCTCGCTAGCTGGTCTATCGCACACGGTTCGTCCTAATTTCCAAATAAACTTACCCGCCTTTAGCTTCCACAGGTGGTGGTTTTACAACGCACTTGCATCGCACACGGTTGAGCCAGTACCTCCACCGTTTGCTCGCGCATGCGCGGTCGTGGTGATTTCAGCGCACTTGCATCGCACACGGTTGAGCCAGTACCTCCACCGTTTCCTCGCGCTTGCGCGGTCGTGGTGATTTCAGCGCACTTGCATCACACACGGTTTAGCCAGTACCTCCACCCTTTGCTCGCGCTTGCACGGTCGTGGTGATTTCAGTGCACTTGCATCGCACACGGTTTAGCCAGTACCTCCACCTTAATTTGCTCGCGCTTGCGCAGTCGTGGTGATTCACATCGCACTTGCATCGCACATGATTTAGCCAGTACCTCCACCTTAATTTTCTCGCGCTTGCGCGGTCGTGGTGATTCACATCGCACTTGTATCGCACACGGTTTAGATATTATACCCCATCTCCGTTGAGGATCATCAGAGTCTTTGCAGCAAAAAATAACGTTAGGGAGGGTCAAAAGACAGCCACACTAGCATGTGGCCCAAATATATATGAGTGAAAAGGGTGGTATGTGATGTTCAAAATTCCAATGCACAACTTTGACCCCGCGGGCCCACGGTTGGGCGCGTCATTGAAGATCGATGAGAGGGGCCAGAAGTCAAGAACCACCTGGAAGTGGCCAAATATATGTACGAATATTGGGGATGTTTAAAAGTTTAATTACACAATGCATAACTTTGGTGGCACCTGCCTCGCAAACCCAAAAGCACCCTAACAACCACCTAGCTAGGATATATATAATGACATAATGTCGTACCTAGCTAGGATGCTTGGCCCACCACCTCCCACTTCGTGTCAGCGGGGCGGATGCACGTAATGATCGATACTTTGGTCATACATGCATGTCGCCATGACCTACCATAAGACGGACCAATGAATCTTTCATTTGGTCAAATGACAGTTGTTGTTGTCGATAAACCGCTTGGGCCAATAGATTGAACCATCATAAACATCGCACGAGAGTGACCACAAAACCAGCACCTCTTGCATGCGGCCCAAAATGATGTATGTTGGGAAGGGGTGATGTGTGTTTTCAATATAGAATAATGTACAATTTAGATGTGGTTCCTACCTCTCGATACAGACAACAACCATGAACGCAAGGTTGTTAAGGACGAGATACGTACACAGGGTTTGATGTAGGTCGAACCCAGCAATCCGAGCATCTGGGAGGGAATCCTGACAACGCATGAGCTCGAGCTTTGGTTGACCGACATTTGACGGTGACCGGCCCTAACATGAACTAGGAGGAATCCATTCATGGCCAACACATACCCCTCATTATCGGTCAAAGGGATGATATATATACACTCGGGGAGCCCATAGATATCCGTGTCATCACAAACAACTGCACAAGGGAGACGTGGTCGATCAAAAGACCCCGTATACACTGCATGCGGCCCGAAAATATGTATGGGTACGATGGTGTATGATGTGTTTAAATCCCAAATGCACAACTTCGATGGGCCACGCCAAGTACATTACAAACAGAACACCGTACCCGACTCCAAGCCTGGTTCAATACCTATGATGTCAGTTTCCCAACTTCGAGGCAGCAACGGGGGGGGGGGGTCCTCCCACGCATGTGCTCAAACTTTATTTTGTCTAGCATGGGAAACATCTATATATATCTATACATCTATACATCTATACACATATATAGTGTGCGAATAACTATGAAAGTTGCTCGTTGGATGAAGCCAATCCGATGGTACAGAGATGGCAAATCCGAGCACTACTGGCCGTTGGATATCATCTACATTCCACCAGATTCTGCCACATGTACAATCTAGAAGACTCCATGGTTGAACTTAAGCATAATGCACAAACCTCAAAACACAAGCACTTCTCCTTTGTTCTCTAGAATTTTCCATATCTCAATTGCCCAAACCTTTTTTTCTAAATGAATTGTCACTTTTTGTTTTTACCTTTACAATGCACAATGCCATGAATCTTAAAATAGTTTTTTTACAAAAGTAATTGATTTTGGATGAGATGAACTATAAGAATTAAACGAACATATACAACATGCATATCTGGGAGAAGAGGCGGGAAACCGATGAGAGGAGTGGCGAGAAACGGTAGCCTATTTTGAATGAAAACCTAGTACAAAAGGAAGCGTGAGCTACACGACGCATGCGCACAGTGCTTACCCATGTACTGCATGTGCTGTCGAAAGGGCTCAGGGTTGCCGTTCGATCTGGGAGTATCCAATGGTGCACACGTACGATCCGTGGGGTTTGGGTTCTGGCCAGTCAGAACGCAGGACTCAGATCGTGCGCACAACGGGGGGGGATATCATGCGGAAACCAACATTCGGTGGAAACCGGTGAAAACCACGAGAAAAAGATGTTTTGAAGTTTCAAAAAACTTTCTAAAAAATGTGGGATGTTAAGAGGATGATGTTTTATTGGCACACAAAATTTCAAGTTGAAAACACGAGAAAAAGACAAAATCAGTGTTGAATAGTGCCGAATAGTAATGTCACTATTCAGGGCAGAATTTGTCTTTTTCATAGCTCACATCTCGTAATGTTTTTCAACTTGAAGTTTTGTGTCATAATAAAACATCACCTTCTTAACATCCCACATTTTTTCAGATTTTTATGAAACTTTAAAATATGGTTTGCACGAAGTTTTCATTGAATATCGACTTTTGTGAATGAACCATGTGCTATTTGAAAACATTTCGTGAGAAGAATCTCGGTTTTTAAATCCCCGTAAATCCAAAACTAAGATGAAAATCGTGAAACCTGCCATGGTGTCACGACATCGCACTTATATGTCAAAGAATTTTTTCGTTCATTGTGGCGCAAGTTTTATTACAAGCCTCTTACAAACCGGAGCTTCTCTCAAAGAAGCCTCGTGGTTCCGATAGGGAAACGTGTCCCCCTTGTGGGCGAAACGTAATCACTGCCTCTTTTCACCTTGTATTTTCTTCTACGGGCAACATGGAACGACATAATATCTATGCTGAAATTTAAACTTATTCAGGGTTCGTTTGGACTTTTTATACACTAATTGAGTTTCCTAGGCATTTAATGTCCATAATTCAAATCTGAATTACAAATACATGCTCCAGTTCACCAAAATGGCTAGAAAAATTATACATGTGTCCTTGGGTGCATGTTTAGGTCCCATGCCAGGAATGGGAACGAATTACAACCGTACTGGTGTCAGGGCTCGTACTCAAACATTTCGAATCTCGGTTTTTAAGTCCCCATAAATCCTAAACTCACCAGAAAGTCATCAAAGGTGGCATGGTGTCACGTCATGGCACATATATGTCGTGGTAGAAACATTGTCCAATTTGAGCCAAGCTTTATTACAAACCTCTTACAAAAACTGGAGATTCTCTCAAAGAAGCCTCGTGGTTCTGATAGGGAAACGTGTTCCCCTTGTGGGCGAAACGTAATCACTGCCTCTTTTCGCCTTGTATTTTCTTCCACGGGCAACATGGAACCACTAGATATCTGTGCTGAAATTTAAACTTATTCAGGGCTCGTTTGGCCTTTTTATACACTAATTGAGTTTCCTAGGCATTTAATGTCCATAATTCAAATCTGAACTACAAATACATGCTCCAGTTCACCAAAATGACTAGAAAAATTATACATGTGTCCTTGGGTGCATGTTTAGGTCTCATGCCAGGAATGGGAACGAATTACAACCATACCGGTGTCCTGGCTCTTCCTCAAACATTTCGAATCTCGGTTTTTAAGTCCCCATAAATCCTAAACTCACCAGAAAGTCATCAAAGGTGGCAAGGTATCATGTCATGGCACATATATGTCCTGGTAAAAACATTGTCCAATTTGGGCCAAGCTTTATTACAAACCTCTTACAAAAACTGGAGATTCTCTCAAAGAAGCCTCGTGGTTCTGATAGGGAAACGTGTTCCCCTTGTGGGCGAAATGTAATCACTGCCTCTTTTTGCCTTGTATTTTCTTCCACGGGCAACATGGAACCACTGGATATCTGTGCTGAAATTTAAACTTATTCAGGGTTCGTTTGGCCTTTTTATACACTAATTGAGTTTCCTAGGCATTTAATGTCCATAATTCAAATCTGAACTACAAATACATGCTCCAGTTCACCAAAATGATTAGAAAAATTATACATGTGTCCTTGGGTGCATGTTTAGGTCTCATGCCAGGAATGGGAACGAATTACAACCGTACCTGGCTCTTCCTCAAACATTTTGAATCTTGGTTTTTAAGTCCCCATAAATCCTAAACTCACCAGAAAGTCATCAAAGGTGGCAAGGTGTCATGTCATGGCACATATATGTTGTGGTAAAAATATTGCCAATTTGGGCCAAGCTTTATTACAAACCTCTTACAAACCGGAGCCTATCGCAAGAACCCTTGTGGTTTCGATAGGGAAACGTGTCCCCTTGTGGGCCAAACGATAATCACTCCCTCTTCTAGCCTCGTATTTTCTTCTACACGCGACATGGAACAACTGGAGATTCGCGCTGAACTTTGAAATTATTGAGAGTTCATTTGACCTTTTTTATTCATTAATTGAGTTTTCTAGGCATTTAATGTCCATCATTCAAATCCGAACTACAAATACATGCTCCAGTGCACCAAAATGGCTAGAAAAAATGTACATGTTTCCTTGGGGTGCATGTTTAGGTCCCATGGAACGAATTCAACCGTCTCGCCGTCCTGGCCTGGCCACAAACATTGCGAATCTCGGTTTTTAAATGTCTGTAAATCCAAAACTCACCAGGAAATCATGAAACTTGGCATGGTGTCACTACATGGTATATATAAGTCCAATTTGGGTGAAGCTATATTACAAGCCTTTTACAAACCGGAGCCTGTCACAACCCTCGTGGTTCCGGTAGGGAAACATGCCCCGCTTGTGGGCGAAATGATAATCGATGCCTCTTCTCTCCTTGAACTTTGTTTTCTACAGGCAACATAGAATAACACGAGTGTCGGGCTGAAATTTGAAACTGTTCAGGGTTCATTTTGCCATTGTATATATATTACTAATTACTAAGTTTTCTATGCATTTAATGTAGACCACAATTCAAATTTGAACTACAACCACATGCTCCAGTGAAGCAAAATGGGTGGGAAATCGTACATGTGTGATTGGGTGCATGTTTAGGTCTCGTTTAAGGAATGAGAATGAATTACAAACTTGTCGTCGTCCAGAAACAATGAGAATCTCGGTTTTTAAATCCCAGTAAATAAAAAAGTCACCCAAAAAACATGAAACTTGGCATGGTTTCATGACATGGCACATATATGCCGTGGTAAAAAAATCGTCCAGTTTGAGAAGAGGCGCACACATTAGTAGCCAACAAAGTCCTTTTTGAAACAAAAGCTGACACGTTAATATCGCAAACGGTTGTATTATATTTACCGTGTCGAAATTTAACCATAATCGGTGGCATGCGTGCAGCTGTTTGATTAGACGGGACGAGCGCGAGAAGTCCGCCGTGCAGGTTCGACGGGACACGTGTGAGAAGTCCGCCGCGCAGGCTCGACGGGACGCGTGCATCCTGTCCACCTCGCAGGCTCGACGGGACACGTGCAAGCAGCAAGGCCGCCCATGCTCACCGGGAAGTGAGCTCTTTGACCTCTATGCACCAGCCGCCGCCCGCCTCGCTCACAACTTCTCCATTAATGGGTTAATTAAAGCACCTGGATGGAGGGTGTTTGATTGTGATCCCATGGCAGCATTCGCTTTGTTCGTGTTTTCAACTAGTATTCCGCCCTAATTTAAATTGCCACATAGGGCAACGAATAATACGACCACAAATAAAATGGCAACGGATAATACGACGACACATTTACAATGACGCACATAATAATTGTCTTACATATTCCGGATAATTTAAAATGCCACATGCGGCAAAGCCCGGAAGACACGGGGGCAAGAGAAGAAGGAAATTGCAGACAACGATCTGGGTCGCTACTGTCTCTACTCGTCGATGGATCGGCGGGCGGCGAAATCCTCCAGCTCCTTCTTCAATTCCTCACGACTTTTCTTGAAAGCAACCACGGATTCCTCCACCTCCTGCTCGCGCTCGATCCGGAGCTTCCTCAAGCCACCCATCAGTTCCTCGACGACCGCTTTCAGCGTCATCTCCGAGGTACTGCTCTGCTCATGCAGCATCTTCCAGCCGGCGGCCTCCTCCTGCTTCTCGGCGACCAACTTGAGGAGCTTCGCATTGTCATCCATGAGTTGCTTGACGAGGCCGGTCGCCTTGTCAACCGAGGCATCGCTGATCTTGAGCAGCTTAATCAAGCTGTCGACCAGCTCTTGCTGCGTAGTGACGCCAGCGAGAATGTCGTCGTCGCAGGCAAAGGACTTCAGGAAGGCCGGCTCATCGCGATGGCCGATGCCGCTAATGCGCTTGTGAGAGCCCTCGTGTGCCCGTGAGAGCTCGTTCGAGGGCTCCGCGGCGCGCCGGGACATCTCTGCTACGGCTGCGGCTTCGCGGCGGGACCTCTCTAGTGCTTCCGCGACCTTGGTCTTTGCTGCCTGGTTATATGTCCATCCTAAACTCCTCCTACCGGTCATGGCGGAACGACTTGACAGAGAAAACCAGTTTTGTGGGTGATGAGGAGAGGAACTGTGAAGTAATTTTCGAGTGGGTAGTTTTTATAGCCCGGTGCTAAGTGTAAACACATATTAGTTTGATAGGTGTGAACAAATTTGCAATTACTTATTGCGTTGTAATCAGCAATGTGACGAGAAACATGGTCAAAATTTATTGATGCCAGAAGGTTGACCACGTGGTTGCTCCCCGTTGAGGCGGCCGCGGCGCGCTCCGCTCTGGCGTCCCTGCGCGCGCTCTGCTCGCCGTTGAGGCAAAGTTACAATGGCAACTGTTAATAATTCTTAATAATTGTCTTACATATTTAGGATAATTTAAAATGCCAAATGCGGCAAGTCCCAGAACCCTCACGACCTACATATGCATACAATTATACTAAAATATAAGCTAAAAGGCTGAGCTGGCGGCCTTCCGACGATGGTCTTCTCAGACTCAATGATCAGCATAGCACCCTTGCGGCCGTTCACTCCGAGTGTCCCGACCCGCCTCCGCCTACGGAACTGCTGGCGCTGGGAGGCACTTTGGGCTGCTGGGCCTCTTCCAGAAGAGCTTGACAGCGTGCAATCGCGCGCATGACAACTCCACGGAACCGATCCATTTCCATGTCTCTGGCCTGGTACCAAATTCCGTCGATCACCTGCATCCTCAAGATATCACGTTGGCGATGTTCTACTTCGTTGGGGACGTCAACTCCGCCAAGGATGCGCTCAAGCCTGGCCACCACATCATCGGGATCGAGGTTGACACGGCCGCCGCGGGCAATGATGAAGCGGTAGGCCGCCTTTATCTTGACTAAATCGCAGAGGTCCTCTGCCCATTCCTTGCGGGGCATCAAGCTCTCAATGAGCACTGGTGACGGCGGCTCTTCGGGTGCGTCGTCGATCATGCCGCCGAGCAGCGCTGAATCTTTTGCATGGTGGATGGCAAACTGCTCATCACACCTCCTCTGCAATATGTCGATTGTGCTCCCAAGGACTGTGACGCCGATATCGCTGCCGATGGGCCATGGTGCCTGCACCGGCCGATGAAGCTCTTGCTCCCCGACCTGCTCCGGCTCGTTCTCCTCGCCGAAGATGTAACACAGGTAGGCGTCGACGTCGAAGCTTTGGTCGTTGCCTGGCATGCTTGGAATAACTAATGGTAGATGGGTGAGGACTAGATCTTCGCAGAGTGTCGCGGCGGTGCGTTGCCGACTGGGTTATATGCAGCAAGCCGTTAGCTGGTGGCGGGAAACCGGTGAGGGAATAGACGTGGATTTTACAATTCATCCATGTGGAGCGCGGGAAGCATTCGCTGGAGCGCGGGAAGACTAAGTGGAGCACACACACAACCCGAATACCGTATACGGTGCCACGTGTTATTTATCACACAAGTGTTAACATAAGCATACGTATGTGTAACTTACTAATCATAGCACACAAGTACTCGCAAATGCATCGTGTGCGATATTCCTAGCCACCGCAAGCAACTAGTTTGCATTTTTCAAAGTTTTTTGTACACACAGAATCGCACACGAACTAACTGTATTAACCGTCTGTGTTGTAATTTCTCATCGCAAACAGTTCATCCGAGTCGGCTATTTGCCACGTATCACACACATCTTGTTAAGTTGAACCGTTTCTGTTGCGTCCGCTAATCGAAAACAGTTCGTCCGAGTGAACCGTATGCCCTATATCACACACACCTTGATCTGTCTAACCGTTTATGTTGCACTCCCTAATAGCAAATGGTTCATCAGAGCAAACTGTATGCCGTATATCGCACACATATTGATACGGCTACCCGTTTCTGTTGTTCTGCCTCATCGCAAATAGTTCGAACGGGTTAACCGTGTGCCCTACATCACACACGCAACTAAAATCTTAACCGTGTTTGATGTGTCCTCCATCGCAAACGTTTTATACATTTCTGACGGTTTTCATACACCACCGTTTGCGATTATGGCATCGCACACAGTTTCTCGAAGGGTCTCTGATCGTAGTGTCGCGTTAGCAGCATCCTACAGTAGTGGAGGGTGGGGGGCGCGCCTACCTGCCTGGGCGCGCCCTCCTGCCTCGTGGCCGCCTCAGTGCGTCTCTGACTTCCACTACAAGTCTCCTGGATTGTGTTCGTTCCAAGAAAGATCCTCCAAAAGGTTTCGTTCCATTTGGATTCCGTTTGATATTCCTTTTCTGCGAAACACTAAAATAGGCAAAAAAACAGCAACTGGCACTGGGCCTCCGATTAATAGGTTAGTCCCAAAAATAATATAAAAGAGCATATTAAAGCCCATTAAACATCCAAAACAGATAATATAATAGCATGGAATGATTAAAAATTATAGATACGTTGGAGACGTATCAGCATCCCCAAGCTTAATTCCTGCTCGTCCTCGAGTAGCTAAATGATAAAAACAGAATTTTTGATGTGGAATGCTACCTAACATAATTTTCAATGTAATTTTCTTTATTATGGCATGAATGTTCAGATCCGAAAGATTCAAGATAAAAGTTTAATATTCACATAAAAACAATAATACTTCAAGCATACTAATAAAGCAATCATGTCTTCTCAAAATAACATGGCCAAAGAAAGTTATTCCTACAAAATCATATAGTCTGGCTATGCTCTATCTTCATCACACAAAGTATTTAATCATGCACAACCCCGATGACAAGCCAAGCAATTGTTACATACTTTGATGTTCTCAAACCTTTTCAACTTTCACGCAATACATGAGCGTGAGGCATGGATATAGCACTATAGGTGGAATAGAATGGTGGTTGTGGAGAAGACAAAAAAAGGAGAAGATAGTCTCACATCAACTAGGCATATCGATGGGCTATGGAGATTCCCATCAATAAATATCAATGTGGGTGAGTAGGGATTGCCATGTAACGGATGATCTAGAGCTATAAGTGTATGTAAGCTCAACAAGAGAAACTAAGTGGGTGTGCATCCAACTCGCTTGCTCATGAAGACCTAGGGCATTTTGAGGAAGCCCATCATTGGAATATACAAGCCAAGTTCTATAATGAAAATTCCCACTAGTATATCAAAGTGACAAAATAGGAGACTCTCTATCATGAAGATCATGGTGCTACTTTGAAGCACAAGTGTGGAAAAAGGATAGTAACATTGTCCCTTCTCTCTTTTTCTCTCATTTTTTTATGGTGGGCTTCTTTGGCCTCTTTTTTTATTTGGGCTTCTTTGGCCTCTTTTTTTTTGTCCGGAGTCTCATACCGACTTATGGGGGAATCATAGTCTCCATCATCCTTTCCTCACATGGGACAATGCTCTAATAATGAAGATCATCACACTTTTATTTACTTACAACTCAAGAATTACAAGTCGATACTTAGAACAAATATGACTCTATGTGAATGCCTCCGGCGGTGTACCGGGATATGCAATGAATCAAGGGTGACATGTATGAATACAATGTCAACTACATGATCATGCAAAGCAATATGACAATGATGGAGTGTGTCATAATAAACGGAATGGTGGAAAGTTGCATGGCAATATATCTCGGAATGGCTATGGAAATGCCATGATAGGTAGGTATGGTGGCTGTTTTAAGGAAGGTATATGGTGGGTGTATGTTACCGGCGAAAGGTGCACGGTATTAGAGAGGCTAGCAATGGTGGAAGGGTGAGAGTGCGTATAATCCATGGACTCAACATTAGTCATAAAGAACTCGCATACTTATCTATTACTTATCGATATGAAGTACTACGCGCATGCTCCTAGGGGGATATATTGGTAGGAAAAGACCATCGCTCGTCCCCGACCGCCACTCATAAGGAAGACAATCAATAAATAAATCATGCTCCGACTTCATCACATAACGGTTCACCATACGTGCATGCTACGGGAATCACAAAATTTAACACAAGTATCTCTCAAATTCACAACTACTCAACTAGCATGACTCTAATATCACCATCTTCATATCTCAAAACAATTATAAGGAATCAAACTTCTCATAGTATTCAATGCACTTTATATGATAGTTTTTATTATACCCATCTTGGATGCTCGTCATATTAGGAATAATTATAGTCAAAGCAAATTACCATGCTGTTCTAAAAGACTCTCAAAATAATGCAAGTGAATCATGAGAGGTCAATAATTTCTATAAAATAAAACCACCACCGTGCTCTAAAAAGATATAAGTGAAGCACTAGAGCAAAATTATCTAGCTCAAAAGATATAAGTGAAGCACATAGAGTATTCTAATAAATTCCGGTTCATGTGTGTCTCTCCAAAAGGTGTATACAGCAAGTATGATTGTGTTAAACTAAAAATCAAAGACTCAAATCATACAAGACGCTCCAAGCAAAACACATATCATGTGGTGAATAAAAATATAGCCTCAAGTAAAGTTACCGATAGACGAAGACAAAAGAGGGGATGCCTTCCGGGGCATCCGCAAGCTTAGGCTTTTGGCTGTCCTTGAATTTTACCTTGGGGTGCCTTGGGAATCCCCAAGCTTAGGCTCTTGACACTCCTTATTCCAAAATCCATCAAATCTTTACCCAAAAACTTGAAAACTTCACAACACAAAACTTAAACAGAAAATCTCGTGAGCTCCGTTAGTACAAGAAAACAAACCACCACTTTAAGGTACTATAATGAACTCATTATTTATTTATATTAGTGTTAAACCTACTGCATTCCAACTTCTCTATGGTTCATACCCCCCGATACTAGCCATAGGTTCATCAAAATAAGCAAACAACACACGAAAAACAGAATCTGTAAAAAACAGAACATTCTGTAGTAATCTGGATCAAACATATACTTCTGGAACCCCAACAATTCTTAAATAAATTGGTGTACGTGAGGAATTTATCTATTGATCATCTGCAAAAAGAATTAACCTAAAATTACTCTCCAGTAAAACATGTCAGCTAATCTCGTGAGCGCTGAAGTTTCTGTTTTTTACAGCAAGATTGCAAAGACTTCACCCAAGTCTTCCCTAAGGTTCTACTTGGCACAAACACTAATTAAAACATAAAAACACATCTAAACAGAGGCTAGATGAATTATTTATTACTAAACATGAACAAAAAGCAAGGAACAAAAATAAAATTGGTTTGCCTCCCAACAAGCACTATCGTTTAACGCCCCTAGTTAGGCATTGAGATTTCAATGATGCTCACATGAAAGACAAGAATTGAAGCACAAAGAGAGCATCACAAAACACGTGACAAACACATCTAATTCTGACATACTTCCAATGCATAGGCATTTTATAATCAAACAAATTATCAAGGCAAGCAAAAACTAGCATATGCATGTAAGAAGAAAGGAACAATAGCAATCTCAACATAACGAGAGATAATTTTGTAACATGAAAATTTCTACAACCATATTTTCCTCTCTCATAATAATTACATGTGGGATCACAATCAAATACAACAATATAGCTATCACATAAAATTTTCTCTAGATGATCCACATGCATGCAAAGTTGACACTCTTCCAAAATAGTGGGAATATCATTAACTAAAGTCAAGACCTCTCCGAACCCACTTTTATCCAAAACTTCATAAGATTGAACATTATCCAAATATGTGGGATCTAAAGTTGACACTCTTCCAAACCCACTTTCAGTATTATTGCAAACATTATTATCAATCTCATAATCATCATGGGGCTTAAATAAATTTTCAAGATTGTAAGAAGAATCACCCGAATCATGAACATTGCAACAAGTAGTGGACATAGCAAAACTAGCATCCCCAAGCTTAGGGTTTTGCATATCATTAACACAACTGACATTAATAGAATTTACAATAATATCATTGCAATCATGCTTTTTATTCAAGGAGCTATCGTGAATCACTTCATAAAGTACTTCATCACAATTTTCAGATTCACGAATTTCAAGCAAAACTTCATAAAGATAATCTAGTGCAAAAAACTCACTAGCAATTGGTTCATCATAATTGGATCTCTTAAAAATATTGGCAAGCGGATGAGGATCCATAGACTAATAGCAAGCAAAGGTGCAAGGAAAAATAAGGCACATTGTAACACAAGATCAAGCGGAAGAAGGGCGAAAGAAAAGGCAAAGGTTTTCAAAAATCATTTTAGAAGTGGGGGAGAGGAAAACGAGAGGTGAATGGAAAATAATGTAAAGTGAGGGAGAAGAGTTTGTGATGGGTACTTGGTATGTCTTGACTTGAGCGTAGATCTCCCCGGCAACGGCGCCAGAAATGGCTAGTTGACGGGAGATCAAATCTTGACTTGACTTGGCGCAAATCTCCCTGGCAACGGCGCCAGAAATCCTTCTTGCTACCTCTTGAGCATGCGTTGGTTTTCCCTTGAAGAAGAAAGGGTGATGCAGCAAAGTAGCGTAAGTATTTCCCTTAGTTTGTGTGAACCAAGGTATCAATCCAGTAGGAGACTACACGCAAATCGCCTAGTACCTGCACAAACAATCAAGAACCTTGCAACCAACGCGATAAAGGGGTTGTCAATCCCTTCACGGCCACTTGCAAAAGTGAGATCTGATAAAGATAATAAGATAAATATTTTTGGTATTTTTGTTGTATAGATTGAAAAGTAAAGATTGCAATATAAACGGTGATAGAAATTGGCAAGTTGAAGATAAACTAATATGACGTAAAATAGACCCAGGGGCCATAGATTTCACTAGTGGCTTCTCTCATGATAGCATATATTACGATGGGTGAACAAATTACTGCCGAGCAATTGATAGAAAAGCGCATAGTTATGAGAATATCTAGGCATGATCATGAACATAGGCATCACGTCTGTGTCAAGTAGACCAAAACGATTCTGCATCTACTACTATTACTCCACACATCGACCGCTATCCAGCATGCATCTAGAGTATTAAGTTCATAAGAACAGAGTAACATATTAAGCAAGATGGCATGATGTGGAGGGATAAACTCAAGCAATATGATATAAACCCCATCTTTTTATCCTCGATGGCAACAATACAATACGTGTTGGTTCCCTTTCTGTCACTGGGATCGAGCACTGCAAGATTGAACCCAAAGCTAAGCACTTCTCCCATTGCAAGAAAGATCAATCTAGTAGGCCAAACTAAACCGATAATTCGAAGATACTTGAAAATATATCAAATCATGCATATAAGAATTCAGAGAAGAATCAAATATTGTTCATAGATAATCTTGATCATAAACCCACAATTCATTGGATCTCGGCAAACACACCGCAAAAAGTATTACATCGAATAGATCTCCAAGAACATCGAGGAGAACTTTGTATTGAGAACCAAAGAGAGAGAAGAAGCCATCTAGCTAATAACTATGGACCCGAAGGTCTGTGGTAAACTACTCACACATCACCGGAGAGGCTATGGTGTTGATGTAGAAGCCCTCCATGATCGAATCCCCCTCCGGCAGATCGCCGGAAAAGGCCCCAAGATGGGATCTCACGGGTACAGAAGGTTGTGGCGGCGGAAAAGTGGTTTTGTGGCTCTCCTGGATGTTTTCAGGGTATAAGAGTATATATAGGCGAACGAAGTAGGTCGGTGGAGCTATGAGGGGCCCACGAGGGTGGGGGCGTGCCTACCTACCTGGGCGCGCCCTCCTGCCTCGTGGCCACCTCGTTGCGTCTCTGACTTCTACTCCAAGTCTCCTGGATTGCGTTCGTTCCAAGAAAGATCCTCGCGAATATTTCGTTCCATTTGGATTCCGTTTGATATTCCTTTTCTGCGAAACACTGAAATAGGCAAAAAAACACCAACAGGCACTGGGCCTCCGGTTAATAGGTTAGTCCCAAAAATAATATAAAAGAGCATATTAAAGCCCATTAAAAATCCAAAACAGATAATATAATAGCATGGAACGATCAAAAATTATAGATACGTTGGAGACGTATCAATGATCGGGTTTGATAAGCTCTACGCAGGCCCGGCCTGGATGGGGGGGCAGGGGGCGGCCGCCCCGGGCCCCCGAAATCCAGGGGGGCCCTCCCAGATGTGGTACGAAGATAGCCCATAGGCCCATATCATTTCCTGAAATGAAATCAGCTCAAACAAAGGAAAGAGGTAGCAGCCTAGGCGCAAGTACGCAATCAGGAATTCATTACTTTCTTCTCCCGAAATGAAATTAGCTCAAGTAAAAAAACGAGGCCCACATTGATGTACGCACACAATCATGGCGTAACTCTTGCGACGTGAGATCGCATCCCTAATCCACTGCCCTATTCTCTGTTCCCTGGTCCCGAACTTTAGATCAAAAGTCGCTGGCCGCCGGCAGCTCGAGTAGATGGACGCAGCCACGCAGGACTTTATTTTAAGAGACTAGATCTTATATATATTGTTTTGCTTGACTTGCTTAGTCGTTCTGTAGCCTAGTTATTCGAATGTTTCTCAAGATAAACGAATGTCTAACATGTTTCGCCTACAGAAGAATGACTGATCTCTTGACACAAATCATGGCCTTACTAATAGGTTCCCGATGGCCAGCGGGATGTTAGAAGAAACTTCTAGAATAATATGTAGAAAGTATTGAATGAAAATAGTATCAAAATTGGTTGCATTAAAGTATTACTGGTTATATATATTAGGGGGGCCCCAATTTTTTGTCTTGCCCCGGGCCCCCAAAATCTCAGGACCGGCCCTGGCTCTACGTTCACATACAATGGGTGTAAGACAGTTTTGCATGTGCGGAATACTCAGGTTAAACTTGACAAGCCTAGCATGTACAGACATGGCCTCGGAACACTGGAGACCGAAAGGTCGAACATGAATCATATAGTAGATATGATCAACATAGAGATGTTCACCATTGAAAACTACTCCATCTCACGTGATGATCGGACATGGTTTAGTTGATTTGGATCACGTGATCATTTAGATGACTCGAGGGATGTCTATCTAAGCGGGAGTTATTAAGTAATATGATTAACTGAACTTTAATTTATCATGAACTTAGTCGTGATAGTTTCTACATATCTATGTTCTAGATAAATGGCCCATGCTACCGTTCCCTTGAATTTTAATGCGTTCCTAGAGAAAGCTAAGTTGAAAGATGATGGCAACAACTACACGGACTGGGTCCGTAAATTGAGGTTATCCTCATTGTTGCACAGAAGAATTATGTCCTTGATGCACTGATACGTCTCCAACGTATCTATAATTTTTTGATTGTTCCATACTATTATATTATCCATCTTGGATGTTTTATATGCATTTATATGCTGTTTTATATGATTTTTGGGACTAACCTATTGCTACCTCTTGAGCATGCGTTGGTTTTCCCTTGAAGAGGAAAGGGTGATGCAGCAAAGTAGCGTAAGTATTTCCCTCAGTTTTTGAGAACCAAGGTATCAATCCAGTAGGAGGTTACACGCAAGTCGCCTTGTACCTGCACAAACAAATAAGAACCTTGCAACCAACGCGATAAAGGGGTTGTCAATCCCTTCACGGCCACTTGCAAAAGTGAGATCTGATAAAGATAATAAGATAAATATTTTTGGTATTTTTGTTGTATAGATTGGAAAGTAAAGATTGAAAAATAAACAGCGGCAGAAATAGCAAATTGATAGGAAAATAATATGATGGAAGATAGACCCGAGGGCCATAGATTTCACTAGTGGCTTCTCTCAAGATAGCATAATTTACGGTGGGTGAACAAATTACTGGGAGCAATTGATAGAAAAGCGCATAGTTATGAGAATGTCTAGGCATGATCATGTATATAGGCATCACGTCCGCGACAAGTAGACCGAAACGATTCTGCATCTACAACTATTACTCCACACATCGGCCGCTATCCAGCATGCATCTAGAGTATTAAGTTCATAAGAACAGAGTAACGCATTAGGCAAGATGACATGATGTAGAGGGAGAAACTCAAGCAATATGATATAAACCCCATCTTTTTATCCTCGATGGCAACAATACAATACGTGCCCTGCTGCCCCTGTTGTCACTGGGAAAGGACACCGCAAGATTGAACCCAAAGCTAAGCACTTCTCCCATTGCAAGAAAGATCAATCTAGTAGGCCAATCCAAACTGATAATTTGAAGAGACTTGGAAAGATATCAAATCATGCATATAAGAATTCAGAGAAGAATCAAATATTGTTCATAGATAATCTTGATCATAAACCCACAATTCATCGGATCTCGACAAACACACCGCAAAAAGAATTACATCGAATAGATCTCCAAGAGAATCGAGAAGAACTTTGTATTGAGATCCAAAGAGAGAGAAGAGGCCATCTAGCTAATAACTATGGACCCGAAAAGGTCTCTGGTAAACTACTCATGCATCATCGGAGAGGCCATGGTGTTTATGTAGAAGCCCTCCATGATCCATTCCCCCTCCGACGGAGCGCCGGAAAAGGCCCCAAGATGGGATCTCATGGGTACAGAAGGTTGCGGCGGTGGAAATAGGGTTTCGTGGTGCTCTCGGATGTTTTCAGGGTATATGAGTATATATAGGCAAGGAGGTAGGTCGGTGGAGCCACGAGGGGCCCACGAGGGTGGGGGCGCGCCTACCCCCCTGGCCGCACCTCCCTACCTAGTGGCTGCCTCGTTGCTTCCTTGACATCCACTCCAAGCCTCCTGGATTGCATTTGTTCCAAAAACGATCCTCGCGAAGGTTTCATTCCGTTTGGATTCCGTTTGATATTCCTTTTCTGTGAAACACTGAAATAGGCAAAAAAAACAGAAATTTGCACTGGGCCTTGGGTTAATAGGTTAGTCCCAAAAATAGTATGGCATGCTACCTAACATAATTCTCAATGTAATTTTCTTTATTGTGGCATGAATGTTCAGATCCAAAAGATTCAAGATAAAAGTTCAATATTGACATAAAAATAGTAATACTTCAAGCATACTAACCAAGCAATTATGTCTTATCAAAATAACATAGCCAAAGAAAGCTCATCCCTACAAAATCATATAGTTTGGCCATGCTTCATTTTCGTCACACAAAATGCTCCCATTATGCATAACCCCGATGACAAGCCGAGCAATTGGTTCATACTTTTTAACGTGCTTCAGCCTTTTCAACCCTTACGCAATACATGAGCGCAAGCCATGCATATAGCACTATAGGTCGAATAACATATGATGATAGGGGTTATGAGAGAAGACAAAAAAACAAGAAAGTCTCACATTGACGCGGCTAATCAATGGGCTATGGAGATGCCCATCAATTGATGTCAATGCGAGGAGTAGGGATTGCCATGCAACGGATGCACTAGAGCTATAAGTATATGAAAGCTCAAACTGAAAACTAAGTGGGTGTGCATCCAACTTGCTTGCTCATAAAGACCTAGGGCATTTGAGGAAGCCCATCGTTGGAATATACAAGCTGTAACGACCCGACCCGAAATCGGACAAGTCTTTGTGTAGCTATACCATCCCAAGATCATGCTTGCACACACAGTACATTGATGCAAAGATTCAAAGTTCAATCACACCTGAATTTATTACATGATTCTCATATCGAGTCTTTATTACATCATAATAAATTCGGCCGAAGGCCAACTCATGAGAAATAAACTAAATAAAGCTACGGAAGCGTAGACGATAGTGCGAGTCCATCCGACTCCATAGGGCAATCACCGAGCGTAGATCGTAGCCTCACTCCTGGTCGGAAAACTCCTTTGCAACATGTGACGTTGCAGTCGTGTAGGTTAGCATTTGGAATATGCCGGCAAGTCATAGAGAGAACAACAATAATAATGCTAACACTATATGCAATTTGGCTATGGGGCTCTAAGTTTTTATGTTTTTGCGAAAAAGCCAATTTTTTCCTACAACAAAGGACTTGCTTGCAATTACTACAAAATGTTGGTTGTTAATGAGATGGTTCCGCCAACCAGTGTCTCATACCCAAAATTATTAATAACCCAACAATTAATTAATTATGTTCGGTGTTGAGATTTTCGAAATACTCCAATTCCAGAGGCTCAAATGTCCATAACCGGGGACACAGCTAATCGATTAGGTTTTCACTCTGTAGAGTCTTGTGCACTTTACCCGCAAGAATCATTCCCTCCTTTTATGTCCTCGCACTGCCTGGTGATTGAAGACGGGACGAACGAAACAGGGTCTTCCGTAGAGTTCCTCTGGGCCACTGCCGGTGCCCATCCAATCCTACCGTTCTTCTACATCTCGTACCACCGTCCGGCCAGAGTCACGCCTAGGGTCGACCAAGCCAGAGCCCATAATGGCTTGCGGCTGCACATGTAAGCTTCCGGTCAAGGTGTATCCATCCGTCTCTTCGTGGCTTGGTGAAGCTTTCCGCAAGATGTCATGTCGCTTCTCCATACATCCTGGCCATCCGCTGGTTTCTCCAGGGTGCCCGTCAACCGTCCTCCACCCAGTAGTGAATTTGAAGTCCATCTTGAGCTTGAAGTCATGGGGTTGTCATCATCTTGACTCTCACATCTCCCTTATGAATCTCTCAACCAACCCCGTCTACGAGCATATCAAAATAAACTGAATCGTCCCGGGCAATGGTAACATAGGGATTTTGGGTGAACCTACCACATGATACTACTCAAGACTTATTCAATTTTCTCCTACTGCATGCATGGTGGGGAGGAAATACTACTAATGCAATAAATCATAGGTATTGTAAAACATGATCAAATGACTTGCCTCGCTGACGGTCTTCGAAAGCAAGTGACTCGTAATAGCAGGCTTCGCACTCCGGAAATTCTATCGAAGCAAACAATAATCATATAAGCATACAAACATGCAGTCACATTAACATAACAACACGCTGACATAAATCACGCATAAGCAATCAAACCAAAACCAAAGAAAACCAATTGAACTAGAAGCCAACAACTAGCAAGAGAAGAAAAAAACATTTTATTTTTCTGTAAGTAAAAGTTCACCTTGTGTAACTACAGAAAATAATCTAAAATAAATTATAACAGAGGTAAAATAAAATTTTAAAATAACTAGAACAGCAGGACACAGTAGCAAGCTAAATAAAACTAGAAAGGCTTTGTTTCGACTAAATCTAAGTTTAATACAATCTAAAAATACCCCAACAAGTTCCTACTGCTAGGCTAGGTTAAAACTAAGCGGTAGCAAAAAAATCACTAAAATAAAATAATCCTAACTCAATTTATAGCAGAAATACTAATCTTACTAAAACTAATATAAAACTATTTTTTAAAACTAAAACATGGCCGAAAATATTTTCTACAGAAACTATAGGAAATTTGCAAACTAGAGCAAAAAGAATCAACTAAAAATAATAAATAACCTAAAAGATATAGATTTTTCAAGGTTGGAACTATTCTGTTTTAAAACAGAAACGAAAATAAAACTAAAAAAACTAACGTGCTAACGGGCCGAAACAGTGAGCGTTCTAAAACTAAACAACGCCTAAGTGTTTAATAAACCAATGTATCCATGGGCTAACAGAAATAAACCAATCGGCCGGTCCAACTAAACTGTAACTTAAAATAAACCGGTCTAAACCAAAACTAAAACCGATCTATATGAAATAAAACCATACCTGTAGCGACCAGACCTCAAACAGTCTGTGCTGCTGTGCACCAGTGTCATCCCTGGATCAGTAATGCTGACACGCACAGTACAAATGGAGGATTTATAACAGAGTAGCAATCACACACTTATTACATCGAATATCTCCAAAGAGAATAAGTATGATAAATATGGCTTAAGGCCATCTAATACGATAACAGCGGAAGGCTTGGAAGATAAGTGAGTCCATCAACTCCAACGGCATCACTGAGTATAAGACCACGACCTAAGGCACCTTCTCGTCGTCTGAAAAGTCTGCAACATGAAACGTTGCAGCCCGAAAACGGGTCAGCACATGGAATATGCTGGCAATGTAACACATAGAGAATAATGAACATAATAATGCTATACTACATGCATATATGGCTGGTGGAAAGCTCTATGGTTACAGTTTTGCAAAAAGCCAATTTTTCCCTACTGCAAAGGAATAAATTTTATTTAACTATCATGGTGGTTGTTAGACATTGAGAATGGTTGACAGCATTCTCAATCCCAATTAAGTATCATCATTAACCCAACAAGATTAATTAAAGTAACATGATGAGATTCACATGATAATCCAGGTACTAGATACTCAAGTTGTCCATAACCGGGGACACGGCTAACCATGATTAGTTTATACACTCTGCAGAGGTTTGTGCACTTTTCCCACAAGACTCGATCGCCTCCGCTTGGTTCTCGCACTACATGATGTTTGAGAAACGGATGACCGAGACACGGTCTTTCAGGAGTGTTTGCACCTTACGATGTGATAGACCGTACCACCTACATCCCCTACATCTGCTAGTCTACCACTGTAAGAGTTCACACAACTTAACCAACTATGCTAGAGCCCATAATAGCTTGCGGCTGCACACGGAAGTTTCTAGCATGAATAATCTCATGATCCCTTTGAACCTGGGTGGCGGTCCAAAAGAAAAACAGGCAATCCTGGAATACCCAGGTACCTCAATCCACCCAGATGTGAGTTTTAGTTGCCACCTTAAGTAAACCATTAATTAACAATCTCACATCTGTCATGAATATCTCTCAAACCCAATCCACGTCTACGAGCATAGCAAAGCAATATAATAGCGAACGTAGAAGTAACTCCCAAGGGTTTGATAATAAAACAGGTAATAGGCACTACCTCAACTACTTCCCAATACCCACAATTTAATTAGATCCTAATCATGCAATGCTTGAGGATTGATCTAATTGTAACATCCCAAATTTTCAATTTGGTATGTTATACATAGATCATCATTGCATATCATATTTTATTGCATTTTGACAAATCCTCAATAATCCTAAGCAACTCAAGGACCCTCGGAGAGAGTTGGGGATTTTCTCGAATTTTCATATTTGATTTTCATCAAATAATAAGACGAGGATTTTGGTTTTAATTATTTTCTCTCCGGAAAAATATTTCATTAAACAAAATAAATGAGAGGAGAAAATATGACTTCTCCAAAACAATTGAAATACTGGAGGTAAAATGTTAATATCATTTATTGGATTTTATTTGGATTTTATTTGCAATTTTTATTGCATTAAAAAATATTGTATGTTTTCAAAATATTTATTTTGTGTTAAAAAAATGTTCACCCTATTCTAGATTTTCAAACTAGACGGGGAAAATTTATTTTATATGTTTTGGATTTTTATTTATTTTTCTACGAATTATTTTCCGCGGAACGTATTTAAAAAAAAACACGCGCGCGCCCGCCGGGCCGAGCCCAGCCGCGCCAGGCCGCCGGCCCACCCCGCGCCCCTCTCCTTCCCCAGCACGGGAGCGCCGCCGCGCCGTGTCCGCCATGGACACAGGAGTCCGAGCCCCGCCGGAGCTTGCCCCCTCCTCCAAGCCGAGCACCCCCCCTTTATATACCCCCGCACCCCCCCTCTCTCACCTCGCCCGCCGCCGCCCGCACGCGCCGAGCCGCCGCCACCGGAAGCCCGTGCCGCCGCCGCCCCGTTCGCCGCCGAGCCCCGCCGGAGCCGCCCCTCGCACCCCCGCACCCCGCCACCCCTCGCCGGAGCCGGCCAAGCCCCGCCGGAGCCTCGCCCCCGACGAGGTACTGCCTCGCCTCGTTCGTTGCCGGTTTTCTTTTAAAAAAACCCTTCGTTTTAAAAAAAACCCTAGATCGGTTTTTTTTCGGTTTTATTATTTTGCGAGCGTTCACCGAACCGTTCGTTTTAACGAACGCGTTCGTCGGTTTTTCTCTGTTAACGAACGTCCGTTCTTTAACCGTTCGTCCGTTTTTATTTTTCTTCGGATTTTCCGCTATTTTTCTCAGATTCGATTTCTGATCGAATCTTCGTTTCTGTTTAACTTCTCGCTCGTTTATCGAAATCAGGCGATTCAAGCGCCTAGAGTTTCGTCTCGAAATTCTCTTTCCGTTTAACATACTCAAACAAGTTTTTGCTATAGTAAAATTTGACCTAGATCCAGATTAGTAAACAAAGCTTATTTCTTTCGCAGTTTGACTTTCGTTGCTTCTTTCGAGTTGATTCTTTTTGCAAACCGGAGTTCTTAAGTTGAACTTTCTGGTTGGATCTTTTATTCGAGTTTTACCTGTGCATTAGATGAGTACTGATTGTATGCTTGTTTTTGTTGCGATAGAGTACCCGGAGTGTGCCGCTTGTTACTTCGAATCGCTAGGTTTTGCGGATCATCAGCAAGGCAAGTAACACTTTGATCATACCTTCCATACCCAGTTTTTATTGCATTAGATCAATCCTCAAACACTTGCATGACTAGGATCTAATTAAATTGTGGGTATTGGGAAGTAGTTGAGGTAGTACCTATTACCTGTTTTATTATCAAACCCTTGGGAGTTACTTCTACGTTTGCTATTATATTGCCATGCTATGCTCGTAGACGTGGATTGGGTTTGAGAGATTTCCATGACAGATGTGAGATTGTTAATTAATGGTTTACTTAAGGTGGCAACTAAAACTCACATCTGGGTGGATTGAGGTACCTGGGTATTCCGGGATTGCCTGTTTTTCTTTTGGACCGCCACCCAGGTTCAAAGGGATCATGAGATTATTCATGCTAGAAACTTCCGTGTGCAGCCGCAAGCTATTATGGGCTCTAGCATAGTTGACTAAGTTGTGTGAACTCTTACAGTGGTAGACTAGCAGATGTAGGGGAAAGTAGGTGTAACTGTCTACCCATACGTAAGGTGCAAACACTTCTGAAAGACTGTGTCTCGGTCATCCGTTACTCAAACACCATGTAGTGCGAGTAATCCAACGGAGGAGATCGAGTCTTGTGGGGAAAAGTGCACAAACCTCTGCAGAGTGTACAAACTAATCATGGTTAGCCGTGTCCCCGGTTATGGACAACTTGAGTATCTAGTACTTGGATTATCATGTGAATCTCATCACTATGTTACTTCTAATTAATTTTGTTGGGTTATTGATGACATTTAATTGGGATTGAGATGCTGTCAACCATCTCAATGTTTCACAACCACCATGATAGTTAAATAAAATTTATTCCTTTGAAGTAGGATAAAATTGGCTTTTCGCAAAATTGTAACCATAGAGCTTTCCACCAGCCATATATGCATGTAGTATAGCATTATTATTGTTCATTATTCTCTATGTGTTACATTGCCAGCATATTCTATGTGCTGACCCGTTTTCGGGCTGCAACGTTTCATGTTGCAGACTTTTCAGACGACGAGTAAGGTGCCTTAGGTCGTGGTCTTATACTCAGTGATGCCGCTGGAGTTGATGGACTCACTTATCTTCCAAGTCTTCTGTTGTTATCGTTATTAGATGGCCTTAAGCCATGTTTATCATACTTATTCTCTTTGGAGATATTCGATGTAATAAGTGTGTGATTGCTACTCTGTTATAAATCCTCCATTTGTACTGTGCGTGTCAGCATTACTGATCCAGGGATGACACTGGTGCACAGCAGCACAGACCATTTGAGGTCTGGTCGCTACAAAGTTGGTATCAGAGCACACGCTGACTGTAGGACACGACCACTAAGCTTAAGCCCTAGAAAGCTTCTCTCTTCTCATTTCTGACCCCTCTCCACTTTCTACTCTTTTAGGAATGGCGAATGCAAGGAGCAAGTTCATGCAACCAGATGAAGACACGCCTTTTGGTCGACACTTGAAGGAAGTCACCAAGTACTTGAACATAGGAATACCAAGCATCACCGGAACCTACAACGCCACATTACCTGAAGAGGAGAGCTGGAAGATTCAAGTTCTCATTCCAGGAAGGACGTTTGTGCAGTTACTGAACCATAAGATTGGTTTTCGAAGCACCAACTTGGAGTTTAGGGAAGAGCATGGCCGCACACATCGCCATGGGACGCATTGGAGAAGTCTATCACCAGGAGCTTAAGGATACAATTTACCAGATTTGTGGACGCAGAGACGCGCAATGGGAGATGATCAGAACCAAGAAGGATGGATCAATTGCAGCTTTCATCCAGGAGCAAAACCAACATATTCGTCGCCAGGAGAACCAGATGTGCACGGACAAGGAAGAACTGAAGAAGGCATTAACCAAGGTCAAGGAGCTCCAAGAAGAACTCAAGGCTACACGCGAGGATTATTTGGAGGAAATCAACGCACTAGTAGGGAAGAATGACGGCCTGGAGAAGAAGATTGGAGTATTCATGGGAAATCCAGTGCCAAAAGCAGAAGCCGACGAATGCACTTGTCCGGATAACTACATCATCATCGACGACACTGACTCGGAACCAAGTGAAGATGACTGGGTTGATGAAGCCGGAGCAGACATCATGGAGTCTTCAACGGATTAGAATTTTATTAGACCACCATATCAGTAGTAGTTTTCCCCCATTTAATAGTATAGTTCAAGCACTTTGTAACGCAAGTTAGATCGATTGTTTTGCCTTGTTTGAATTGATTGAGTGATATTGATTGCATTTGTCTCATGAGCATATGGGTAGTGTTTTCTCTCTAGACCTCATTCTATTCTTAACTCTCATCTTTTCTAAACCTATCAGATGCCTCCGAGACGCGACACCGGATTTGTTTTCCCGCCAGAGATCACCCAGTTGATTCAGCAACAGAATGCCCTGATGCAAGTGTTAGTGCAGAACCAAGGCAACAACAACAATAACAACAACCCACCGCCACCACCACCTGTTGATCACTTAGCCCGTTTCTTGAGGCTGAATCCCCTTGATATGTATGAATGGAGATTTGTGAATAAGTTTAAGCTGTCCACCAAAGTTCTCAGAACCCCTATGTTAGTAACCTCGCCAGGAGCAGAGTATATGGCAACCCAAGGATGTTTTCAGATACCATTGGCCATTGGTAGGCATGTTTAACCCTCAGACCTCATTGTTTTGGAATCACAAGGTTTGGATGTGATTTTGGGAATGGATTGGCTATCGTTGTATGGAGGAAACATCGATTGTGCCAGCTAGACAATTTTGCTTACCACCCCAGAAGGAAAAAGGATCAAGTATGTATCCCGGCATAAGCCGAAGAGGACTCAAGTAAATTCCTTATCAGGAGTTGTACAGGAGGAAGTACCAGTGGTGAAGGATTATCCGGATGTATTTCTAGAAGAGTTGCCAGGCATGCCACCAGATAGAGACATTGAGTTCTTGATTGAACTTTTGCCAGGCATAGGGCCAATATCTAAGAGACCGTACAGGATGCCCGCAAAGGATATGGAGGAAATTAAGAAGCAGATCAAGGAGTTACTGGATAAAGGCTATATTCGCCCAAGTTCGTCACCTTGGGGATCACCAGTACTTCTAGTGGAGAAGAAAGATGGATCGCTGAGGATGGTTGTTGATTACCGAGGATTGAATGAAGTGACCATCAAAAACAAGTACCCACTGCCGATGATCAATGATTTGTTTGACCGCCTACAAGGAGCTAAAGTATTTTCCAAGATCGATCTACGATCAGGATACCATCAGTTAAAGATTCGAGAGCAGGATATACCCAAGACGGCATTTACCACCAGATATGGATTGTATGAGTATACCGTTATGTCATTTGGTCTGACTAACGCACCTGCCTATTTCATGAACCTGATGAACAAAGTGTTTATGGAGTTTTTGGATAAGTTCGTCGTGGTGTTCATTGATGATATTTTAATCTTTTCCAAGGATGAGGAAGAGCATGAGGAGCATTTACGATTGGTACTTGAGAAGCTCAGAGAACATCAGTTATATGCCAAGTTCAGCAAATGTGAATTTTGGCTGAAGGAAGTTGGATTCCTTGGACATGTTATTTCTGGAGAAGGAATAGCAGTGGACCCTGCCAAGGTTGACACAGTGACAAGTTGGGAATCACCCACGACAGTTGGAGAAATCCGGAGTTTTCTTGGACTTGCAGGATACTACCGGAGATTCATCGAGAATTTCTCGAAGATTGCTAAGCCCATGACTGAGCTATTGAAGAAGGACACCAAGTTCAATTGGACTGAGGAATGTGAAGCTAGTTTCCAAGAGTTGAAGGAACGATTGGTTACATCACCAGTGTTGATTCTGCCAGATCAACGCAAGGATTATGAAGTTTATTGCGACGCTTCTCGTCGAGGACTTGGAGCAGTGCTTATGCAGGAAGGAAGAGTTGTGTCATATGCTTCACGACAACTTAAACCCCATGAGAAGAATTATGCTACGCATGATTTGGAATTAGCAGCCGTGGTGCATGCATTGAAGACATGGAGACATTTTCTCATCGGAAACCATTGTGAGGTGTACACGGATCACAAGAGTTTGAAGTATATTTTCACGCAGAAGGAGTTAAATCTCAGACAGAGGAGATGGTTGGAGCTCATTAAAGATTATGATATGAGATTGCATTATCACCCAGGAAAGGCTAACGTAGTAGCAGACGCGTTGAGCCGCAAGAGTCATGTCAACACCCTCATGACAGGAGAGTTACCTCAGGAGTTAGCCGAGGACCTTCGCGAGCTATGTTTGGAAATAGTCCCAAGAGGCTATTTAGCGACATTGGAGATTCAGTCTACCTTGATGGAAAGGATCAGAGAATCTCAAAAGACAGACAAGGAGATTGAAGAGATAAAGGAGAAGATGAGCAAAGGAAAAGCCAAGGGATTTCGTGAGGATGAGCACGATACCTTATGGTTTGAGGACCGTGTATATGTGCCAAATGATCCGGAGATCAGGAAGTTGATTTTGCAAGAAGCCCATAATTCACCGTACTCGATTCACCCAGGGAATACCAAGATGTATTTGGATTTGAAGAATACTTTCTGGTGGACCGGAATGAAAAAGGATATTGCAGAATATGTAGCAGTTTGTGATGTGTGTCAGAGAGTGAAGGCAGAGCATCAGAAGCCAGCATGATTGCTACAACCGTTGCCAATACCCGAATGGAAGTGGGATAAAATAGGCATGGATTTTATCACAGGATTACCCAGGACTCGTTCAAGCTATGACTCAATATGGGTTGTAGCCGACCGTTTGACGAAAGTGGCTCATTTCATTCCAGTAAAGACTACTTACACCAGTGCTAAGTTGGCAAAGATATACATGACCAGAATCGTATGTTTGCATGGAGTTCCGAGGACCATTGTATCAGACAGAGGAACCCAATTTACCTCGAAGTTTTGGAAGCAGTTACATGAAACATTGGGAACCAGGCTGGAATTTAGTACAGCTTTTCACCCACAGACAGATGGGCAGACCGAGAGAGTCAACCAGATTTTGGAGGACATGTTGAGAGCTTGTGCACTAGATCATGGATCTAGTTGGGACGACAACCTGCCATATGCGGAATTTTCTTATAACAACAGTTATCAAACCAGTTTGAAGATGGCCCCTTTCGAAGCTTTGTACGGAAGGAGGTGTAGAACACCGTTGTTATGGGACGAAGTTGGAGACCGTCAGTTGTTTGGACCAGATCTGATTAAGGAGTCTGAACAGAAAGTGAGGTTGACTCGCGATAGGCTCAAGGTAGCCCAGTCCAGGCAAAAGAGTTATGCTGATTCGAAACGAAAAGAGACAGTTCACGAAGTCGGAGACCGAGTGTATCTTCGAGTATCACCACTTCGAGGAGTGAAGCGCTTTGGAGTTAAGGGAAAGTTAGCACCCCGTTTTATCGGACCATACAGAATTGTGGAATGTATGGGAGAGGTTGCCTACAAGCTGGAATTGCCCGAAGGATTGTCGGGAGTTCATGATGTATTTCACGTTTCTCAGTTGAAGAAGTGCCACGCAGAGATGGCTGAGATACCACTGAGAGATACTGTGCCACTGGAAGCAATTCAGCTGGAAAGTGATTTGACCTATGAGGAGAAACCAGTCAAGATTCTTGAGTATGCCAGCCGAGTTACCCGCAGCAAGGTTATCAAGTTTTGCAAAGTCCAGTGGAGTCACCACACGGAAGATGAAGCCACCTGGGAGCGAGAGGAAGATCTACGGAAGGACCACTCCCACCTGTTTTCTAGCCAACCCGAATCTCGAGGGCGAGATTCATCTTAAGGGGGGTAGGTTTGTAACATCCCAAATTTTCAATTTGGTATGTTATACATAGATCATCATTGCATATCATATTTTATTGCATTTTGACAAATCCTCGATAATCCTAAGCAACTCAAGGACCCTCGGAGAGAGTTGGGGATTTTCTCGAATTTTCATATTTGATTTTCATCAAATAATAAGACGAGTATTTTGGTTTTAATTATTTTCTCTCCGAAAAATATTTCATTAAACAAAATAAATGAGAGGAGAAAATATGACTTCTCCTAAACAATTGAAATACTGGAGGTAAAATGTTAATATCATTTATTGGATTTTATTTGCAATTTTTATTGCATTAAAAAATATTGCATGTTTTCAAAATATTTATTTTGTGTTAAAAAAATGTTCACCCTATTCTAGATTTTCAAACTAGACGGGTAAAATTTATTTTATATGTTTTGGATTTTTATTTATTTTTCTACGAATTATTTTCCGCGGAACGTATTTAAAAAAAACACGTGTGCGCCCGCCGGGCCGAGCTCAGCCGCGCCAGGCCGCCGGCCCACCCCGCGCCCCTCTCCTTCCCCAGCACGGGAGCGCCGCCGCGCCGTGTCCGCCATGGACACGGGAGTCCGAGCCCCGCCGGAGCTTGCCCCCTCCTCCACGCCGAGCACCCCCCCTTTATATACCCCCGCACCCCCCCTCTCTCACCTCGCCCGCCGCCGCACGCACTCGCCGAGCCGCCGCCGCCGCCCCGTTCGCCGCCGAGCCCCGCCGGAGCCGCCCCTCGCACCCCCGCACCCCGCCGCCCCCGCCGCCCCTTGCCGGAGCCGGCCAAGCCCCGCCGGAGCCCCGCCCCCGACGAGGTACTGCCTCGCCTCGTTCGTTGCCGGTTTTCTTCTAAAAAAACCCTTCGTTTTAAAAAAAACCCTCGATCGTTTTTTCGGTTTTATTATTTTGCGAGCGTTCACCGAACCGTTCGTTTTAACGAACGCATTCGTCGGTTTTTCTCTGTTAACGAACGTCCGTTCTTTAACCGTTCGTCCGTTTTTCTTTTTCGTCGGATTTTCCGCTATTTTTCTCAGATTCGATTTCTGATCGAATCTTCGTTTCTGTTTAACTTCTCGCTCGTTTATCGGAATCAGGCGATTCAAGCGCCTAGAGTTTCGTCTCGAAATTCTCTTTCCGTTTAACCTACTCAAACAAGTTTTTGCTATAGTAAAATTTGACCTAGATCCAGATTAGTAAACGAAGCTTCTTTCTTTCGCAGTTTGACTTCCGTTGCTTCTTTCGAGTTGATTCTTTTTGCAAACCGGAGTTCTTAAGTTGAACTTTCTGGTTGGATCTTTTATTCGAGTTTTACCTGTGCATTAGATGAGTACTGATTGTATGCTTGTTTTGTTTGCGATAGAGTACCCGGAGTGTGCCGCTTGTTACTTCGAATCGCTAGGTTTTGCGGATCATCAGCAAGGCAAGTAACACTTTGATCATACCTTCCATACCCAGTTTTTATTGCATTAGATCAATCCTCAAACACTTGCATGACTAAGATCTAATTAAATTGTGGGTATTGGGAAGTAGTTGAGGTAGTACCTATTACCTGTTTTATTATCAAACCCTTGGGAGTTACTTCTACGTTTGCTATTATATTGCCATGCTATGCTCGTAGACGTGGTTTGGGTTTGAGAGTTTTCCATGACAGATGTGAGATTGTTAATTAATGGTTTACTTAAGGTGGCAACTAAAACTCACATCTGGGTGGATTGAGGTACCTCGGTATTCCGGGATTGCCTGTTTTTCTTTTGGACCGCCACCCAGGTTCAAAGGGATCATGAGATTATTCATGCTAGAAACATCCGTGTGCAGCCGCAAGCTATTATGGGCTCTAGCATAGTTGACTAAGTTGTGTGAACTCTTACAGTGGTAGACTAGCAGATGTAGGGGAAAGTAGGTGTAAATGTCTACCCATACGTAAGGTGCAAACACTTCTGAAAGACTGTGTCTCGGTCATCAGTTACTCAAACACCATGTAGTGCGAGTAATCCAACGGAGGAGATCGAGTCTTGTGGGGAAAAGTGCACAAACCTCTGCAGAGTGTACAAACTAATCATGGTTAGCCGTGTTCCCGGTTATGGACAACTTGAGTATCTAGTACTTGGATTATCATGTGAATCTCATCACTATGTTACTTCTAATTAATTTTGTTGGGTTATTGATGACATTTAATTGGGATTGAGATGCTGTCAACCATCTCAATGTTTCACAACCACCATGATAGTTAAATAAAATTTATTCCTTTGAAGTAGGATAAAATTGGCTTTTCGCAAAATTGTAACCATGGAGCTTTCCACCAGCCATATATGCATGTAGTATAGCATTATTATTGTTCATTATTCTCTATGTGTTACATTGCCAGCATATTCTATGTGCTGACCCATTTTCGGGCTGCAACGTTTCATGTTGCAGACTTTTCAGACGACGAGTAAGGTGCCTTAGGTCGTGGTCTTATACTCAGTGATGCCGCTGGAGTTGATGGACTCACTTATCTTCCAAGTCTTCCGCTGTTATCTTTATTAGATGGCCCTAAGCCATGTTTATCATACTTATTCTCTTTGGAGATATTCGATGTAATAAGTGTGTGATTGCTACTCTGTTATAAATCCTCCATTTGTACTGTGTGTGTCAGCATTACTGATCCAGGGATGACACTGGTGCACAGCAGCACAGACCATTTGAGGTCTGGTCGCTACACTAATGCAATAAAAACTGGGTATGGAAAAAGGTATGATCAAAGTGTTACTTGCTTTGCTGATGATCCGCGAAACCTAGAGATTCGAAGTAACAAGCGGCGCACTCCGGGTACTCTATCGCAAACAAACAAGCAAACAATAAGTACTCATCTAATGCACAAGTAAAACTCAAATAAAAGATCCAACCAGAAAGTTCAACTTAAGAACTCCGGTTTGCAAAAAGAATCAAATCGAACGAAGCAACGAAAGTCAAACGGCGAAAGAAACAAGCTTCGTTTACTAATCTGGATCTAGGTCAAATTTTACACTGGCAAAAACTTGTTTGAGTAGGTTAAACGGAAAGAGAATTTCGAGACGAAACTCTAGGCGCTTGAAACGCCTGATTCCGATAAACGAGCGAAAAGTTATACGAAAACGAAGATCTGATCAGGAATCGAGATCTGGAAAAATCGCGGAAAATCGATGAAAAAGAAAACTGACGAACAGTTAAACGAACGAACGTTCGTTAACAGCGACAATCCGACGAACACGTTCGTTAAAACGAACGGGTCGGTGAACGTTCACTAAGTAATAAAACCGAAAAAAATAAACCGGTCTGAAAAAAACGAAAACTAGGGTTTAGGAAAAAAACGAACGGGGTTTTTTTTTAGAAAACCGGCAAGGCGGCGGCGGCTCGGCTACCTCGTCGGGACGGGCTCCGGCGGCGTCGGGCGGGGCTCCGGCGGGGCTCGGCGAGGGCGGCGGGGCGGCGGGGCTCGGCGAGGCGTCGGCGGCGGCGTACGGCGAGCGGGGCGGCGTGCTCCTCGGGCGGCGGCGGCGGCTTGGGGCGGGGACGGGGTGAGGGAGGGGCGGCGGCGGGGTATATAAGAGGGGGGCTGCCTTGGAGGAGGGGGCGAGGCGGCGTCGGCGAGCGGGACTCGGGCGGCGGCGGCCGTGCTCGCCTCGGTCTCCAGGAGGGAGACAGGCGCGGGATGGGCCGGCCTGGCTCGGCTGGCCCTCGGCCCAGTCGGGCGCGGGGTTTTTTTTTAATATTCCGCCGAATCTAAAAGAATCGCAGAAAAATAAATAAAAATCAAAAATGATAAAACAAATTTTCCCCGTTTAATTAAAATAATTAGAACAAGGTGAACATTTTTTTGACTCAAAAATGCATTTTTGAAAACGTGCAATTTTTTTAATGCAAGTAAAATTGCAAATAAAATCCGAATAAAATCCAATATATGATTTTAATATTTTTCCTCCAATATTTCAATTGTTTTGGAGAAGTCATATTTTCTCCTCTCATTTATTTTAATATGAAATATTTTTCGGAGAGAAAAATAATTAAAACCAAAAATCCTCGTTTTATTATTTGATAAAAATCAAATATGAAAAACCGGGAAATCCCCAACTCTCTCCGAGGGTCCTTGAGTTGCTTAGGATTTATCGAGGATTTGCCAAAATGCAATAAAATATGCTATGCAATAATGATCTAATGTATAACATTCCAAATTGAAAATTTGGGATGTTACAATACCCCTTTGGGATCTAATCTAGACCCTAGGTTTCAGATCGGACAGCGAGGGGTGCTGGCGGCTTACTGCGGCGGTGGTCGACGGTGACAGAGGGTGGCGGCGGTTGGCGTCGAGCGGGGCGGGGTCTCCGTAGATCGGCAAAGGTGGCGAAGACGTCGGGCGGATGCGGCGGAGCTAGGGGAGGTCGGGGGTGGCCTTGGTGGAGCTCGGGAACGGCGGAGACGATCAGGACGACGGAGACAACGCCCTGGTGAGCTGCAACTCCAGCGAGGGGCAGACGAGCTCGGGGTCGACCCTCTGATGGGAGAAGGAGGTCGAAGCCTTGTCAAAACAATGCGCAATCATCGGGGGAAGCTCATAGGTGGAAGAGGGAGTCGTGATGTTGCTCACCGGCGGTGGTGGCGGCGATGAATAGAGGCGGCGGCGGCGAGATGCGATCGGCGAGGGCGCGAGCTGCGGTGGGTTTTGGGCTAGGGTTTTAGGGGGTTCGGGAGAGGAAGGGAGTAGGTATTTATAGGACATGAACTTGCGCGAGGGGAAGGCTTCGGAGTGTGATCCTGGGAAGATCGCGGCGATGGGCGTGCTCCGATTGTGCTCCGGCTTGGCAAGGCGTGGAGGAGGGGAAAGAAAGGAGCAGGCCCCGCTGGTCGATGAGAGGGAGAGAGGAGGCGGCGAGCGGTCGACCGAGGGGAGAGGGTTCGGGCGTCGGTCGCTGGGGCAGGCCGGCTCGGTCGCTGGCTGGGCCGTCGGCCTGGCCAGCTCGGGGGGAGCTTTTCCTTTTTTTTGAATTAAGGCAGAGACAAAAACTAAAATAAGAGAAAACTATAATATTTTTATATAGGACATATATATACTAATAAACTCAGAAGAATTAATCCTACAACGTGCACATTTTTCCAGAGGCAAAACAGAAACTAAAAAAACATTTTCTGCAAATTCCAAATAAATTCAAATTTGAATTCAGATTTTTTGGCAATATTTTCTTCTGACAATTTTTTTTGAGTGTCATGTTTACTCCTCTCATACTTTTGCTCAAGTATTTGTCAGGTATTTTTGAAATATATTTCAAATGCCAATCAAGTCCAAATTCAAGAAAAAACTCAACTGCCTCTGAAATTTCAAATGCCACTCAATTTCAAATAACATGCATAGATGCTTAGCTAATAATTGTAAAACATTCCAAATTGGAAATTTGGGATGTTACAAACCTACCCACCTTAAGATGAATCTCACCCTCGAGATTCGGGTTGGCTAGCAAATAGGTGCGGGTGGTCTCGACGGAGATCTTCTTCTCGCTCCCAGGTGGCTTCCTCCTCGGAATGATGACTCCACAGAACCTTGCAAAACTTGAATGATCTTGCTGCGGGTAACTCTGTTCGCAGTCTCAAGAATTCTGACGGGTTTCTCCCCATAAGTCAGATCACTGTCAAGGTGTATGGCCTCTAGGGGCACTGTGTCTCTCAAGGGAATATCTGCCATCTCAGCATGGCATTTCTTCAGCTGGGAAACATGGAAGACATCGTGAACTCCTGACAATCCTTCCGGCAATTCCAGCTTGTATGCAACTTCTCCTCTACGCTCAAGGATTTTGTATGGGCCAATGAACCTAGGTGCTAATTTTCCTTTAACACCAAACCTCTTGATTCCTCAAAGTGGGGATACACGAAGATATGCTCGGTCTCCAACTTCATACGTTATCTCCTTGCGTTTACTGTCCGCATAACACTTCTGTCTCGACTGGGCTATCTTAAGTCTATCTCGAATCAGCTTGACCTTCTCTTCAGAATCTCTGATAAGATCGAGACCAAAAAGCTTTCGGTCTCCAACACCATCCCACAACAATGGTGTTCTGCACCTCCTTCCGTATAGAGCTTCGAAAGGGGCCATCTTCAGACTGGTCTGATAGCTCTTATTGTACGAGAACTCTGCGTATGGCAAATTATCATCCCAGCTAGACCCATAGTCTAGCGCACAAGCTCTCAACATGTCCTCCAGAATCTGGTTGACTCTCTTGGTCTGTCCATCTGTCTGCGGATGAAAAGTTGTACTAAACTCCAGCCTCGTACCCAAAGTTTCATGCAACTGATTCCAAAACTTTGAGGTAAATTGTGTTCCTCTATCTGACACGATACTCCTCAGAATTCCATGCAGACATAGGATCCTGGTCATGTATATCTTGGCTAACTTAGCGCCGGTATATGTAGTCTTCACGGGAATGAAATGAGCTACCTTAGTCAAGCGATCAACCACTACCCAGATGGAATCATAACCTGAACGGGTCCTGGGTAATCCTGTGATAAAACCCATTCCAAGTTTCTCCCATTTCCACTCGGGAATCGGCAGTGGTTGAAGTAACCCTGCTGGCTTCTGATGTTCCGCTTTTACTCGCTGGCAAACATTGCATACTGCTACGTACTCGGCAATATCCTTCTTCATACCTGTCCACCAGAAACTTTCCTTCAAATCCAGATACATCTTGGTGTTACCTGGGTGAATCGAGTACGGTGAATCATGTGCCTCCCGAAGAATTAGCTTCCTGAGTTCGGGATCATTGGGTACATAAATGAGATCCTCAAACCATAAAGTTCCATGCTCATCTTCACGAAAACCTTTAGCCTTTCTATTACTCATCTTTTCCTTTACCTCTGCAATTTCCTTGTCTGTCTTCTGGGCTTCACGGATTCTTTCGGTCAGAGTGGACTGTATATCCAAGGTGGCAACAAATCCTCTTGGTACTATCTCCAGTCGGAGCTCTCTGAGATCGTCGGCTAATTCCTGAGATAATCCTCTAGCTATGAGGGTGTTCACATAGCTTTTACGGCTCAAGGCATCTGCTACAACATTTGCCTTCCCTGGGTGATAATGCAATCTCATATCATAGTCCTTGATCAACCCTAGCCATCTCCTCTGTCTAAGGTTCAACTCCTTTTGCGTGAAAATGTATTTCAAGCTCTTATGATCCGTGTAAACATCACAACTGTTTCGGACAAGGAAATGTCTCCAGGTCTTGAGTGCGTGCACTACGGCTGCTAACTCCAAATCGTGTGTGGCGTAATTCATCTCATGAGGTCGTAGCTGTCTGGAGGTATAAGCTACAACTTTTCCTTCCTGCATGAGCACTCCTCCGAGTCCTTGACGAGAAGCATCACAATATACCTGGTAATCCTTGTGTATGTCTGGCAAAATGAGCATTGGGGCTGTAACCAAATGTTTCTTCAGCTCCTGAAAACTGGCTTCACAATCCTAAGTCCAAATGTACTTGGTTTCCTTCTTCAACAACTCGGTCATGGGTTTAGCAATCTTGGAGAAATTCTCAATAAATCTCCGATAATATCCTGCCAGTCCGAGAAAACTGTGGATCTCCTTGACTGAGGTGGGGGACTGCCAGTTGGTGACCGATTCAACCTTGGTAGGATCGACTGCTATTCCTTCTCCTGAAATAACATGTCCGAGGAATCCAACTTCCTTCAACCAGAATTCACATGTGCTGAACTTGGCATACAACTGATGTTCTCGGAGTTTCTCCAGAACTAGATGCAAATGTTCCTTATGCTCTTCCTCGCTCTTGGAGAAAACTAATATGTCATCGATGAACACCACGACAAACTTGTCTAGATATTCCATAAATACCTTGTCCATCATGCTCATAAAATACGCAGGGGCATTAGTCAATCCGAATGACATGACTGTATACTCATATAAACGATACCTGGTGGTGAAAGCTGTTTTGGGTATATCTTGTTCATGAATCTTCAACTAATGATACCCTGATCGAAGATTGATCTTGGAGAATACCTTGGCTCCAACTAGCTGATCAAATAAATCGTTAGTCATCGGCAAAGGGTACTTGTTCTTGATGGTCACGTCGTTCAATGAACGATAATCCACAACCATTCTCAGGGTTCCATCCTTCTTCTCTACCAAAAGAACTGGGGCTCCCCAAGGTGACGAGCTTAGCCGAATATATCCCATCTCCAATAGCTCCTTAATTTGCTTCTTGATCTCTTCCAAATCATTCGGGGGCGTCTGATAAGGTCTCTTGGATATTGGGGCTGTGCCAGGTAATAACTCGATCAAAAACTTTATTTCTATGTCCGGTGGCATTCCTGGTAATTCCTCTGGAAATACATCAGGAAAATCTTGCACTACGGGCACTTCCTCCTGAACAACTCCCGTGAGGGAATTCACCTGATGCTTCCTCGGGGTGCGTCTGGATACATACTTGATCCTCTTCAGCTCCGAGGTGGTGAGCAAAATCGTCTTGCGGGCACAGTCGATGTTTCCTTCAAACTTCGTCAACCAATCCATGCCTAGGATTACATCCAAACTCTGGGATTCCAATACTATGAGGTCTGCGGGAAAATCATGGTTTCCGATGCTGAGGGTTGAATGACAGCCTAAGTCTGTCGTCATCTCTCCTCCTGGGGAAGTGACCTGAAGAGGGGTTCTAAGGGTTCTAGTGGGCAACCCGTACTTTTCCACAACTACCCTTGATATGAATGAATGCGTTGCACCAGAATCAAAGAGTACCAATACTGGACGTGAATTTAATAAAAACTTGCCAACCACAGTTTCTGGCTGATCATAGACGTCCTCCACGTCAATGTGATTCACCCAAGCACGAGGAAAAGGGTTGGGCTTCTTTGCTGAGCTTCCATTGCCGTTGCCATTTCCATTCCTCTGCTTGGCCTCCGGACAATCGGTGCCATAGTGTCCTGTCTTCTGGCACTTGAAACAGGTGATATGACTCAGATCCTTCTGAGCCGAAGCAGGACGATGCTGGTTTCCATTGCCTCCATTGCCTGACTTGGAGTTGTTGTCGTGGTTGCGATTGTTCCCATTCCCTCCATGGTTATGTCCTCCATGATTATGTCCTCCATGGGTGTGATGGGTATGTCCTCCCGAGTATGGGGCATAGCGGGGCTTCTGCTGAGCTCCGTAGTTGTACTTTCCCTGGCCATATTTCCGCTTGCGGCTATCAATCTGATGCTGCTTGCCTTCAAATATGGTGGCCTTGTCTACCAGCTCCTGGTAGTTGTTGAAGGTAGCCACCATTAGCTGCACTCCCAGCTCATCATTGAGTCCCTCGAGAAACTTCTCCTAGTTTGTGGCATCTGTGGCCACATCATCTGGGGCATAGCGAGATAATTTGCTGAACTCATCCACGTACCGCCCCACAGTACGGTTCCCCTGGCGTAAGTTACGGAACTCACGCTTCTTCAGACTCATGGTCTAGCTGAGACATGAGCGGTGCGGAAAGCCTGCTGGAACTGATCCCATGTCATGGTGGCGACCGAATAAGTGGCGCTGTAGTTCTCCCACCAAGAGGTTGCAGGTCCATCAAGATGATGTGCGGCAAAGCGCACCTTCTCTGCATTTGCGCATCCAGCAGTGGCTAACTCCCTTCCGATCTTGCGGAGCCAATCGTCGGCCACAATCGGCTCAGTGCTGCTAGAGAACACTAGCGGATTCAGCCTTAGGAAGTGGGTCAAGTTGTCAACAGGGGGTGGTGGTGGTGGATTGTTGTTGTTGTTGTTGTTCTAGTTCTGGATGAGCATCTGCATCAGGGCATTCTGCTGCTGGATCAGCTGGGTGAGCTCTGGGGGAAAGTTGAAACCGGCATCACGTCTCGGAGGCATCTGGTGTTTTGGAGTGGATGAGAAAATTAGAATAGAACAAGGGTCTAATGAGAAAATAGCACTACCCATATGAATGCACAATCATAATCACACCAATCATTTATTCAATCATCTCAACCATAGTTCTATCTTGGATTACAAAATCTCATGACTAATCGAAAATAACGACCTAACTGATCGACGTAAAAAAAATAAAATAACATGGCGGTCGACTAAATGTTTTCATCAATTATCCTTGCGTCCTCCGGTGCGGCGTCCTTTGGTGCGGCGTCCTCTGATGCGGCACCTCCTCTTGCAGCTTCCTTCGGTGGAGCTCTCTTCATAATCCTGGTCATTGCTCACGAGGGGTCCATCATCTCCACTCGGGAAGAGGTCTTCTCCCTGGTCCATCTTTTCCTCTAGTGTGGCAATATATTTATCCCGGTCCTCAATTCTATCCATAAAATCCTTGACTTCTTCTTCATGTTCAAGGAAGTCCGCGCGTGCCTTCTCCTCCAGTTCCAGTTCACGGAACAATAGCCTCCTGTGTACCTTCGAGCTTCGGCGCGTCTGGATTTCCTGGTTCCTGATGAGACTTTCCAAGTCTTGGACATATGAAAGAATGGAGTCGTCCTCCATGATACGGATGATATCTCCATTCCTAGCTCTGCGAGAAATCATGGCGAGGTCTGATGGGTCGAGCTCGGCCCTGTACTCTTCTCAAAGATGTCCAAGTGCATGATAAATCGCCATGTCTCTTCCGAGGATCCAAGTGAAAGCGGTAAACTCAACGTCGATGGGTTCTGAATGTCCTCCGAAGGTCCTCCCTGGAATGTGCACCTTAATCCTGTAGCGGGTATCCGTCGGAAGTGCATTGGTAGGCTTCCCGGTGATTGAGGGCAGAGCAATCTTCAGCTTCTTCATGATCTGAACCAGCTTCATGCCGAAAAGCATCGTCTCACCCGGCTGGCAAAACTCTGGTAGCAGAACTGAGGTGAACTCGGCGGCCATCTAGAATGTTGAAAATCGGAGAGAAGTCACAAATGAACAGGCGAGAATTACGGAATAATAAGGACATAAAATAAAATAGTATCTTCCTATGGCTTTCCGATCCTAGGGGTTACGTCCTACGGTCAGCGTGTGCTCTGATACCATCTCTGTAATGACCCGACCCGAAATCGGTCAAGTCTCTATGTAGCTGTACCATCCCAAGATCATGATGGCACACACAGTACATTGATGCAAGGATTCAAAGTTCAATCACACCTGAATTTATTACACGATTCTCATATCGAGTCTTTATTACATCATAATAAATTCGGCCGAAGGCCAACTCATGTGAAATAAACTAAATAAAGTTGCGGAAGCGTAGACGATAGTGCGAGCCCATCCGACTCCATAGGGCAATCACCGAGCATAGATCATAGCCTCACTCCTGGTCGGAAAACTCCTTCACAACATGAGACGTTGCAACCGTGTAGGTCAGCATTTGGAATATGCCGGCAAGTCATAGAGAGAACAACAATAATAATGCTAACACTATATGCAATTTGGCTGTGGGGCTCTAAGTTTTTATGTTTTTGCAAAAAAGCAAAATTTTCCCTACAACAAAGGACTTGCTTGCAATTACTACAAAATGTTGGTTGTTAATGAGATTTCCGAAATTATTAATAACCCAACAATTAATTAATTATGTTCGGTGTTGAGATTTCCGAAATACTCCAATTCCAGAGGCTCAAATGTCCGTAACCGGGGACACGGCTAATCGATTAGGTTTTCACTCTGCAGAGTCTTGTGCACTGTCTTCCGTAGAGTTCCTCTGGGCCACTGTCGGTGCCCATCCAATCCTACCGTTCTTCTACATCTCGTAGCACCGTCCGGCCAGAGTCATGCCTAGGGTCGACCAAGCCAAAGCCCATAATGGCTTGCTGCTGCACAGGTAAGCTTCCGGTCATGGTGTATCCATCCGTCTCGTCGTGGCTGGGTGAAGCTTTCCACAAGATGTCATGGCGCTTCTCCATGCATCCCGGCCATCCGCTGGTTTCTCCAGGGTGCCCGTCAACCGTCCTCGACCCAGTAGTGAATTTGAAGTCCATCTTGAGCTTGAAGTCATGGGGTTGTCATCATCTTGACTCTCACGTCTCCCTTATGAATCTCTCAACCAACCCCGTCTACGAGCATAGCAAAATAAACTACATCGTCCCGGGCAATGGTAACATAGGGATTTTGGGTGAACCTACCACATGATACTACTCAAGACTTATTCAATTTTCTCCTACTGCATGCATGGTGGGGAGGAAATACTACTAATGCAATAAATCATAGGTATTGTAAAACATGATCAAATGACTTGCCTGGCTGACGGTCTTCGAAAGCTAGCGACTCGTAATAGCAGGCTTCGCACTCCGGAAACTCCATCGATGCAAACAATAATCATATAAGCATACAAACACGCAATCACATTCACATAACAGCATGCTAACATAAATCACGCATAAGCAATCAAACCAAAACCAAAGAAAACCAATTGAACTACAAGCCAACAACTAGCAAGAGAAGAAAAAAACATTTTCTTTTTCAGTAAATAAAAGTTCACCCTCTGTAACTACAGAAAATAATCTAAAATAAATTAGAAAAGAGGTAAAATAAAATTTTAAAATAACTAGAACAGCAGGAAACAGTAGCAAGCTATATAAAACTAGAAAGGCTTGATTTCGACTAAAATTAATTTTAATACAATCTAAAAATACCCCAACAAGTTCCTACTGTTAGGCTAGGTCAAAACTAAGCAGTAGCAAAAAAATCACTAAAATAAAATAATCCTAACTCAATTTATAGCAGAAATACTAATCTAACTAAAACTAATATAAAACTATTTTTAAAAACTAAAACATGGCCGAAAATATTTTCTACAGAAACTATAGGAAATTTTCAAACTAGAGCAAAAAGAATCAACTAAAAATAATAAATAACCTAAAAGATATAGATTTTTCAAGATTGGAACTATTTTGTTTTGAAACAGAAACAAAAATAAAACTAAAAAACTAACGCGCTAATGGGCCGAAACAGTGAGCGTTCTAAAACTAAACAACGCCTAAGCGTTTAATAAACCAATGCGTCCACGGGATAACAGAAATAAACCAATCGGCCGGTCCAACTAAACCGCAACTTAAAATAAACCGGTCTAAACCAAAACTAAAACCGATCAATATGAAATAAAACCATACCCCTTTGGGATCTAATCTAGACCCTAGGTTTCAGATCGGACGGCGAGGGGAGGTGGCGGCTTACTGCGGCAGTGGTTGGCGGTGACAAAGGGTGGCGGTCGGTGTCGAGCGGGGCGGGGTCTCCGGCGGTCGGAGAAGGTGGCGAAGACGTCGGGCGGATGCGGCGGAGCTAGGATAGGTCGGGGTGGCCTTGGTGGAGCTCGGGAACGGCGGAGACGATCGGGACGACGGAGACAGTGCCCTGGTGAGATGCAACTCCGGCGAGGGGCAGACGAGCTCGGGGTCGATCCTGTGATGGGAGAAGGAGGTCGAAACCATGTCAAAACCATGCGCAATCATCGGGGGAATCTCATAGGTGGAAGAGGGAGTCGTGTTGTTGCTCACCGGCGGTGGAGGCGGCGATGAACAGAGGTGGCGGCGGCGAGATGCGATCGGCGAGGATGTGAGCTGCGGTGGGTTTTGGGCTAGGGTTTTAGGGGGTTCGGGAGAGGAAGGGAGTAGGTATTTATAGGACATAAACTTGCGCAAGGGGAAGGCTTCGGAGCGTGATCCCGGGAAGATCGCGGCGATAGGCGTTCTCCGGTTGTGCTCCGGCTTGGCAAGGCGTGGAGGAGGGGAAAGAAAGGAGCGGGCCCCCCTGGTCAGTGAGAGGGAGAGAGGAGGCGGCGAGCGGTCGACCGAGGGGAGATGGTTTGGGCGTCGGGCGCTGGGGCAGGCCGACTCGGTCGCTGGCTGGGCCATCGGCCGGGCCAGCTCGGGGGGGCTTTTCCTTTTTTCGAATTAAGGCAGAGAGAAAAACTAAAATAAGAGAAAACTATAATATTTTTATATAGGACATATATATACTAATAAACTCAAAAGAATTAACCCTACAATGTGCACATTCTTCGAGAGGCAAAACAGAAACTAAAAAAAATCTGCAAATTCCAAATAAATTCAAATTTGAATTCAGATTTTTTGGCAATATTTTCTTTTGACATTTTTTTGGAGTGTCAAGTTTACTCCTGTGATACTTTTGCTCAAGTATTTGTGAGGTATTTTTGAAATAAATTTCAAATGCCAATCAAGTCCAAATTCAAGAAAAAAAACTCAACTGCCTCTGAAATTTCAAATGCCACTCAATTTCAAACAACATGCATAGATGCTTAGCTAATAATTGTAAAACATTCCAAATTGGAAATTTGGGTTGTTACACAAGCCAAGTTCTATAATGAAAAATTCCCACCAGTATATGAAACTGACAAAACAAGAGACTCTCTATCATGAAGATCATGGTGCTATTTTGAAGCACAAGTGTGGAAAAAGGATAGTAGCATTGCCCATTCTCTCATTTTCTTGTTCGGGCTTCTTTGGCCTCTTTTTTTATTTGGGCTTCTTTGGCCTCTCTTTTTTTCTTTCCTCACATGGGACAATGCTCTAATGATGACCATCACACTTTTATTTACTCATAACTCAATGTTACAACTCGATACTAGAACAAAAATATGACTCTATATGAATGCCTCCGGCGGTGTACCGGGATATGCGATGAGTCAAGAATGACATGTATGCAAAAATTATGAAAGTGGCTTTGCCACAAATACAATGTCAACTACATGATCATGCAAAGCAATATGACAATGATGGAGCGTGTCATAATAAATGGAACGGTGGAATGTTGCATGGCAATATGCTATGGAAATGCCATAATAGGTAAGTATGGTGGCTGTTTTGAGGAAGATATAAGGAGGCTTATGTGTGATAGAGCGTATCGTATCACGGGATTTGGATGCACCAGCGAAGTTTGCACCAACTCTCAAGGTGAGAAAGGGCAATGCACGGTACTGTAGAGGCTAGCAAATTGCGGAAAGGTAAGAGTGCATATGATCCATGGACTCACATTAGTCATAAAGAACTCATATACTTATTGCAAAAGTTTATTAGCCCTCGAAGCAAAGTACTACTACGCATGCCCCTAGAGGGATAGATTGGTAGGAAAAGACCATCGCTCGTCCCCGACCGCCACTCATAAGGAAAGCACTCAAAGAACACCCCATGCTTCAAATTTGTCACACAGCGTTTACCGTGCGTGCATGCTACGGGACTTGCCAAATTTAACACAAGTATTTCTCAATTTCACAATTACCCAACTAGAATGACTCTAACATTACCACCTTTATATCTCAAAACTATTATCAAGTATCAAATTTATCATAGTTTTTAATGCACTCTATATGAAAGTTTTTATTATACCTATCTTGGATGCCTATCCTATTAGGACTAATTTTATAGCCAAAGCAAATTACCATGCTGTTCTAAAAGACTCTCAAAATAATATAAGTGAAGCATGAGAGATCAATAATTTCTATAAAATAAAACCACCACCGTGCTCTAAAAGATATAGGTGAAGCACTAGAGCAAAATTATTTAGCTCAAAAGATATAGGTGAAGCACTAGAGCAAAATTATTTAGCTCAAAAGATATAAGTGAAGCACATAGAGTATTCTAATAAATTCCGATTCATGTGTGTCTCTCCCAAATGGTGTGTACTGCAAGGATGATTGTGTTAAATTAAAAAGCAAAGACTCAAATCATACAAGACGCTCCAAGCAAAACACATATCATATGGTGAATAAAAATATAGCCTCAAGTAAAGTTACCGATAGACGAAGACGAAAGAGGGGATGCCTTCCGGGGCATCCCCAAGCTTAGGCTTTTAGTTGTCCTTGAATTTTAACTTGGGGTGCCTTGGGCATCCCCAAGCTTAGGCTCTTGCCACTCCTTATTCCTAAATCCATCAAATCTTTACCCAAAACTTGAAAACTTCACAACACAAAACTCAACAGAAAATCTCATGAGCTCCGTTAGTATAAGAAAACAAATCACCACTTTAAGGTACTGTAATGAACTCATTCTTTATTTATATTGGTGTTAAACCTACTGTATTCCAACTTCTCTATGGTTCATACCCCCTGATACTAGCCATAGATTCATCAAAATAAGCAAACAACACACGAAAAACAGAATCTGTCAAAAACAGAACAGTCTGTAGAAATCTGTATCAAACGTACACTTCTGTAACCCCAAAAATTCTGAAATAAATTTTTTGACGTGAGCAATTTGTCTATTAATAATCTTCAAAAGGATTCAACCTAAAATCACTCTCCATTAAAAAATGGCAGCTAATCTCGTGAGCGCTAAAGTTTCTGTTTTTTACAGCAAGATCGCAAAGACTTCACCCATGTCTTCCCAAAGGTTCTACTTGGCACAAACACTAATTAAAACATAAAACCACATCTAAACATAGGCTAGATGAATTATTTATTACTAAACAGGAACAAAAAAGTAGAAATAAAAATAAAATTGGGTTGCCTCCCAACAAGCGCTTTTCTTTAAAGCCTTTTTAGCTAGGCATTGATAATTTTAATGATGCTCACATCAAAGACAAGAATTAAAGCACAAAGAGAGCATCATAGAACACGTGATAAACACATTAAGTCTAACATACTTCCTATGCATATGCATTCTATAAGCAAACAAATTATCATAGCAAGCAAAAATTAGCATATGCAAGGAAGAAGAAAGAGACGATAGCAATCTCAACATGACGAGAGGTAATTTAGTAAGATAAAAATTTCTACAACCATATTTTCCTCTCTCATAATAATTGCATGTAGGATCATAGGCAAATTCAACAAAATAGCTAGCACATAACATATTCTCAAGATGATCCACATGCATGCGAAGTTGACACTCTTCCAAAATAGTGGGATTATCATTAACTAAAGTCATGACCTCTCCAAACCCACTTTTATCAATAATACCATAAGATTGAACATTCTCCAAATATGTGGGGTCTAAAGTTGACACTCTTCCAAACCCACTTTCAATATTATTGCAAACACTATTATTAATCTCATATTCATCATGGGGCTTAAATAAATTTTCAAGATCATAAGAAGAATCAGCCCAATCATGATCACTGCAACAAGTAGTAGACATAGCAAAACTAGCATCCCCAAGCTTAGGGTTTTGCATATTATTAGCACAATTGACATCACGAGAATTTATAGTAAAATCATTGCAATCATGCTTTTTATTCAAGGAGCTATCGTGAATCTCTTCATAAATTTCTTCATCACAATTTTCAGATTCACGAATTTCAAGCAAAACCTCATAAACATAATCTAGTGCACTCAAATCACTAGAAATTGGTTCATCTTAATTGGATCTCTTAAAAAGATTAGCAAGGGGATGAGGATCCATAAACTTTTAGCAAGCGAAGATGCAAGAAAAAAGAAGGCACATGGTAACACAAGATCGAACGGAAGGAGGGCGAAGAAAAGGCAAAGGTGAAGTGGGGGAGAAGAAAACGAGAGACAAATGGCAAATAATGTAATGCGAGGGATAAGAGTTTGTGATGGGTACTTGGTATGTCTTGACTTATGCGTAGATCTCCCCGGCAACGGCGCCAGAAATGGCTAGTTGCTGGGAGATCAAATCATGACTTGACTTGGCGTAAGCCTCCCCGGCAACGGCGCCAGAAATCCTTCTTGCTATCTCTTGAGGATGTGTTGGTTTTCCCTTGAAGAGGAAAGGGTGATGCAGCAAAGTAGCGTAAGTATTTCCCTCAGTTTTTGAGAACCAAGGTATCAATCCAGTAGGAGGTTACACGCAAGTCGCCTTATACCTGCACAAACAAATAAGAACCTTGCAACCAACGCGATAAAGGGGTTGTCAATCCCTTCACGGCCACTTGCAAAAGTGAGATCTGATAAAGATAATAAGATAAATATTTTTGGTATTTTTGTTGTATAGATTGGAAAGTAAAGATTGAAAAATAAACAGCGGCAGAAATAGCAAATTGATAGGAAAATAATATGATGGAAGATAGACCCGAGGGCCATAGATTTCACTAGTGGCTTCTCTCAAGATAGCATAATTTACGGTGGGTGAACAAATTACTGGGAGCAATTGATAGAAAAGCGCATAGTTATGAGAATGTCTAGGCATGATCATGTATATAGGCATCACGTCCGCGACAAGTAGACCGAAACGATTCTGCATCTACAACTATTACTCCACACATCGGCCGCTATCCAGCATGCATCTAGAGTATTAAGTTCATAAGAACAGAGTAACGCATTAGGCAAGATGACATGATGTAGAGGGATAAACTCAGGCAATATGATATAAACCCCATCTTTTTATCCTCAATGGCAAGAATACAATACGTGCCTTGCTGCCCCTGCTGTCACTGGGAAAGGACACCGCAAGATTGAACCCAAAGCTAAGCACTTCTCCCATTGCAAGAAAGATCAATCTAGTAGGCCAAACCAAACTGATAATTCCAAGAGACTTGCAAAGATATCAAATCATGCATATAAGAATTCAGAGAAGAATCAAATATTGTTCATAGATAATCTTGATCATAAACCCACAATTTATCGGATCTCGACAAACACACCGCAAAAAGAATTACATCGAATAGATATCCAAGAGAATCAAGGAGAACTTTGTATTGGGATCCAAAGAGAGAGAAGAATCCATCTAGCTAATAACTATGGACCCGAAGGTCTGTGGTAAACTACTCACGCATCATCGGGGAGGCCATGGTGTTGATGTAGAAGCCCTCCGTGATCGATTCCCCTCCGGCGGAGCGCCGAAAAAGGCCCCAAGATGGGTTCCCATGGGTACAGAAGGTTGCGGCTATGGAAATAGGGTTTCGTGGTGCTCTCGGATGTTTTCAGGGTATATGAGTATATATAGGCAAAGGAAGTAGGTCGGTTGAGCCACGAGGGGCCCACGAGGGTGGGGGCGTGCCTACCCCCCTGGGCGCGCCTCCCTACCTCGTGGCCGCCTCGTTGCTTCCTTAACGTCCACTCCAAGTCTCCTGGATTGCGTTTGTTCCAAACGATCCTCGCGAAGGTTTCATTCTGTTTGGATTCCGTTTGATATTCCTTTTCTAAGAAACACTGAAATAGGCAAAAAAACAGCAATTTGCACTGGGCCTTCGGTTAATAGGTTAGTCCCAAAAATAATATAAAAGTGCATAATAAGCCAATTAAACATCCAAAACAGATAATATAATAGCATGGAACAATCAAAAATTATAGATACGTTGGAGACGTATCACCTATTAACCTAGAGCCCAGTGCCAGTTTCTGTTTTTTTCCTTGTTTTTGAGATTTACAGAAAAGGAATACCAAACGGAGTCCAGTTGACTTGCCAATTTTTGACGATTTTTTATGGACCAAAAGAAGCCCCCGGAGTAAAAGAGTTGGGCCAGAAGAGTCCCGATCCATCCATGAGGTGGAGGGCGCTCCCTAACCCCTAGGCGCGCCCCCTATCTCGTGGATGACTCGGAGACCCCCCTGACGTGAGACCGACGCCAAAAATTCCTATAAATACAGAAACCCCTAGAAAGAAACCTAGATCGGGAGTTCCGCTGCCGCAAGCCTCTGTAGCCACCAAAAACCAATTGGGGCCCTATTTCGGCACCCTGCCGGAGGGGGGAATCATCACTGGTGGCCAGCTTGATCATCCCGACGCTCTCCATGACGAGGAGGGAGTAGTTCACCCTCGGGGCTGAGGGTATGTACATGTAGCTATGTGTTTGATCTCTCTCTCTCTCTCATGTTCTTGATTTGGCACGATCTTGATGTACCGCGAGCTTTGCTACTATAGTTGGATCTTATGATGTTTCTCCCCCTCTACTCTCTTGTAATGGATTGAGTTTTCCCTTCGAAGTTATCTTATCGGATTGAGTCTTTAAGGATTTGAGAACACTTGATGTATGTCTTACGTGGGATACCTGTGGTGACAATGGGGTATTCTATTGATTCACTTGATGTATGTTTTGGTGATCAACTTGCGGGTTCTGTGACCTTGTGAATCTATGCATAGGGGTTGGCACATGTTTTCGTCTTGACTCTCCGGTAGAAACTTTGGGGCACTCTTTGAAGTTCTTTGTGTTGGTTGAATAGATGAATCTGAGATTGTGTGATGCATATCGTATAATCATACCCGCGGATACTTGAAGTGACATTGGAGTATCTAGGTGACATTAGGGTTTTGGTTGATGTGTGTCTTAAGGTATTATTTTACTATGAACTCTAGGGCTGTTTGTGACACTTATAGGAATAGCCCAATGGATTGATCAGAAAGAATAACTTTGAGGTGGTTTCGTACCCTACAATAATCTCTACGTTTGTTCTCCGCTATTAGTGACTTTGGAGTGACTCTTTTTTGCATGTTGAGGGATTATTATATGATCTAATTATGTTATCATTGTTGAGAGAACTTGCACTAGTGAAAGTATGAACCCTAGGCCTTGTTTCCTAGCATTGCAATACCGTTTCTGCTCACTTTTACCACTTGCTACCTTGCTGTTTTTATATTTTCAGATTACAAATACCCATATCTACCATCCATATTGCACTTGTATCACCATCTCTTCGCCGAACTAGTGCACCTATACAATTTACCATTGTATTGGGTGTGTTGGGACACAAGAGACTCTTTATTATTTGGTTGCAGGGTTGTTTGAGAGAGACCATCTTCATCCTACGCCTCCCACGGATTGATAAACCTTAGGTCATCCACTTGAGGGAAATTTGCTACTGTCCTACAAACCACTGCACTTGGAGGCCCAACAACGTCTACAAGAAGAAGGTTGTGTAGTAGACATCAAGCTCTTTTCTGGCGCCGTTGTCGGGGAGGCTAGGTAAGCGGCACTAACACCCCGTCAACTAAGCTCTTTTTTGGCGCCGTTGTCGGGGAAGTTAGTGCTTGAAGGTATACTTTAGATCTTGCAATCGAATCTTTTTGTTTCTTGTTTTATCACTAGTTAGTCTATAAAAGAAAACTACAAAAAAATGGAGTTGAGGTTGCCTCATATGCTTCATCTTTTTAATGTCTTCCGTGAAAATAAGGATTCCGATAATTGTGCCAAAGTGTTAGAAGAAGAATGCAATAAAATGTTTGACATACAATATTTGAATGATGAGCATGATTGCAATATTGTTAGTATGAATTCCTTGAATATCCATGATGCTAATGATATGCAAAGCCACAATCTTGGGGATGCTATGTTTGATGAATATGATATTTTTAGTCCCCCAAGTTTTGATGAGAATATTTATTTTGATGATACATGCCTCCTATTTATGATGATTATATTGATGAATGTGCGTTTGGAAGAGTGTAAACTTTAGGAAGTAACGATCCCACTATTTTGGAGGGTGTTGAATCTTATTGTGATAATTATGAAAGTGGATTTGGAGAGGTCGTGACTTTATTTAGTGATGAATCCACTATTTCGGAAAAGGTTCCAATTGATTATGAGAACAAAGTTGCTATCTATGATGATTATTGTGATGACATGTATGCTATAAAGAATAATGGTAACCATGAACTTGTCATCTTGATTTTAATTTTCAATTGGATTATGCCTCACATGATAGTTATTTTGTTGAGTTTGCTCCCACTACTATTCATGAGAAGAAATTCGCTTATGTGGAGAGTAATAAAATTTATATGCTTGGGGATCATGAAAAGAATGCTTTATGTGATGGTTATATTGTTGAATTCATTCATGACGCTACTGAAAATTATTATGAGGGAGGAATATATGCTTGTAGGAGTTGCAATAATATCAAGTTTCCTCTCTATGTGCTTAAAATCTTGAAGTTATGCTTGCTTTGCCTTCCTATGCTAGTTAATTATCGTTCCCATAAGTTGTTTGCTCATAAAATCCCTATGCATAGGAAGTGGGTTAGACATAAATGTGCTAGTTATATTCTTCATGATGCTCTCTTTATGTTTCAATTCTTATCTTTTATGCGAGCATCATTGTAATCATCATGCCTAGCTAAAAGGCATTAAAGAAAAGGGCTTGTTGGGAGACAACCCAATATTTACCCCTAATGTTTTTGTGTTTTCACATGATTAATCTACTATAGTAATCATGTTTTATAGCTTTTGTTTCAATAAAGTGCCAAGTAGAACCTTTGGGAAGACTTGGGTGAAAGTTAATGTGATCTTGCTGTAAAAAACAGAAACTTTGCGCTCACGAGATTAGCTGTCATTTTTTACAGAAGAGTGATTTTAAGTTGATTATTTTTGAATAAGATTAATAGACAAATTCCTCAGGTCCACCAATTTATTTCAGAATTTTTGGAGTTACAGAAGTATTCGAGAGTTACATATTACTACAGACTTTTCTGTTTTTGATAGATTCTGTTTTCTATGTGTTGTTTGCTTATTTTGATGAATCTATGACTAGTATCGGAGGGTATGAACCATAGAGAAGTTGGAATACAGTAGATATTACACCAATATGAATTTAGAATGAGTTCGCAACAGTACCTAAGTGGTGATTTATTTTCTTATACTAACGGAGCTTACGAGTTTTCTGTTGAGTTTTGTGTTGTGAAGTTTTCAAGTTCTGGGTAAAGATTCGATGGACTATGGAATAAGGAGTGACAAGAGCCTAAGCTTGAGGATGCCCAAGGCACCCCAAGGTAATATTAAAGGACAACCAAGAGCCTAAGCTTGGGGATTCCCCGGATGGCATCCCCTCTTTCGTCTCCGTTCATCGGTAACTTTACTTGGAGCTATATTTTTATTCACCACATGATATGTGTTTTGCTTGGAGCGTCATTTTATTTTATTTTGTTTTGCTTGCTGTTTAAATAAAATACCAAGATCTGAAATACTAAATGTTAGAGAGTCTTCACATAGTTGCGAAATTATTCGACTACTCATTGATCTTCACTTATATCTTTTGGAGTGGTTTGTCGTTTGCTCTAGTGCTTCACTTATATCTTTTAGAGCACGACGGTGGTTTTATTTTGAAGAAATAGATGAACTCTCATGCTTCACTTATATTATTTTGAGAGTCTTTTTAGAACAGCATGGTAATTTTCTTTGGTTATGAATTTAGTCCAAATATGATAGGCATCCGAGAGGGATATAATAAAAACTTTCATATAAAGTGCATTGAATACTATGAAAAGTTTGATTCCTTATGATTGTTTTGAGATATGAAGATGATGATATTAGAGTCATGCTAGTGGAGTGATTGTGAATTTGAGAAATACTTGTGTTAGGTTTGTGACTCCCGTAGCATGCACGTATGGTGAACCGTTATGTAACGAAGTTGGAGCATGAGATATTTTTTTTGATTGTCTTCCTTATGAGTGGCGGCCGGGGACGAGCGATGGTATTTTCCTACCAATCTATCCCCCTAGGAGCATGTGCGTAGTACTTTGTTTCGATAACTAATAGATTTTTGCAATAAGTATATGAGTTCTTTATGACTAATGTTGAGTCCATGGATTATACGCACTCTCACCCTTCCACCATTGCTAGCCTCTCTAGTACCGCGCAACTTTCGCCGGTACCATAAACCCACCATATACCTTCCTCAAAACAACTGCCATACCTACCTATTATGGCATTTCCATAGCCATTCCGAGATATATTGCCATGCAACTTTCCACCGTTCCGTTTATTATGACACGCTCCATCATTGTCATATTGCTTTGCATGATCATGCAGTTGACATCGTATTTGTGGCAAAGCCACCGTTCATAATTCTTTCATACATGTCACTCCTGATTCATTGCACATCCCGGTACACCGCCGGAGGCACTCATATAGAGTCATATTTTGTTCTGAGTTGTAATCCTTGAGTTGTAAATAAATAGAAGTGTGATGATCATCATTATTAGAGCATTTTCCCGTGTGAGGAAAAAAGGAGGCCAAAGAAGCCAATGAAAAAAAAAGAGGCCAAAGAAGCCAAACAAAAAAATAAAATAATATGAGAGAAAAAGAGAGAAGGGGCAATGCTACTATCCTTTTTCCACACTTGTGCTTCAAAGTAGCACCATGATCTTCATGATAGAGAGTCTCTTATTTTGTCACTTTCATATACTAGTGGGAATTTTTGTTATAGAACTTGGCTTGTATATTCCAACGATGGGCTTCCTCAAATGCCCTAGGTCTTGGTGAGCAAGCAAGTTGGATGCACACCCACTTTGTTTCTTTTGTTGAGATTTCATACATTTATAGCTCTAGTGCATCCGTTGCATGGCAATCCCTACTCACTCACATTGATATCTATTGATGGGCATCTCCATAGCCCGTTGATACGCCTAGTTGATGTGAGACTATCTTCTCCTTTTTGTCTTCTCCACAATCACCATTCTATGCCACCTATAGTGTTATGTCCATGGCTCACGCTCATGTATTGCGTGAAAATTGAAAAGGTTTGAGAATACTAAAGTATGAAACAATTGCTTGGCTTGTCATCGGGGTTGTGCATGATTTGAATATTTTGTGTGATGAAGATGGAGCATAGCCAGACTATATGAATTTGTAGGGATAAACTTTCTTTGGCCATGTTATTTTGAGAAGACATAATTGCTTTGTTAGTATGCTTGAAGTATTATTATTTTTATGTCAATATAAAACTTTTGTCCTTGAATCTTTTGGATTTGAACATTCATGCCACAATAAAGAAAATTACATTGATAATTATGTTAGGTAGCATTCCACATCAAAAATTCTGTTTTTATCATTTACCTACTCGAGGATGAGCAGGAATTAAGCTTGGGGATGCTTGATACGTCTCCAACGTATCTATAATTTTTGATTGTTCCATGCTATTATATTATCCATCTTGGACGTTTTATATGCATTTATATGTTGTTTTATATGATTTTTTGGACTAACCTATTAACCTAGAGCCCAGTGCCAGTTTATGTTTTTTCCTTGTTTTTGAGTTTTACAGAAAAGGAATACCAAACGGAGTCCAATTGACGTGCCAATTTTTGATGATTTTTTATGGACCAAAAGAAGCCCCCAGAGTAAAAGAGTTGGGCCAGAAGAGTCCTGAGCCATCCACGAGGGTGGAGGGTGCGCCCCCTATCTCGTGGATGACTCGAAGACCCCCTGACGTGAGACCGACGCCAAAAATTCCTATAAATACAGAAACCCGCAGAAAGAAACCTAGATCCTCAGTTCCGCCGCTGCAAGCCTCTATAGCTACCAAAAACCAATCGGGACCCTGTTCCGGCACCCTGCCCGAGGGGGAATCATCACCGGTGGCCATCTTCATCATACTGGCGCTCTCCATGACGAGGAGGGAGTAGTTCACCCTCGGGGCTGAGGGTATGTACCAGTAGCTATGTGTTTGATCTCTCTCTCTCTCGTGTTCTTGATTTGGCACAATCTTGATGTACCGCGAGCTTTGCTACTATAGTTGGATCTTATGATGTTTGTCCTCCTCTACTCTCTTGTAATGGATTCAGTTTTCCCTTCGAAGTTATCTTATCGGATTGAGTCTTTAAGGATTTGAGAACACTTGATGTATGTCTTGCGTGGGATACCCGTGGTGACAATGGGGTATTCTATTGATTCACTTGATGTATGTTTTGGTGATCAACTTGCGGGTTCCGTGACCTTGGGAATCTATGCATAGGGGTTGGCACACGTTTTCGTCTTGACTCTCCGGTAGAAACTTTGGGGCACTCTTTGAAGTTCTTTGTGTTGGTTGAATAGATGAATCTGAGATTGTGTGATGCATATCGTATAATCATACCCGCGGATATTTGAGGTGACATTGGAGTATCTAGGTGACATTAGGGTTTTCGTTGATGTGTGTCTTAAGGTGTTATTTTACTACGAACTCTAGGGTTGTTTGTGACACTTATAGGAATATCCCATTGGATTGATCGGAAAGAATAACTTTGAGGTGGTTTCGTACCCTACAATAATCTCTTCGTTTGTTCTCCACTATTAGTGACTTTGGAGTGACTCTTTGTTGCATGTTGAGGGATTGTTATATGATCTAATTATGTTATCATTGTTGAGAGAACTTGCACTAGTGAAAGTATGAACCTAGGCCTTGTTTCCTAGCATTGCAATACCGTTTCTGCTCACTTTTACCACTTACTACCTTGCTGTTTTTATATTTTCAGATTACAGATACCCATATCTACCATCCATATTGCACTTGTATCACCATCCCTTCACCGAACTAGTGCACCTATACAATTTACCATTGTATTGGGTGTGTTGGGACACAAGAGACTCTTTGTTATTTGGTTGCAGGGTTGCTTGAGAGAGACCATCTTCATCCTACGCCTCCCACGGATGGATAAACCTTAGGTCATCCACTTGAGGGAAATTTGCTACTGTCCTACAAACCTCTGCACTTGGAGGCCCAACAATGTCTATAAGAAGAAGATTGTGTAGTAGACATCATGCACCACTAGGTGTGCCACCCCCTCCAGCAACTGTGGACATTGTGAATGATTGGCAGTCGGATGTTGATGACTACTCGATAGTTCAGTGTGCCATGCTTTATGGCTTAGAATCGGGACTTCAAATACATTTTGAATGTCATGGAGCATATGAGATGTTCCAGGAGTTGAAGTTAATATGTCAAGCAAATGCCCGAGTTAAGAGATATGAAGTCTCCAACAAGTTCTATAGCTGCAAGTTGGAGGAGAATAGTTCTTCAATCACTGCGACCAAGCTATAAAGGCTTCGTGATGAACTATAATATACAAGGGATGGAGAAGACTATTCCTGAGCTCTTCGCAATGCTCAAAGCTGCGGAGGTAGAAATCAAGAAGGAGCATCAAGTGTTGATGGTTAACAAGACCACTAGTTTCAAGAAAAAGGGCAAAGGAAAGAAGGGGAACTTCAAGAAGAATGGCAAGCAAGTTGACACTCCCGGGAAGAAGCCCAAGTCTGGACCTAAGCCTGAAACTGAGTGCTTCTACTGCAAAAGGATTGGTCACTGGAAGCGGAACTACCCCAAGTATTTGGCGGATAAGAAGGATGGCAAAGTGAACAAAGGTATATTTGATATACATGTTATTGATGTGTACCTTACTAATGCTCGTAGTAGTGCCTGGGTATTTGACACCGGTTTGGTTGCTCATATTTGTAACTCGAAACAGGGGCTACGGATTAAATGAAGATTGGCTAAGGACGAGGTGACGATGTGAATCGGGAATGGTTCCAAGGTCGATGTGATCGCCATCGGCACGCTACCTCTACATCTACCTTCGGGATTAGTTTTAGACCTGAATAATTGTTATTTGATGCCAGCGTTGAGCATGAACATTATATCTGGATCTTGTTTAATGCGAGACAGTTATTCATTTAAATCAGAGAATAATGGTTGTTCTATTTATATGAGTAATATCTTTTATGGTCATGCACCCTTGAAGAGTGGTCTATTTTTGTTGAATCTCGATTGTGGTGATGCACATATTCATAATGTTGATGCCAAAAGATGCAAAGTTGATAATGATAGTGCAACATATTTGTGGCACTGCCGTTTAGGTCATATTGGTATAAAGCACATGAAGAAACTCCAAGCAGATGGATTTTTGGAATCACTTGATTATGAATCATTTGATGCTTGCGAACCATGCCTCATGGGCAAGATGACTAAAACTCCGTTCTCCGGAACAATGGAGCGAGCTACTGACTTATTGGAAATAATACATACCGATGTATGCGGTCCAATGAGTGTTGAGGCTCGCGGCGGGTATCGTTATTTTCTGACCTTCACAGATGATTTGAGCAGATATGGGTATATCTACTTCATAAAACAAAAGTCTGAAACATTTGAAAAGTTCAAAGAATTTCAGAGTGAAGTGGAGAATCATCGTAACAAGAAAATAAAGTTTCTACGATTTGATCACGGAGGCGAATATTTGAGTTATGAGTTTGGCCTTCATTTAAAAAAATGTGGAATAGTTTCACAACTCACGCCACCTAGAACACCACAACGTAATGGTGTGTTTGAACATCGTAACCGTACTTTATTAGATATGGTGCGATCTATGATGTCTCTTACCGATTTACCGCTATCGTTTTGGGTTATGCATTAGAGACAGCTGCATTCACTTTAAATAGGGCACCATCTAAATCCGTTGAGACGACACCGTATGAACTATGGTTTGGCAAGAAACCTAAGTTGTCGTTTCTTAAAGTTTGGGGTTGCGATGCTTATGTGAAAAAGCTTCAGCCTAATAAGCTCGAACCCAAATCGGAGAAGTGCGTCTTCATAGGATACCCAAAAGAAACTGTTGGGTACACCTTCTATCACAGATCCGAAGGCAAGATATTTGTTGCTAAGAATGGATCCTTTCTAGTGAAGGAGTTTCTCTCAAAATAAGTGAGTGGGAGGAAAGTAGAACTTGATGAGGTAATTGTACCTTCTCTTGAATTGGAAAGTAGTTCATCACAGAAATCAGTTCCAGTGATGCCTACACCAATTAGTGAGGAAGCTAATGATAATGATCATGAAACTTCAGATCAAGATACTACCGAACCTCGTAGGTCAACCAGAGCACGTTCCGCACCAGAGTGGTATGGTAATCCTGTTCTGGAAGTCATGTTACTAGACCATGACGAACCTACGAACTACGAGGAAGCGATGATGAGCCCAGATTCCGCAAAATGGCTTGAGGCCATGAAATGTGAGATGGGATCCATGTATGAGAACAAAGTATGGACTTTGGTGGACTTTCCCGATGATCGGCAAGCCATAGAGAACAAATGGATCTTTAAGAAGAAGACTGATGCTGATGGTAATGTTACTGTCTACAAAGCTCGACTTGTCGCAAAAGGTTTTCGACAAGTTCAAGGAGTTGACTACGATGAGACCTTCTCACCCGTAGCGATGCTTAAGTCTGTCCGAATCATGTTAGCAATTGCGCATTTTATGATTATGAAATCTGGCAAATGGATGTCAAAACTACATTCCTTAATGGATTTCTTAAAGAAGAGTTGTATATGATGCAACCAGAAGGTTTTGTCGATCCTAAAGGTGCTGACAAAGTGTGCAACCTCCAGTGATCCATTTATGGACTGGTACAAGCCTCTCGGACTTGGAATATACGCTTTGATGAGGTGATCAAAGCATATGGTTTTATACAGACTTTTGGAGAAGTCTGTATTTACAAGAAAGTGAGTGGGAGCTCTATAGCATTTCTAATATTATATGTGGATGACATATTATTGATTGGAAATGATATAGAATTTCTGGATAGCATAAAAGGATACTTGAATAAGAGTTTTTCAATGAAAGACCTCGGTGAAGCTGCTTATATATTGGGCATCAAGATCTATATAGATAGATCAAGACGCTTAATTGGACTTTCACAAAGCACATACCTTGATAAAGTTTTGAAGATGTTCAAAATGGATCAGTCAAAGAAAGGGTTCTTGCCTGTGTTACAAGGTGTGAAGTTGAGTCAGACTCAATGCCCGATCACCGTGGAAGATAGAGAGAAAATGAAAGTCATTCCCTATGCTTAAGCCATTGGTTCTATCATGCATGCTATGTTGTGTACCAGACCTGATGTGTGCCTTGCTATTAGTATAGTAGGGAGGTACCAAAGTAATCCAGGAGTGGATCACTAGACAGTGGTCAAGAACATCCTGAAGTACCTGAAAAGGACTAAGGATATGTTTCTCGTTTATGGAGGTGACAAAGAGCTCGTTGTAAATGGTTACGTCGATGCTAGCTTTGACACTGATTCGGATGACTCTAAGTCACAAACCGGATACGTATTTATATTGAATGGTGGAACTGTCAGTTGGTGCAGTTCCAAGCAAAGCATCGTGGCGGGATCTACGTGTGAAGTGGAGTACATAGCTGCTTCGGAAGCAGCGAATGAAGGAGTCTGGATGAAGGAGTTCATATCCGATCTAGGTGTAATACCTAGTGCATCGGGTCCAATGAAAATCTTTTGTGACAATACTGGAGCAATAGCCTTGGCGAAGGAATCCAGATTTCACAAAAGAACCAAACACATCAAGAGACGCTTCAACTCCATCCATGATCAAGTCAAGGAGGGAGACATAGAGATTTGCAAAATAACTATGGGTCTGAATGTGGCAGACCCGTTGACTAAGCCTCTTCCACGAGCAAAACATGATCAGCACCAAGACTCCATGGGTGTTAGAATCATTACAATGTAATCTAGATTATTGACTCTAGTGCAAGTGGGAGACTGAAGGAAATATGCCCTAGAGGCAATAATAAAGTTGTTAGTTATATTTCCTTATATCATGATAAATATCTATTATTCATCCTATAATTGTATTAACCGGAAACTCGATACATGTGTGGATACATAGACAAAACAGTGTCCCTAGTAAAGCCTCTAATAGACTAGCTCGTTAATCAAAGATGGTTAAGTTTCCTAACCATAGACATGTATTGTCATTTGATGAATGGGATCACATCATTAGGAGAATGATGTGATGGACAAGACCCATTCGTTAGCTTAGCATAATGATCGTTAAGTTTTATTGCTATTGCTTTCTTCATGACTTATACATGTTCCTTTGACTATGAGATTATGCAACTCCCGAATACCGGAGGAATACCTTGTGTGCTATCAAACGTCACAACGTAAAAGGGTGATTATAAAGATGCTCTACAGGTATCTCCGAAGGTGTTTTGTTGGGTTGGCATAGATCGAGATCAGGATTTGTCACTCCGAGTATCGGAGAGGTATCTCTGGGCCCTCTTGGTAATGCACATCATAATAAGCCTTGCAATCAATGTGATTAATGAGTTAGTTGTGGGATGATGCATTACGGAATGAGGAAAGAGACTTGCCGGTAATGAGATTGAACTAGGTATGTGGATACTGACGATCGAATCTCGGGCAAGTAACATACCGATGACAAAGGGAATACTGTATGTTGTCATAACGGTTCGACCGATAAAAATCTTCGTAGAATATGTGGGAACCAATATGATCATCTAGGTTCCGCTATTGGTTATTGACCGGAGAGGTGTCTCGGTCATGTGTACATAGTTCTCGAACCCGTAGGGTCCGCACGCTTAACATTCGATGACTATTTGTATTATGAGTTATGTGTTTTGGTGACCGAAGATTGTTCGGAGTCCCGGATGAGATCACGGACATGACGATGAGTCTCGAAATGGTCGAGAGGTAAATATTGATATATTGGATGATAGTATTCAGACACCAGAATGGTTCCAGAGTGTTTCGGGTATTTATCGGAGTACAGGGAGGTTACCGGAAACCCCGGTGGAAGTAATGCGCCACATGGGCCATAGGGGAGAGGCAAGGCAGCCCACGAGGGGATGGCGTGCGCCCCCTCATGAGGAGTCCGAATGGGACAAGGGAAGGGGGCGCGGCCCCCTTTCCTTCTCCTACTCCCTCTCCTTTCCCCTTTCCCTCTCCGGTAAAAGGAAGGGGGTCCGAATTGAACTTGGAGTCCTAGTAGGACTCCCCCACTTGGGGTGCGCCCTGGCCGGCCTCCTCCCCTCTCCTCCTTTATATACGGGGGCGGGGGCACCTCTAGGGATAACATCAATTGTTCTTAGCCGTGTGCGGTGCCCCCCTCCACCGTTTACTCCTCCAGTCATATTTTCATAGTGCTTAGGCGAAGCCCTGCGCGGACCACTTCATCACTGTCACCACGCCATCACGCTGACGAAACTCTCCCTCGACACTTTGCTGGATCAAGAGTTCGAGGGACGTCATCGAGTTGAACGTGTGCATAACTCGGAGGTGCCGTACGTTCGGTACTTGATCGGTTGGATCGCGAAGACGTTCGACTACATCAACTGTGTTAAACTAACGCTTCCGCTTTTGGTCTACGAGGGTACGTGGACACACTCTCCCCCTCTCGTTGCTATGCATCTCGTAGATAGATCTTGCGTGAGCGTAGAATTTTTTTGAAATTGCATGCTACGTTCCCCAACAAGACCCACCATGCATGTTCGTTGCTGCGCGAGGCGACCGGCTCAAGCGTTCCGCCGGCGGACCGTTTTACGTTTTCCCATAATTTATGTTAAAGATAGACTCAAAATCCTAGAGGACCCAATAAGTCAAGACGAAGGGAGTACAAGTAACAAGTTAATGAAAACTGACAATTACTTTTTCACCCGCAAAAAGAATGAAAACTGATAAGGTTAGCGTGCTTTGATGCGCTGAAGAACCACGACATTGATTCTCCCTAATGTTTGAATAAATAAAAAATTGAAGCATATCTACATGTATGATTTCCAAATGGAAAGACATATATGAAATTTGGAAGCTCTAATCTTCTCAAACAAAAGTTGAAACAATAAAAAAACAGCAAACTGCTACGATTAATCGGGGGTGCACTAATAAGACAACAGTAACCGTGGAGATATGCCGAAAACCAAATGTGGCCCTATAAAATAAATCTGAAGACATTTTCAGATAATACCTTAGCATCACTGCACTCAAAGAACCGTCTGTGGCCCTATTATATCCTTATTGTATGACCAACTGAGCGAGAACGTCAGAATGCAAGACGTGGAAGAAAAATATTTCAGATAAACAGAAATACTCGCATCAACACCGGCAAAAAACAATTACTAGTAAAAATTCTCGTCAACGAGGTAAATGACGCCCGTGATTTGCAGTGCCCTTGTCGAGGCGATCCTGAGGCGATCGCCATGCAACTTTGAATCAGCCGATCCGGTGAATGATCCACGAGAAATTGAGAGGAAAGAGAAGAGATTTGTTCGCCCATGGAGTGCCCATGTGGATTCAGATCCGCTGGGATTACGGGAGAGGTGGATCAAGACGAGGGAGTCGGTGCGCAGGTACGCTGAAAAGAGGAAGGCATCCCCGAAACATCGACAGGAAAGCGGAGGGAATCATTCAGTTATCTCAGACGAGGGATTTGACAGGATTCGAGGCAAAGTCCAGCAAATGAGATCTGATCTGCATTACAAGCTTATGGAAGGAGATCATAAGAGAGAGGAAAGAGACCACGAGGTTTTCCATATAGCAGATCTGCCGGATAAAGGAGGAGGTACGCTGCCATATAAGGAGGATCCAAAGATGCCTGCAAGGGAAGACGATCGCGTCTTGTCCGAGTCTATTGATCTGATACCATCAAAGGGGTGATACCATCTGGGCTATTAAGAGGAGGATCGAGGGATTGAGACACCCACCATAGTCCATTCAAACCCCCACCAAAGACCAACCAGCAACTATGGCGGACAAACCCCACCGTGAGGGAAAGGAGCCCATGGAGCAATTCGGCAAGCTGGAGGTGATCGGCAAGAGCAAGCTGGTTTCAAGGCCGCTGTTATGCGGTGGCTCCTCGAGGGGGAGCGGTGACCCGTATCGCACCCCCTTGGGTCAAGGAGGAGCGGTGCCTCATGGCTCCAGGACGGCGGGCAGAGGCGCTGTCACCCCTGCATTCCCGGTCGCCCTGGAGAAGAAGGCTCCAAATGTGGTGCAACTGAACCTGTCCAAGGAGAGGGCGGCCATGCACACGAGATGGATAGATGTCGGGCTGTTCTTCTCGGTGCATCTTTTCAGCATCGGGGGACTGTTCAAGGAGCTCAAGAGCAAGTGGGGTCTGAGGGGGCGACTCATTCACTCGCCTCTAAAGAACAACTGTTTCCTCCTCGAGTTCGAGCACGAAGGCGATCTGAGGTTCATCCTCAGGAATGGCCCATGGACACACCGCGGCGATGCATTCCTGGTGACCGCGGTGGACGGGAGCATTAGGCCCAGCGATGTGAAGATCGCGCACATGTCGATTTGGGTTCACAGCTATGATGCTCCCCCGATCATGCTCTCTGAACCGGTGGCTCGCGAGATCGGTGGCAGGCTAGGTGAAGTGCTTGAAGTGCATACGGACAGAGAAGGTAATATCTGGGGTGACTTCCTAAGAATCCTTATTAACCATGATGTTGATGAACCCCTCTGTAGCACCTTAGAGTCTCATGATTTTGCTGAAAATGAGGTGTTCTTCCTAGATGTCAAGTACGAGAGGGTACCCCGTTTCTGTAGCTTCTGTGGCTTCCTTGGTCATAGCCAGCGCGATTGTAAGCTACCCGTAGACCTCCAAAAGATGAGGTTCACGACAGCATTACGCGCTTCTCCGTTTAAGCATAGTAATGGTAGGGATAGCTTTGCAAACCATGGCACCAGCAACGCATGGTGAATCCTGCACTTCGGCTCGGAGGCCGGGTGTGGGACAAGAGCAAATCCAGGAAGGAGTGCAGAAATGACCAGGGTGGACATACCTGAGGAGGTGCTGATGGACCCGGTGGTGCAGGCTGCGATTGCAGCTGTTAGTGTAATCAAGCTTGGGCCTGAGGAAAACGGGATAGAGGAGGCCCCTTCATCAAAGCTTGGTCTGGAGGAAGAAGGGTCGAACACCAACAAAACCCCTACCTCGGACCATAGCCCTGCTGCGATCGGTGTGGGGGTCTTCAACAACAATTCCCCTCCACCATCGCCCTCTGATGATCATGCAACAAACTTTGGTCAGGGATCTAGGGGATCGAGCTTAGAAGCCCCTATGGGCTTTGGGCCTATCCCGCTCTACCGCTCTGTGCTGGCGGCTGTCCCTACACCACATCAGGCGCCGCCAGCATCCCAGACCGTTCCAGCGCTGTCCGACCCCTTGACCATGGTGGGGACTGACAGGGCTCCTGCAAAAGGAATACCGGTCGGCGGAACTGAAGTTCAGATGCAGAATGGAAGAGAGGACGTGGTTCAGGTCAGGGATTTGGAGGAGGAAATAGGAGAGAGGGGTAAGGTGTTAGGCAAACATGCTGATCGTGAAACAAGGGATGGGAAAAACACAAGAGCAACGGTGAGGAGGAGGGTGAGATGAAAAAGAAAGCAAGAGGTGGATCAGATGATGCAGGAGATGGTGGCACCGGAGAGTATGGTCGATAGGAAGCAACCGGTCAAGGGGCTGCCGGTACACTGACGGGCGCTAATGGCGGTGCCCATCAGGGGCCATGACGGTATTAAGTTGGAACTGCCGGGGTCTTGGGCAGCCCCGGACAGTTCAAGAGCTCGTGTGCCTAGTGCACATATACAAGCCTAAGCTTGTGTTCCTCTCTGAAACGCGGCAGAGCAATGCGTACGTCAATAAGCTAAGATGAAGGCTTGGCCTCAAATATTGTATTGCACAACCCGGTACAGGTAAAAGTGCCGGTATTGCGCTCTTCTATGATGATAGTGTTGATATAATAAAGCTTGCCATTGGCCCGAGGTATATTGATGTGTTAGTTCGTTTGACTCCCAATGGGTTGCAGTGGAGGGGTACCTTTGTCTACGGAGAACCGAAAGCCCATGAAAGATACCTTATGTGGGAACTTATGAGAAGAATAAAAGATAACTCAAAGGCCCCGTGGTTGATGGTGGGGGATTTTAATGAAACGATGTGGCAATCCGAGCACCTATCAACCACTAAATGGTCGGAAAGATATATGGAGAATTTTAGAAGAGTTCTCTCTGATTGCAGTCTGTTTGATCTTGGGTTCAAAGGGCCAGTTTGGACATACAATAATAAACAAGAGGGGAGGAAGAACATGTGTGCGAGATTGGACAGAGGGGTTGCTTCAGCGAGCTGGTCAGATCACTTTAGAGAAGCTACGGTCGAACACATTTGTTCGAGTCATTCTGATCACCTACCGGTCCTCATCAGATGTGGGAAGAGGAAAGAGTGGAGACCTGTAGGATCAAAACCTTCCCACCCCTTCCGCTACGAACATATGTGGGAACAAGTGGAGTCGCTGCAGAGAACGATCGAGGAGGGGTGGAGAGGTTCAGGCGAAGCTACAAACCTACAGGATGTGGGTGCAAAAATCAGTAATATGGAGCATGTACTGAGGACGTGGGCTGAGAGGGACTTTGGATCAGTTCTAAAGAAAACTGCTGAATTCAGAAGAAAGTTGAGCATCTTGTGGAGCTCTCCTAATTCGGCCGAGAATCAACAGAAGATCAAGAGGTGTGAGGCAGAACTGGACGAAATTCTTTTGCAGGAAGAACTGATGTGGAGACAGCGATCACGGGTAACTTACTTGCGCGAAGGGGATCGCAATACCAAATGGTTTCAAAGGAAAGCAACATGGAGGATGAAGAAAAATGAGATTAGCAGATTGTTAGACAGTAGTGGAGTGTGGAAAGAGGACAAAGAGGGGATACAAGATATCACGAGAAGCTTCTTTCAAAACCTATATGAAAAGGAACATGGGGTAGAGCCACAGGCTGTGTTAAATTTGGTGGAAACAAAGGTTACGGAGGAGATGAATTCAGCTCTAACAAAGCCCTTCACTGAGAAAGAAGTGACTGACTCCTTGTTTCAGATTGGACTTTTGAAAGCTCCAGGCCCGGATGGTTTACTAGCTAGGTTCTATCAGAGAAATTGGGAGTCTTGCGAGATGACGTGGTCAGGGGCGTTCTAAGTTTTTTCGAGAGGGGAGTTATGCCTGAAGGTATCAATGATACTGTATCGTGCTTATTCCTAAAGGCAAAGACCCAAGTCACTCAAGGACTATCGACCCATTAGCCTATGCAACGTAATTTACAAGGTGATTTCAAAGTGCCTAGTCAACCGCTTACGACCATTCTTGGACGGGATTATTTCTGAAACTCAAAGTGCTTTCGTTCCCGGACGCATGATCACCGACAATGCCACTATTGCATTCGAGTGCTTCCATAAGATTCAGCATAGCAGAAATAAACACGACACATATTGCGCGTACAAGTTGGACTTGGCAAAAGCGTATGACGGGGTTGACTGGAATTTTCTTGAAGGGGTCCTGTTAAAGTTGGGTTTCAACCAGAAGTGGACAGCCTGGGTTATGGAGTGTGTCCGCTCAGTGAAATACTCAGTTAGGTGTAACGGAGAGCTTTTGGATCAATTCATACCAACTAGAGGGCTACGACAGGGTGACCCCTCAGTCCATATCTATTCCTTTTCGTAGCTGATGGTCTGGTTGCCCTCATGAACAAGAAGATAAGAGATGGCAAGCTGACACCAGTTAAAATCGCAAGGAACAACCCGGGAATTTCAAATCTCCTTTTCCTTGATGATAATTTGATCTTCAAAGCCACAGTGGAGCAGGCACGAGCTATGAAAGAGGTGCTAGTTACCTTTCAGAATGGCACGGGGCAATTGTTAAGCGAGAGTAAATGCTCCTTGCTCTTTAGTGAGCAATGCCCGGAAGGGACTAGGGAAGAAATTAAGAATGTATTGGGAGTGGTATCTGCTTTGTTTGAGAGTAAGTATTTGGGATTGCCGACACCGGAAGGAAGAATGAAGAATGAAAATTTCCAACCGATCTTGGATAGATTTGCAAAGAGATGTAGTGATTGGTCAGGGAGGTTCATGGCCTATGCCGCAAAGGACGTACATGTCAAATATGTCGTACAAGCCCAGCCGTGCTTCACTATGGGTGTTTTCCTTCTGTCGAAGGGATTTTGTGAGAAATATGAGAAATTGATACGAGATTTCTGGTGGGGGACGAAGAGGGCCATCGGAAAGTGCATTGGATGTCGTGGGAGCACATGACCCGACCAAAGAGAGCGGGTGGAATTGGTTTTAGGGACATGCATCTTTTCAACGTCGCGTTGTTAGCGAAACAGAGTTGGAGGCTCCTCCAGAACCCTGATAGTTTGTGTGCTAGGGTGCTCAAATCTAAATATTTCCCACATGGTAACCTGCTAGATACGGTGTTCACTTCAGATGCCTCACCGGTGTGGAAGGGAATTGAGGCTGGATTGGAGCTTCTCAAGAAAGGGATTATTTGGCGTGTGGGTGATGGAAAGAGCATTCAAATACAAAGAGACCAATGGATCCCTCGTAAGGAAGGACTGAAGACTGCTTCCTTGGTTAGGAGGTCTAGATTACGTTGCGTAAATCAGCTAATGCAACCGTCGAGCAAAGAATGGGATGTTGGGCTCGTGAAACAAATTTTCCATCCCTTTGATGCGGAAGAAATCTGCAAAATTCCCATCCCAAAGTCTAATGCGGAAGACCGAGTTGCTTGGCACTATGAGCGGAGTGGAATCTTTACTGTCAGAAGTGCGTATAGACTGGCTGCTTCAATCCAAGGTCAGACTCAACAAATCCCATCGAGCTCTTCCAGTGGACCAAATTCCAGGAGCATTTGGGATCTGATTTGGAAAGCAAAGGTTCCGCCAAAAGTGAGAATATTTGGGTGGCGTGTTGCTACAAATACGCTGGCCACTAAGAGGAATAAATGGAAGAGGACTCTGGAGGTGGATGCCACATGCGGTATATGTGGCTGTGAAGAGCAAGATGAATTCCATGCGGTGGTCGCTTGCACTAAAAGTAGAGCACTAAGACATGAAATGAGAAAGGATTGGGATCTCCCCCTGGAATGCGCCTTCCAGAAAACTGGCCCAGACTGGCTGCAGGTGCTCCTAGATAAAATCCAGGAAGATATGCGTGCAAGGGTGCTCATGCTGCTGTGGAGAGGATGGCACTTGCGCGACAATTGTGTCCATGGGAAAGGCAATGAAACTATCAGACAATCTGTACTCTTTCTTCTAAAGTATGAGGAGGAGCTCCAACTAGCTCACGCTACACCGGCAGTGCCTGAGTCTGGGAAGGACGTGTGGCCACTAACCAACCTTGGGTTGCGTCGATCGGAGTAGACAACAATGAGGTGGAACGCCCCGGCACAAGGGACAGTAAAAATCAATTTTGACGCCTCGTACCTGTCAGACAGTGGGCAATGCTGGGCGGGAGCGGTCGCAAGGGATCACAGAGGGAAAGTGTTGGTGTCAGTGTGTAAGCAGGTTGGTTTTGCAGCAAGTGTGGAAGACGCAGAGGCTCGGGCGGCTTTGGCTGGCTTGGAGGCTTTAGCAGATGTGTACAGAGGACCAATCGTGCTTGAGATGGATTGCATGTTGATAGTCAGCGAGTTAAACAGAGAAACACGGAGCCTATCACCATGCTATGGAGTACTACGGGATACTCTGAATGCCCTGGCGGCTTTTTCATCCTTCAGTGTCACACATGTGAGCAGGAAACACAATTCACTGGCCCATGAGCTTGCAGCGGAGGCAAGGACGCATGGCGATCTTCAGCTCATCGCCAGGGTGCCGGACAGGCTGATGAATATGATGCAGAATGAATGTACTCCCACCATTTGAGTATTCTGTATACTCTGAGTATCTCAAAAAAAAATTCTCCTCAACATCGGCACTCGGCAGGCAGGAAAACTCTCACTCCGCACAAGCATCTTCAACAACATATAAATAACAAAGATACGTTCTTACAATTGCTTGATAAAATGTGATGGAAATCAAGGACAAAGATTGGAAATGAGAGGACAATGAAAGGATGAGGAGGTGCAGAACACTCGCACGTATATGCCAACTAAGAGCAAATCTATAACCGGACGCCCCATACCCGTCCGCACACATCTATAACCGGACGCCCCATACCTGTCCCAAACGTCCGGACAGGCTGCCCCATTACTGTTCGGACGCAAAAACGCCATCCAGCCACCTTTTTATATCCTGTCTAAACACCTAGACTGATCGGCACTTCCCATATCTAGCCTAAATCTGGGGTGGATATAGGACGCCTGGATGCGCCCGTGCACGCTCGTCATGTAAGATTCGGCCCACGTTGGCCCACCAGACCCCAAATAAAATGGACCCTATCCGCACCTCCGGCCGAAACCCTAGCCACATTCTGCTCCACTCCCCTCCCCTCCAGCCCATTTCCTTCGCCCACAAGCTCCCGACCAGCAATCTCCTACCCTATCCGGCAGAGCGGGCAGAGGATACGAGTCCTACACCTCCAGATCCATTGACCCCGAGCTCATCCCACGCGACCCGAGGAGGAGATGACCGTCCGCCTTGCGCTCCACCGCTTCCGGGAGGAGGCCGTCTGACGGCAGAGCTCAGACTCCTTCCGTCGGGAATCCATAGCGTCTGCCCAAATGGGGCATGGCTCCGGCGCGAGGTGTGTCGCCGCTGCCTCACCGGAGGCGGTGCAGTCCATTTGGCATCCGAATGCGCCAACGGACCGCTTCGTTGCCACGTAAATATGGAGGAGGTGAACGCATGGGCGTCCGCCGACGTCAATATGGTGCAACGTGCCAGCTGTGCAAGGTAGTGGGTCGGAGATGGTGGAAGCCCTCGCGATGGTGGACGTTGGTGAGGCGGAGTCGCATTCTTCGGTGCCTCGTATGGTGCACCAGTCCAGACACCGCAACCGCGTCATGGTGGACATCGCTGGCTCCTCCGAGGATGGATCCATGATTAATCTCACGTCCACCGACACCGTGAAGGTTCCGGACTTTGATGAGGAAGAGTAGGGATGGGAGACGGCGGTCCCTTGAGTTTCGTGCCGGTCAGTGTCCCGTGTGCTACTATACCTCGCCGACGCCCGGACAAACACTCTGAGGGGCGCAGCCAGCCGCCGGACATGGGCACGGCGGATCCGGACGAGCTTCGCTTAGAGTAGATTTTATGTTGCATGTAATAATATGGATTTGGTGATTTTAAAATAGTGTTTGTGGTTGCGGAATCGATTTTGTGATGTTCGGTCACTGTCCGCAGGCATTTGGGAGCTGAATTTTTGCAATTGCCGTTGTGGATGCTCTAACTATACATGCATATGGATAGGTTAACACAAATTGTTCAACATTTTCTCCATGCATTTCAATGTAACCTCATTTATACTATATATAATACCAAAATACATGAAAATGACAATGTAGGCGCATGAGTTCCGGCAGAAAATTGATAGGTCCACAAGGAAATAATACCTATGTAATTTTCCAAATAAACAAAATATTGTAGGCCCAAAACAAGTTATCCAAACATATAATTAGAAGTATAAGCCCTTTCTTCCTTTCATTTTTGCGAAAGTATAGGCCCTTTCATGATCATTACCAGGCTAGGTAGGAGTAACACTCAACATTAATCCATCATGTAATCAATTATTTTCATTACTGTTTTCTAGATAAGTGCATTATCACTTCGAGATAACTATTCCTTGGAACATCTCTTGATTTTCTTATCATTTGGATTGTCTTTTCACTTTCACGTCCTTTATTCACTTTCATTTCATTTCTCTGTATTTCAAATCTTCATCAAATTATGGCCATTATATAAGGCCATGACTAATTATTTGTGACATCATAAGAAGGAAATTATCAGAGCATCATAATCATATATTGTTTGCATTCCCTGCGTGTATTTGCTCCTTAGTTCAACAAAATTGATGAAACATACTAACAACATTTAAAGAAATATAGGCCTTTAATGTTGAATATTCAAAGACACCGAAAGAATATAGATGTAAAGTAAATCGGAAGTTTTGGTCTATGCCACTACCAAACTTGGGTATTCAAAGGCCGCCACTCAAAATTCAAGACTTGGGTTTGTGCCACCAGTGCTTGTAGAGAACTTAGGTACATCCCCATGTCCACCATCTCTTCTGGTGCAACCAGGTTGTCGTCTCCTTTGGGTCGTTTACTTACATTTGGGACCATGACTCGGCCACGTCAACATGAGACTAGGTTGAGCTTTCGTCCACTGCTTCTTTAAAAGAGAGCATTCACCCACTATGGGCCCAGTGAGGAGACTCGGTTGACCTATAAAAAGGACACGCGGTTGAGCCTTCATTTGCATTGGGCCCACCAGTAAGGCTTGATAGTGACACATTCCAAAAAAGTTGGCGGGTATAGACCTTTTCTTCCCGCCACTTCAACTCACGTCCTCCTGTTGCTCCACCACTGCCGCCGCTACCTCACTAATGCCATGGCCTCCATCTGCCCGGATCATGATGGTGGCGAGGGACTTAGACCTCTGGAGTCTGGAGAAAGTGTTGTTTCTCCCACCAGGGTAAGAAGTCCACCTTTATTTTGTACTTCTTTTGCAATTCGAATAGCATGGTCATGCTCTGCTACCATGCGTAGGCCGATACCTCCCAATAACTTCATGATGATGTTGAAGATTCGGCATGGGTGTCACGCCGATTATTTGTCTGATGGTAGCTTGACAATTAGTGGCCGTTTTCACTATCAATTGCCTGTAGACGCCACCGTGGTAAGTCGAAGGATCTAATCGAGCAATTTGAGAAGTATCCCTATCAGCCCAACGAGCATCACCTGCTCAGGTACTATGGCAGCGGAATGGAGAAATTTATTGATGTTGCGGATAAGGATTGTTTGTGCATTATATTTTGTAAACACATGTCTATGAGGATTGTGTTCATGTAAGTTCATATGTTAACGATCAGACTGGAGTAGAGTGTGTCATTAATGATGAGAAAACATATCCACATGTGGCTCCAGCTGGCTAGGCGACTCATGAGGATGAGGAGGCCGAAGACAAGGCAGAGGCTGTGGTAAGAAGAAGAGGATAGGTCTATGATCTCCTTTGACAGCAGGGACGACCCTGATATGAAGACTAGGACTATCTTTAATTCCGCGCAGGATCGTAGATATGCACTTACAACTTATGCCTATGGTAGAGGGTTTGAGTACATTACTGAAAAGAGTGACCAAGAAATGCTTAGGGTGTATTGTACACAAACCAAATATTGTAAATCCCGATTACATGCATCTACAATGAAAATTGGCCATCCATTGTAGGTATTCCCTTGCATACAATGGGTATTTTCATATCTTAATATTGTTCTCCCTATGTTACCCTAATAATTTTTTTGTCCATTCAAAGTCAAGGTTAACACCGAGACACACACATGTCATACAATGCCGCCAAACAAGATAAGAAAGGCCCTGCTACTTTCATCATTTTATCTTTTTGCAGTCTTTAGGAATAGAAGGACCAAGAGGAAGTTGGAAATGTAGGAATTTGTAGTTGTGGCAATGTAATTTTGTTTGAACAATATTCTAGACCTGATGTGTTGTGTTTCCTTTTGGTGAAAAATGTCGTCCAAACAGTTGAATGATTGTGCTATTTGTTTATTTATAATTATATGAATTTCTAAAAAATGTTTTATGGCCAAAATTTGGTCTCGATTAACAAAAACTGCCCAAAGTTCAAAACTACTTCGCTAACTAAGCTGAAAGTTTTCCAGTTTGTCAAATACATCTATGTAGACTTACTGAGATTTTAAAGAATTTTTGAAGACTTGAGTTTTGGTTAGTTTTGCAAAAATTGTGGCATAAGTAGGCCAAAAGGGGCCATTTCTAAGCAAGTGTTTCTCTAACTTCGAGAAATCATGCAAGATTTTTATGACAAGCTCATGTAACAATATTAGGACACCGTGCCAAGATTGATTTTTTACAAATTTAATTTTCGTTATCTATTTTTTTCTTAAAAATTAGAAAAAATATCTAAATATAGATTATTGCATAACGAATGGTGATTTTAATTCAAATTTGTCATTGCAATCGTTAAAGCACGCGAACACAAAATTTTAAGTGAAAATGAGCTCAAATGATCACTTCAAATTGCTTGTGTGGATATTTGCATGTGATTTTATAGGACATTCCACTTCATTATATCTCTTACATGTATTCCTCTCAGATTTTATCATGATATATTGTACCAGTATAAGGAATCCTTATCCATTTTTAGAATTTTTAGACATTCTATCTTTTTAGCCTTAAATAGTTGGAGGTAATGCTACAAACATATTACATAGAAATGAAAAAGTTTGAAGTGGAAAAGAGCTAAACTGGATAATGAAATTGGTTTGAGTGGTACAAAATTGGATACTTTAGGTGAATTTTATGAAACTTCATCGGAGATTATCCATTTAGTGAAAAACCTATTATTTTTACTTTATATACTCTATCAACTTTTTATCACGAGGTTATATGTCTATATTTGGGTACAATGCCAAGTTTTAGTTTTGTTTCACATTATTTAGATATTTTATCATTTTTTTTCGAAACCATGCAAAACTTCTGGCTTAATCTACCATAGTAGAAAGTTGAACATTTGGTCCATTACTAGTACATGACCTCAAATTGCATGTATATATATACATATATGTAAATTATATGGGACACCTAGGTGCCTGCCCGTTATAGTAAGTGATATTCATTATGCATGATATACAATCCACGACATATGACTTTCCAAAACTTTGTTTGCATGCACTATCAGCTCTAATAGGCAATTATTGCTTTCCAAAAACAATATCCTACTACTTTCCTTTGCATTGATTCCTTTCCAAACAAAAAGGATATGTATATTCCTTTCCAAACAAAAAGGGTATGTATATACGCTTTGATTTTTTTACGTATCAGATATGACCAAATAATACGAAATATTGTCGCAAATGTCTATATGTGTAATTACGACGTATATTATGCATTCTTCTGATGTTTTACTTTTCAAGGTTTGTAGTGTTAAAAAAATTAGGGCCGGGTCACACTTTTTGGCGACTAATATTTCTATTCAAAATAAGGCCATCAGATAATATAAAATGTAATCCTAATTATTTTTTACTTTTAGAAATATATATGATGCATGCTGAATATCCACACACAATTTTTTTTAGTTTTAGGAATGTACGTTGCATGCCAATACCCATACGTGATTTTTCGTACATACATGGACCTAACATATCATACCCGCATACCCTTTTTCAATACATGCATGCTTTGAAGATATACATAAAACTGATACACTTTGAACGATACATAACCCAAAAAAATGATACACCATTTTTAATACACGTAAATTATTTTGAGACCTAATATTTGAACACTTTCAAGTAGTTGCCAAGCAGAAATTGAAGGTGGAGGGAATGAAGGATTTTGCTAATTAATGGGTGGAATCCCCTCTAGGCCCTAGTTGTCCTGCACATACCGGATGGTAGAGTAGGCAAGGATCCGTCGCTGGTCTCATAGGTCCACACCCCATCAAAAATTTAACAGTAGGAGATTCACCACTTCATACCAACGTACCCTTATTACAGCCCTGTTACATCATTTTTGATACATAGATTCCAAGACCACACTTCTGTATCACAAGTCACAACTAAATGCTAGCTTACATATATCATACCTGGCATGGCTCCATCTTGGGCACATGCCCAAGTCATCCAAACTATGCAAGTGGAGCATGTGCACCGTAAGTCTATAAGGCCGAAGATGGTGATGGTGCAACTGGATATAGTAGAACCAGGTTGGGAGGAGATTTTAGTGCCTGGACCACTTGACAGCATGTCCATTAAGCTTGAACAGTGCACCACTAAATTAATACTTTTGATAGTAAAGGAGATTATTCTCAAAGAGGTGTCATCTCCTCGAATTTTACCACCGGGAAACCATAAGAGTAGGGTGAGCCAACCCTCTCCTCTAGGAGGTAGTGAAGATCATGTCACATTCGACGAGTTGCAACATCTAGGCATCGGTATGGAAATTAATGCAGTCAATAACTCTGAGAACTAAGAAAATTTGCAAAGAGTATTGTATCATGAAACAAGATTGAAAATGAGATCTAATAGCAGTAGTACAAGAGTACAAAACGAACATACACATTTGTTCCCACAGTTCCATACAACACAATCAGGTATTCTTAGGAGATCATAAGAGAAAATTAAATTGAACTCGAAGTCATGCAAGAAACAGGAAAACCCATGTACGGCCCTAGTGCGTGATGAACAACATATCTTGTCTCCAATTCCGAATTTGCTCAGCTTCAGTATCTGCGCTTGCCACTAATGATGACATGGTCACCCACAAAAGACGTGTATATACATGTGAAGTTGATGCAGAATAGTCCTGATGAAACCTAGTTCGTCTATCAGGTCAGGCATAACACGTTTCTGCAATTTCTGTTGGAAGAACAGAACTGTAAGAAAGTAACAATTATATATATTGTAAGAAAAGTATGTTGAAAACATAATTGAATGGAAATATTACCAGGAGTTTGTTCTTAATGTTAGACTTCGCCAAAGTGTGCATGAGTGGCACGAATGAATGATTAGTTTATCCAGTTTTATAATTGTCCAAAAACAAGTCAATACGATTAATAAACTTTTTTGCATGGCATGATTCTCCACACAATTCGTTTGTGTGTATTATCTAGTTTGAAATAAGCTACGATAGGGATTGACTATTCGTCACCCTGGGTGAGGAATAGTTATTCTTCACCCACCTTTATTTTAACATCTATGCAACGTAATTTTACGTTTCGTAAATTTTTGCCTTATTTTAGAGATAAAAGAGAACGTAAGAAAACCTATAATCGTCGTAAAAAAAATTATGTTACGTAAAATTACAAATGTAAAAATATGGTGTAAAATGTACATAAAATACATTTTTTGACCTATATTTTTTTGTTAATGCCAAATTTTATACAGTAAATCAATATGAATGTAACTATTTGTATTTTAAATTTAATTTATTTATGAAATGGTCGTAAGATTACCTCGGGTGAAGAATAACTTATTCTGCACCCTGGGTGATGAATAGTAATACTATATATATATATATATATATATATATATATATATATATATATATATATATATATATATATATATATATATATATATATATATATGCAAGTCGAGAGCAACTAGTAATGAATGTCAAATTAGTACGGTAGTAAGTAATACCTATACTATGCGAACATGGATGCAATAGAAAGGATAATTTTACGAAGTTATGTTTAAAAGATCATATATGGATGAGTGACTGGATCATTGGACTGTTGCACAAAGATGGAGCAAGCAGGGTTGCCTCTAAAGTGAGGTACATTTCCTTATCAACTCAGAGGCCATATAGTTCCATAAATTAGGTCCAATTGTTGCCGGTGAAAGAGATTATTTCTTGTTCGTTCCTAAAAAGGACACTCAAAGTAAAGCTTTCTTTTGTCTCAAGGAAAGTTGTAACTTTAGTTATGTCAAAAAAAATGTTGACCTTCTCTAAGAAATCGTGTGCATTGCAAAGTAGTGGATGACCCAATGAAAATGAAAGCAAATAAAGAAGTGGTTCTTACATAGCAATATTAACTGATTTGTTTTACAACAGGTGTGCTGGTCTATCAGCGAATTACAGTCTTTAGAAAGTATGTTGAGATAACCATATGTACAATTAATTCTCAAATATAGCAACCGTGATGTTACAAAAGTTGACAATTGTAAAGTGGGTAGATCTGATTATGTAGTTGGTATGAAGAACATGTTTTATGTATAGTTGGATACTGATGTAGCAATAGGTAAAGTATAGGCCGTGGTGTGTAGGTTAAAATATGTATGAAAGGAGTAATATATTAAAAGATTTTCAATATCACAGAATGGCAGAGTGAATAATGTTTAGTTTACAAAAGAAATGTATGTTGCACTGATGAGAATAGTCATGAGCAAATAATCAAAAGCAGTTCAGTGAATGTTTCATATGGACTTAATTACACATAAGTTGGATCCACATTTTGTTTAGTGAATAAGTTACCACATAATTACAAATAGTCTACAATGAACTAACAAGCAAATATGACATATGATGATTAAGATTTCAGTAGTTATTTAAAACTCGTCGTTCTTTCTCTGAAGTGTGTGTTCTGGAAGGAAGAGGGAGAAGCACTTGTTCTTCACAACGTTCTCATCACCACGCAAGCCTCTGAGACCGTAACATATTGCGCACTAGAGAATTACGAACAATCCATTTAGTACAAAATTAGCTTTCGACCTTGATTTGAACGAGATTAAGAGAGAGATATGTTAATTTACCTCCATTTGATGCACTGCATTCAGCTACATTGGGGTTTTCTTGCCCAGGGCAAGTTGGGACAATAATAATAGATGGTTGCTGATGGTTGGAGCCGTGGACTTCCAACTACCGGTGGTAGCAACATTTGGTAGGAGTGAGGACATAATATATCTAGAGGATGACACTGGAAAGGAAGAAGATGAGGGGAAAAGAGCAGCAGCAAATAAGTTGATGCGTCTACGGACTAGGCACGACAGAAATAAGTGTTCCGTAATCGAAACCACGACGTGTGGGATGGGCGCATGAAAAAAAAAGTATGAAACAACCAAACTCACGGAGAGTTGTTCTAGTGGTAGGTTTCACACAACGAAACTTGGTATGTACATATGTGTGTGTAATGCAAGTTTTGACGGACAGAACTTAAACTACGATTGTAAGTTAGAAAAGAAACGGGAGGTAAGTTTCGTAGAATGTAACTTGACAGAACAAGATCTATAAGGTTAGAAGCATGAAATCGTAATGTCATATGTGTTATCTTTTCAAGGAATTCTACATGAAATTGAGCAGCTCAAAGGACTTCTCGGTATTCCTTTTGCTCTTGAACTAGTTATCTTAGCTTCTTAGGCAATCTAGAACACCAGAAATGGCTTCGTCTTCAAGGATTTGGTTCCTTGCAGCTGTAGGCGGAAATTTAAGGAGGAGCTCAAGTGGATTTTGCTGCGAGCCCAGAGACTGTCTTACCACAACTTTGAATCATGGGTGAACTCCTTTAGATAGTCCCCCTTTTGATTCTGCCGTTGTGTTTGTTGCATTATTTTCTTTTATTAAATAGGTTTTGTTTATTTTCTGTCAGTATATATTCCTTTTCCTTGTTTGTTTGTTTGAGGACCTTCTTTTGTATCCTTTATTCCAAAAATCAATAAAAATACGTAGCAGTCCTGTTGTTTTCCTAAAAAAAAGACGAGCAAAGAATTGAAAGAAAGAACATACTCCACTCAGTTTCATGCATGTAGTCATAATGACAATTAGCTACTTCCTCCACTCAGTTTCTTTGCATGCATGCGGAGTATTAATGATCCCAGTAAACAAGAAGAAAAGTTAACTTGTAAAGCAGGCATTAAATTTTACATTGTTACATGTAATTCAAGTTTGTGGTCTTGTATATAAAAATGGAGGAAGTAGATGAAGAAGGTGAACAGTAACAATGGCTGGCTGGAACATGATTGAAAAGAACAGCCGCTTTAAAAATAAAGAACGAATTGAACAAAATGGGATGATCCAGCCTACGTACACGAACATAAATGTAGAAAAACAGTCATGATCCAGAAACGTACACGAACAAGTTTACGGATCACGACGTAAACCAACGGCTCTAGACGGATGTGCCTCTGTGAATTTCTGGCTTGTATCATCTCAATTATCTCAGCACAATCCAAATTAAGCATACTCCATTGCTCCTCAGTTGGTTAATTAGCAATGATTAGGCCGTGGACGACTGCATAAGCTTCGGCCATTCATCGGGGCCTTCGGCCATTCTCCAGACCACGTGCATCCGACACCACAGCGCCGGTTGTGCCGGTTAATGTGTCTACATCAAAGTAGACATCAACGTTTAACACTTTGACAACTTTCACCACCACCCCGCAAAAAAAAAAATCACCACCCCACTCAGTGGCTTTCCCGACACATGATTTCTAATCTTTGGCTTCGCAGTTGATTGGCTTTTGATTTTACGTCCATATCAAAAAAGCACACCACAATGATATACCCTCATCAGACGGCATCCGAATCTTTTCTTCTTCTTTCAGCATCAGAGCAGCTGTGCATGTCTCGTTGGCCATTAATTCCTCCCTCCCTTTTCCTTTCCACATTCCTTCGCCCTCATTCTTCTCATCAACACAAACACATCTTCCACCATCAGCAGCCGAGGCAGCCGGTAAGACACATTGGCCAGCAGGACTGTACTGCCGCAGCAGGAGTGTACACTGTAGATGATGGACTGGGCCCCTGTGGTGGTAGGGGTGGTGTTGTTCGTGGTGCTCTCGCCGGGGCTGCTGTTCGAGCTGCCGGGGACGTATGGGAGGATCGACTTCGGCGGCCTCCGCACCACGGGCAAGTCCATCTTCGTCCACACCCTTGTCTTCTTCACCATCTTCGCCGTCATCATCCTCGGGTTCGAAGTCCACATCTACACCGGCGCCTAGCTAGCTGCATATGCATTACATGCCTGTGTGCCTTACCTAATGAAGCACCTCTCGCCAACGTTGCCACTCCGATCAGCATGCGCCCTGTTTCATATGCGTGTGGTTAATTGATTAGTCAAGGTGGGCACGTACTACCTCCGATCCAAAATAGTTGCGCAGTTTCGAATTAAGGTTAATTCAATCTTAATTTAAACATGTGACACTTATTATGAATCAAAGTGAGTAGTTTATTACTATCTCTGTAACGTCTTATATTAAATTACACAGAACGTGGATACTGTAAAGTAGTTCAGCGAACTGCATCTTATTGTTCAGCCTGTACCAAGCAATCAAAGTCTTAATTAACATACAGCTTCTCATGACCTTTCGTTGGATTCATCAACATCGGCATAGTTTCGTTTCATTTGGTCTTTTGTCATAGGGTTTGTGGTACATCATGGACGATCCATTTTGATGACCTCGGACTTTATACTCCATCCGTCCAAAAAAGCTTGTCCCTTATATGGATGTATCTAACATCAAATTAGTGCTAGATACATCCATTCGAGAAACAAGCTTGGGACAAGCTTTTCCAGACGGAGGAAGTATTTATGTAAGTTGTTTCATAGGTGCTAGGCTTTGGATGGCATCGGTTAATAACCAATACAGTCTTTCTAAATCTCAGTCAACTGAGATTTCATTATATCTCAGTAGATGCTATATTCATAAGATCTGACATTGAGATCCGTGCATATTTTTCTTTCTTCTTTCTTAAATGTTATGTCACTTGACTGAGACCTAGCCACACTCTAACCAGTAATATATGGTTGTGTGCATCACTCGATGCAGAGGCCGAGATTTATTACCTTTTTTCAAGGAGAAATAAATAGAAACATACTAAAATAAGTTGGAGGACCATGTAACGCTGGCCATTCAAAATGAAACACATTGGCGTTATTTTTCTAAAACACTCACGCAACTCAAATATACAGTCATAGAGAGATTACAAACTAAATATATGTCATATATTTAGTTTGTAGATGCAAACTTGGAGAGCAAGTGAAAAGTTCTCCATTAATCTTGATCAATTACGTGTTTTTTACACAAATATAATAGAGATTACTTCCCCATTCTATTGGCTTTTCTTCTTTATTTGTGCTACTAGATGACCTGTTGTGCTATTGACGCACATACCAACTGCAACCCAGAAAGTAAGTGAATTATATGAGGTATTTTCCCTAAATTGTCTACAACATTGGAATACGCTTGTAATACTACGTTTATACAGCTGTCCTTCGTGCTCGGCATAAGCGTTAGGTTGGCGAATGATGCGCCAGGCCTCCGGCACGTCCTTGGTAACTCCTTCCATTAGATGTAGGCCAGGATGGGCCCGATCCATGTTGGGATAACCACGCGGTCTCGTAGCCACGTGACTGGTTGTGGCCTCTCAGTCAGAGAGGAGTGATCCACCCGAATTCACCCTGGTTTTGGATGCTGTTGGGCTGGCCGGTTGGTTTGCTTACCTTGGTTCGCGGCCCTTCCATGCTTCCTTGGTTGTTCGGTATAAGGTTGTCATGTGATTCATGGGTCAAATTAGCGTCTAATGGCGTGGTGGGCCGGCCATTTCCCTGCTTCTGGTTTACCTCCTTTTGCTCGGCTCTTGCCCGGGTGGAAGCCTGGTCGTTCCGTAAGGTTGCCTTTCAGATATCATTTACACGTGCCTAACTCTCTTCCTATGATTTGGCCCGCTACGTCATCCACAAAGACAAATTGCAGCCACGAAGCAAATCAACTGTGAGGCCCGATCTGCTACAACTACAACACAATGCTATGTAATGGTATGCCAAATTAATATTGCACCATGGCATACCATAGGGGGGCGTCTGGTTCCTCACACGCAAGCTGCGTTTCATAAAATCTTTCATGAAGTCATCGTTCGTCGGGGCAATTGGTCAAGGAGCGTCACATGACTACATGCCGGCCAAGGTAACACCAAACCGGACAAAGCAAGCAACATGGCTTTGACCCGAACTAATTACAGCCGAAAATTACGTGAACTATTTTAGCTACCTTTTTACCCCGCATAAATAGGTCTATTTGAATACAGTTGTATGGCAAAATGGTAACAACCTTTCCTGTTTTCTGAAGACTGCAAGCCGAACACACCCAAACAACTTTGATAGACACGTCTGGGCTAGCTCTTGCCTCTTGGCCCGTATATGATGACCTGGCATGTGATGAGACTCTTCCGCATGGCTATGTCAGCTTGATACGGTTGCCAGAGGGCTTGTTGGGAAGTCAATCGTCAGCCTGCTTTGAATGGACATCCAGGGTTTACCTACATAAAGAACCTCGCACAGATGGGTGTCCTAAGGGCGTGCTTTGGGAGGTGAGCCCGACCTTTGATCGCTGCGGTCTGGATGGGCAGTGTGTTTTGGCACCCCTGACTGGAAAACCTATGAACAACATATCTTATGAGCGATCCGGACAGGGGCAAAAAACAGATGCAACCAGAATTTAGGTGAACTACTTGAAGGACGTTCTTCGTAGATTGTGTGCAACTGATCATGTTTCTATTGGTTTGTATTTGCCTTGCATTTACTAATGACATACAATGATGATCGATTCACATATCTTTCTTTGGTAATACATAAGTTGTTTGCTTGAGGAGGTGGATTGATGTAACGCCTGGATATTTGAGCTACAATAAAACTTCTGCTAATGATGCCACGTCACCTCCGTCACATGCTAATCACGTGTTAGTTCAAAACGTTTCAAATTTAAATTTGAATTAATGACAAACAACCAAAGTTTTCAAACATTAAAAAAATGTTCGGAATGTGACTTAATTAAGTTTACTAAATTAGGTACAACCTATGTATTTTTTCAAAAATTAAAATGTTAGGTAAATAAAGAGAAAACAGAAAAGAAAATAAAGAAAAAGGGAATAGATCAAAAACAGAAAACAAACTAACAAAAAAATGAAAGGGAAACCCCCTCCCCCTCACTAGGCTTCGGCCCAGCTCACAGCAGGCCGGCCCACCTAGCCCAACCGGCCGGCCCCACCCCCACTCACATTATCCCCTCACCTATCGAAACCCAAACCGCACACCCGCACTCCCCTCCCCCCACGTCCCTCTCCCCCTCCCCGATCCAGATCGGATCGGGGAACGAACCCCCACGTCGCCCCGACCCCGTCGACGATCCCCGCCGCCTCGCTGTCCTCCTCCTCGACACCTCGCTGGAGCTGCCCCGCCGTCCTCGCCATCATCGTCGTCGTCCCCATCTTCCTCCCTGAGCCCCACTGCCCCGTGCCCTACAGCCCCGCGGTGAGGCTCCGGCCTCCTCTCTCCCTCGCCCCGCGTGCTCACCGTGCGCCGTCCGCCCCCGTCTCTGCTCCTGCGCCCCACCGTGGCCATCGCCCGCGCGCGCCCTGGCCGCGCGCCCGCATCGGCCAAGCCCCGCCTTGCCCCCGTCGTGCCCACTCCCGCAGCCCCGCTACTGCCGCGCCCTGCTCGTCGTCGCTTGTTGCTCGCCCATCGTGGCCACGCTCACCGCCATCTCGCGTGTGCCCGCTCGCTCGTGGCCTCGGCCACCACGCCTGCAGCCCCCACCGCGCGCACCCGCAGTCGCCCGCGACCTGCTGCTGCTGCACTGCTCCGCCGCGCCGCGCCTGCTCTGCAGCCCCGCAGCGCCCACACGAGCCCCTGCTCGGCGGCCAGCGCGCGTCCGCCGCTGTGCCCGCGCTCGCCGCCCGCCCGCGCGCCACGCCGCTCCCCTCGCCGCCTGCGCCGTGCTCGTCGTCGTCCCCTGCCCGGCGCCACTCCGGCCTCCTCGCTGCCCGCCTGCGTCGCTGTCGTTGGCGCCGGCGTTCGCCTCTGGCCTCGCCCCACTGCGCCCAATCGGGCGCTCAAACCGCGCCCGTAACCCGTCGCCCGCGCACCCGTTAGCCCGACCTGTCGTGGCCTTGGGCCGCTGCCAAACGGGGCCCAGACCCTATAACGAATTTATAAAAAAGAAGAATTTAAAAATAATTAGTTAAATAGATAATTAACTTAATTAAGTCTGATAAATTAACCTAATTAACCTAATTAACTACTGTTAATTAACTAAACCGTCAATGACATGCGGGACCCACACGTCAGCGACCTAGTCAACACCTCTGTTGACTGCTAACGTCATGCTGATGCAATAATGCTATTTTCGAATTAATTTAATAATAATAATTTAAAAATTGATTAAATCTTTAAAAATTAATATAAAATAATCTATAACTCGGATGGAAAAACTGTGTACATGAAAGTTGCTCAGAACGACGAGACGAATCCGGATACGCAGTCGTTCGTCCGCCACACATCCCTAGCATAGCGAACACGCAATTTTCCCCCTCCCGTTCATGTGTCCGAAAATGCGAAACACCGGGAATACTTTCCCGGATGTTTCCCCCCTTCGCCGATATCACCTTCTACCGTGTTAGGGCACACCTGGCACCATTACTTGTCATGGCATGCATCAATATGCATCTGTTTGCATTGTATTCATTGTTTCTTCCCCCTCTTCTCTCCGGTAGACTACTAGACTCACGCCGCTGATGGTGCCCCAATCGGCTACGTTGTTGACAACCCCTCCTTGCCAGAGCAACCAGGCAAGCCCCCCCCCCTTGATCAACCCGATATCGCCTATTCCTTCTCTCTACTGCTTGCATTAGAGTAGGGTAGCATGTTACTGCTTTCGGTTAATCCTATTCTGTTGCATAGCCTGTCTTTGCCACTACTGTTGTTACCTTTACCTGCAATCCTAAATGCCGAGTATAGGATGCTAGTATTCCATCAGTGGCCCTACATTCTTGTCCGTCTGCCATGCTATACTATCGGGCCATGATCACTCGGGAGGTGATCACGGGTATATAGTTACATACATATTATATGATACATGTGGTGACTAAAGTCGGGTCGGCTCATAGAGTACCCGCAAGTGATTCCAATGTGGGGGCTGAAAGGACAGGTGGTTCCATCCCGGTAGTGGTGGGCCTGGGTTCCCGATGGTCCCCGACTGTTACTTTGTGGCGGAGCGACAGGGCAGGTTGAGACAACCTAGGTGAGAGGTGGGCCTGGCCCAGGTCGGCGTCCGTGGTTACATCAAATAACACGCTTAACGAGATCTTGGTATTTGATCTGAGTCTGGCCACTGGCCTATACGCACTAACCAACTACGCGGGAACAGTTATGGGCACTCGACGTCGTGGTATCAGCCGAAGCCTTCTTGACGTCAGCGACTGAGCGGCGCGCGCTGGATTGGACTGGAACGCCTGCTCTTGTATTAGGGAGGCTAGGTCTGCTTACCGGCCGCGTACGCAACGTGCAGGTGTGCAATGGGCGATGGGCCCAGACCCCTGCGCGCATAGGATTTAGACCGGCGTGCTGACCTCTCTGTTGTGCCTAGGTAGGGCTGCGACGTGTTGATCTTCCAAGGCCGGGCATGACCCAGGAAAGTGTGTCCGGCCAGAGGGATCGAGCGTGTTGGGTTATGTGGTGCACCCCCTGCAGGGGAGTTTATCTATTCGAATAGCCGTGTCCCTCGATAAAAGGACGACCCGGAGTTGTACCTTGACCTTATGACAACTAGAATCAAATACTTAATAAAACACACCCTTTCAAGTGCCAGATACAACCCGGTGATCGCTCTCTAATAGGGCAACAAGGAGAGGATCGCCGGGTAAGATTATGTTATGCGATCATACTTGGTTAACTTACCATCTACTCTCTTCTACTGCTTCAAGATGGAGGCTGCCAGAAGCGTAGTCTTCGATAGGACTAGCTATCCCCCTCTTATTCTGGCATTCTGCAGTTCAGTCCACAGATAATACCCATTTCATTGATACCAATGCATATGTAGTGTAGATCCTTGCTTGCGAGTACTTTGGATGAGTACTCACAGTTGCTTTGCTCCCCCTTTTCCCCCTTTCCTTTCTTCTTGGTTGTCGCAACCAGATGCTGGAGCCCAGGAGCCAAACGCCACCGTCGACGACGACTCCTACTACACTGCGGGTACCTACTACTACGTGCAGGCCGTCGGCGACAACCAGGAGTAGTTTAGGAGGATCCCCGGCAGGAGGCCTGCGCCTCTTTCGAGCTATAGCCCGGTTTGTGCTAGCCATCTTATGGCAACTTGTTTAACTTATGTTTGTACTCAGATATTGTTGCTTCCGCTGACTCGTCTATGATCGAGCTCTTATATTCAAGCCCTCGAGGCCCCTGGCTTGTAATATGATGCTTGTGACTTATTTTATTTTTAGAGTTGTGTTGTGATATCTTCCCGTGAGTCCCTGATCTTGATCGTACACGTTTGCGTGTATGATTAGTGTACGATTGAATCGGGGGCGTCACAATTGAGCCTGAGTTTTTTTTTCATATTCTAGCCGGATTAATAGAAAACCGAACTGCATCGCCCACGGCAAATGACCCGAACAATCATAACTGGACATCCTCACCCGGAACCACATGAGAAGAAGGAAACCAGGCGAACCGACTAGACAATGTAAGCGCCAGGAAAGAGCACACGCCAGACGACCAGGCCGGAGGGGTCAATAGCCGGGAGAGATGACAAAGCATGCCATTCGTCAAGCCTTACCAATCAAAGTCTAGACAGACCTACCAAAACACCCCGTTCGACCAGACCGCAATGCTCAGAGTCGGGACCACATCCCAAACCATGCGCTACGACCAAGGTAGAAGAGGCTGAGCGTGTGGCTTATAGCTCATACGGCCGTACCATCCATATGTCGCAAATGCACATAAGGCACTACATGTGCATGCAATGCAAAAGAACTGATGGCCTCACATATACTGGATATGATGTCTTGTGCAGGGGCCAAAAGCATGAAAAGACAACCTTTATATTTCATCAAGCCTTATGGCAACTGTTGTGCCCAAGAAGTCCACTACGAAAAAACCCAAGCTAAATCTCCCAAGAAGCCCAGAGCCATAGCAGATGCCCCAGATGCACGTCCCCGCCTCAGGAAGCTTAGGACCCAACTGCCTATTATGATGACAAAGAAAGACTAAAAGCATTGGAAAACAACGATCCATATGCCCCAGTAGCAAACAAGACTGCCATAAATCCCAGATTTTACACTACTAAGCAGCATGATCTCTATGAGACTATTTCGTTTGACAAAGACACAACGGTCCATGTTATGCAATATATTGATTGGGAATTCATTAATAAGCATAAAAACATCTAACATGTGCACACCAAAACTTTGAAACCTTGGATCCTAACAAGTCTATGTCAGAAGCCCAACCCCCTTGGCATGAAGAGCTCATAATGCAATTCTATGCCACAATTCTCATCCATCCAGGTAGTGGAATCAAATGGATAACCGATGGTGTGTTATATGAATCTTTGACTAAAGAGCGGGCAGAGATTCCTAGCCGCCCACCCAAAGATGAAAATTTATTTATAAAAAGAGGTAAACACACTTGCAGTACCTTGACCTGTCTAGCGCGGTTACTTTGGTGCCCAAAGCTACAAAATACATGAAACATGTACTCTAACTTGTCCAAGCACAATGGCATGTCGATACCGACATCAAATACGAAGAAGCGTCGATCTTACCCAACACCTAGTAAACTCATGTCCACATAAACGGAAGTAGCTGGAACCGAGCACGAAGGTGTGCCGATGTTGTATAGTGTCGAGTACACCAGACACAGTCTATCGGCACCACCCTTGACGACGCCTTAAACATAGTTGTCGACGCGCCGCCTCATGCATCACCGCTATCCAACAAAATGATGATGACTTGTTTGAACGACACGTCTTTCGTGTCCGATCACGTGTCCCACAACTCGAGCTCATTGTCATACTAATGAAGGAAATATGCCCTAGAGGCAATAATAAAGTTGTTATTTATATTTCCTTATATCATGATAAATGTTTATTATTCATGCTAGAATTGTATTAACCGGAAACTTAGTACATGTGTGAATACATAGACAAATAGAGTGTCCCTAGTATGCCTCTACTAGACTAGCTCGTTATTCAAAGATGGTTAACTTTCCTAGCCATAGACATGTGTTGTCATTTGATGAACGGGATTACATCATTAGAAAATGATGTGATGGACAAGACCCATCCGTTAGCTTAGCACTATGATCGTTTAGTTTATTGCTATTGCTTTCTTCATGACTTATACATGTTCCTATGACTATGAGATTATGCAACTCCCGAATATCGGAGGAACACTTAGTGTGCTATCAAACGTCACAACGTAACTAGGTGATTATAAAGATGCTCTACAAGTGTCTCCGATGGTGTTTGTTAAGTTGGCATAGATCGAGATTAGGATTTGTCACTCCGATTGTCGGAGAGGTATCTCTGGGCCCTCTCGGTAATGCTCATCACTATAAGCCTTGCAAGCAATGTGTAACATCCCAAATTTTCAATTTGGAATGTTATACAATAGATCATCATGCATAACATATTTTATTGCATTTTGTTTTGCGATCCTAAAAATTCTACGCAACTCAAGGACCCACGGAGAGAGTTGGGGATTTCGTTATTTTCATATTTGGGTTTTCTCAAATTTTGAAAATAGGATCATTTGTTTTAATTATTTTTCCCTCTGAAAAATATTTCATATTTAAAATATATGAGAGGGCATAATATGACTTCTCCAAAAATAATGAAATATTGGAGGAAAATATCAAAAACTAATATTTGATTTTATTTTCCTAGGAAAAATATGCGTTTTTCCAAATTGCATTTTAGGCCCAAATAAATGTTCATCTTGTCCTGCCTATTTTCAGAGGACAGGGAAAATTTATTTCGGAATTTTTGGAGTCCGTTTAGTATTTCTTTTCTTACTTTTTCTGGACGTCCGATTTATAAAAAAAATGAACCGACTCGGGCCGCCGTGGGCGACCCGGACTGTGCCTCGCCCCGGGCTTTATAAGCCGCCAGCCCACCCCAGCCCACGCCGCCCCTAACCCTAACCCTAGCCCCGAGCCGCCGCCGTCGCCCGTGCCGCCGCCGCCGTCGCCCTTCGCCGCCCCGCCGGAGCCGACCGCCGCCCCGCCGAAGCCGACCGCCGCCGCCCGTTGACCCGCCGCCGCCGCCCGTTGACCCGCCGGAGGTAGTCATCGCCGCCGCCGCGGTTTTCGAGAGAAAACCGTCGGGTTTTTTTAGGAACCCGGTTTATTTTTTTATTAGATCGGTTTTATTTTTTCCCGGTTTAGTCTATTTAGCGGAGGTTCGTCCGTATGTTCGTTTTAATGAACGGTTTTCGTCGTTTAACCGCAGACAGCGAACGTTCGTTCGTTAGCCTGTTCGTCAGTTTTTTCTTTTTCTCGGATTTTCCGCGATTACTTTCGATAGCGATTTCCGATGTGTTTTTCGTTTTAGTATAACTTTTCGCTCGTTTATCGGAATCAGGCGATTCAAGCGCTTAGAGTTTCGTCTCGAAACCCTCTTTCTGTTTAACCAACTTAAACAAGTTTTTGCTACTGTAAAATTTGACTTAGGTCCAGATTAGTAAACGAAGCTTGTTTCTTTCGCCGTTTGAGTTTCGTTGCTTCGTTCAATTTGATTCTTTTTGCAAACCAGAGTTCTTAAGTTGAACATTCTGGTTAGGTCTCTTATTTAGAGTTTTACCCGTGCACCCTTGCTTGATTGCTTATGTATGTATTTTTTGTTTGCGATAGAGTACCCGGAGTGCGAAGCGTGCTACTAGGAGTCTCTAGGTTTCACGGATCATCAGCAAGGCAAGTAACACTTTGATCATACCTCTTTACCACCCAGTTTTATTGCATTAGATCAATCCCCAAACAATTGCATGATTAGGATCTGATTAATATGTGGGATTTGGGAAGTAGATGAGGTAGTACCTATTGCCCTGTTTATTATCAAACCATTGGGAGTTACTTCTACGTTTGCTTATATTGCTATGCTATGCTACTAGACGTGGATTGGGTTCGAGTGAATTTCCATGACAGATGTGAGATTGTTAATTAATGGTTCAACTTAAGGTGACTACTTAAATAAACGACTGGGTGGATTGAGGCACCTGGAGAACCCAGTGTTGCCTGTATTTTTGGATATCCCGGAGTACCCGTGTGATCATCCTATGGACCGCCACCCAGGCTCAAAGGGATCATGAGATTATTCATGCTAGAAACTTCCTTGTGCAGCCACAAGCGATTATGGGCTCTAGCATACTTGAGTAGGTTACATGACCTCTTGAAGAGGTGGGCTAGCAGATGTAGGGGAAAGTAGGTGTAACTGTCCACCCGGAGTAAAGAGTATTGTTTCTGAAAGACTGTGTCTCGGTCATCCGTTTCTCAAACACCATGTAGTGCGAGAAATCAAATGGAGGCGATCGAGTCTTGTGGGGAAAAGTGCACAAACCTCTGCAGAGTGTACAAACTAATCATGGTTAGCCATGTCCCCGGTTATGGACATCTTGAGTATCTAGTTCTTGGATTATCATGTGAATCTCATCATCATGTTACTTAATTTAATTTGATTGGGTTAATCACGTTCTTAATTGGGATTGAGTTGGAGGTACCTTCTCAATGTTTAACAACCACCATGATAGTTAAATAAAATTTATTCCTTTGTTGTAGGGAAAAATTGGCTTTTCGCAAAACTATAACCATAGAGCTTTCCACCAGCCAAATATGCATGTAGTGATAGCATTATACTGTTCATTACTCTCTATGTGTTACTTTGCCAGCATATTCCATGTGCTGACCCGTTTTCGGGCTGCAACGTTCATGTTGCAGCCTTTTCAGATGACGAGTAAGGTGCCATAGGTCGTGGTCTTATACTCAGTGATGTCGTTGGAGTTGATGGACTCACTTTATCTTCCAAGCCTTCCGCTGTTATCTTGTTTAGATGGCCTTAAGCCATATTTATTGTAATCAGTTCTCTCTTGAGACTATTCGATGTAATAAGTGTGTGATTGCTACTCTGTTATAAATCCTTTGTAACATCCCAAATTTTCAATTTGGAATGTTATACATTAGATCATTATTGCATAGCATATTTTATTGCATTTTGGCAAATCCTCGATAAATCCTAAGCAACTCAAGGACCCTCGGAGAGAGTTGGGGATTTCCCGGTTTTTCATATTTGATTTTTATCAAATAATAAAACGAGGATTTTTTGTTTTAATTATTTTTCTCTCCGAAAAATATTTCATATTAAAATAAATGAGAGGAGAAAATATGAATTCTCCAAAACAATTGAAATATTGGAGGAAAAATATTAAAATCATATATTGGATTTTATTTGCAATTTTACTTGCATTAAAAAAATTGCACGTTTTCAAAACTGCATTTTTGGGTCAAAAAATGGTCACCTTGTTCTAGTTATTTTAATTAGACGGGGAAATTTTGTTTTATCATTTTTGGATTTTTATTTATTTTTCTGCGATTTTTTAGAGATTCGGCGGAATGTTAAAAAAAACCGCGCCCAACTGGGCCGAGGCCCAGCCTAGCCAGGCCGGCCCATCCTGCGCCCGTCTCCCTCCTGGAGACCGAGGCGAGCACGGCCGCCGCCGCCTGAGTCCCGCTCGCCGACCCCGCCTCGCCCCTCCTCCAAGGCAGCCCCCTCCCTCTTATATACCCCGCCGCTGCCCCTCTCCCTCACCCCGTCCCCGCCCCAAGCCGCCGCCGCCGGAGCCCGCCGCCGCCGCCCGAGGAGCACGCCGCCCCGTTCACCGTACGCCGCCCCGAGCCCCGCCGCCCTCGCCGAGCCCCGCCGGAGCCCCGCCCGACGCCGCCGGAGCCCATCCCGACGAGGTAGCCGAGCCGTCGCTGCCTTGCCGGTTTTCTAAAAAAACCGTTCGTTTTTTCTAAACCCTAGTTTTCGTTTTTTTTTCAGATCGGTTTATTTTTTTCGGTTTTATTACTTAGTGAACGTTCACCGACCCGTTCGTTTTAACGAACGTGTTCGTCGGATTGTCGCTGTTAATGAACGTTCGTTCGTTTAACTATTCATCAGTTTTCTTTTTCATCGATTTTCCGCGATTTTTGCAGATCTCGATTCCTGATGAGATCTTCGTTTTCGTTTAACTTTTCGCTCGTTTATCGGAATCAGGCGATTCAAGCGCCTAGAGTTTCTTCTCGAAATTCTCTTTCCGTTTAACCTACCCAAACAAGTTTTTGCCACTGTAAAATTTGACCTAGATCCAGATTAGTAAACGAAGTTTGTTTCTTTCGCCGTTTGACTTTCGTTGCTTCGTTCGATTTGATTCTTTTTGCAAACCGGAGTTCTTAAGTTGAACTTTCTGGTTGGATCTTTTATTTGAGTTTTACTTGTGCATTAGATGAGTACTTATTGTTTGCTTGTTTGTTTGCGATAGAGTACCCGGAGTGCGCCGCTTGTTACTTCGAATCTCTAGGTTTCGCGGATCATCAGCAAGGCAAGTAACACTTTGATCATACCTTTTTTCCATACCCAGTTTTTATTGCATTAGATCAATCCTCAAACATTGCATGATTAGGATCTAATTAAATTGTGGGTATTGGGAAGTAGTTGAGGTAGTACCTATTACCTGTTTTATTATCAAACCCTTGGGAGTTACTTGTACGTTGCTATTATATTGCTATGCTATGCTCGTAGACGTGGATTGGGTTTGAGAGATATTCATGACAGATGTGAGATTGTTAATTAATGGTTTACTTAAGGTGGCAACTAAAACTCACATCTGGGTGGATTGAGGTACCTGGGTATTCCAGGATTGCCTGTTTTTCTTTTGGACCGCCACCCAGGTTCAAAGGGATCATGAGATTATTCATGCTAGAAACTTCCGTGTGCAGCCGCAAGCTATTATGGGCTCTAGCATAGTTGATTAAGTTGTGTGAACTCTTACAGTGGTAGACTAGCAGATGTAGGGGATGTAGGTGGTACGGTCTATCACATCGTAAGGTGCAAACACTTCTGAAAGACTGTGTCTCGGTCATCCGTTTCTCAAACATCATGTAGTGCGAGAACCAAGCGGAGGCGATCGAGTCTTGTGGGAAAAGTGCACAAACCTCTGCAGAGTGTATAAACTAATCATGGTTAGCCGTGTCCCCGGTTATGGACAACTTGAGTATCTAGTACCTGGATTACCATGTGAATCTCATCATGTTACTTTAATTAATCTTGTTGGGTTAATGATGATACTTAATTGGGATTGAGAATGCTGTCAACCATTCTCAATGTTTAACAACCACCATGATAGTTAAATAAAATTTATTCCTTTGCAGTAGGGAAAAATTGGCTTTTCGCAAAACTGTAACCATAGAGCTTTCCACCAGCCATATATGCATGTAGTATAGCATTATTGTGTTCATTATTCTCTATGTGTTACATTGCCAGCATATTCCATGTGCTGATCCGTTTTCGGGCTGCAACGTTTCATGTTGCAGACTTTTCAGACGAGGAGTAAGGTGCCTTAGGTCGTGGTCTTATACTCAGTGATGCCGTTGGAGTTGATGGACTCACTTATCTTCCAAGCCTTCCGCTGTTATCGTATTAGATGGCCTTAAGCCATATTTATCATACTTATTTCTCTTTTGAGATATTCGATGTAATAAGTGTGTGATTGCTACTCTGTTATAAATCCTCCATTTGTACTGTGCGTGTCAGCATTACTGATCCAGGGATGACACCGGTGCACAGCAGCACAGACTGTTTGAGGTCTGGTCGCTACAAAGGTGGTATCAGAGCACACGCTGACTGTAGGACACGGCCACTAAGCTTAAACCCTAGAACACTTCTCTCTTCTCATTTCTGACCCCTCTCCAGTTTCTACTCTTTTAGGAATGGCGGATGCAAGGAGCAAGTTCATGCAACCAGATGAGGATACGCCTTTTGGACGTCACTTGAAGGAAGTCACTACGTATTTGAACATAGGAATACCAAGCATCACCGAAACCTACAACGCCACATTACCTGAAGAGGAGAGCTGGCAGATTCAAGTTCAAGTTCCAGGAAGGACGATTGCGCCAGTCACTGAGCCTATAAAGTTGTCTTTTGAAGCACCAACCTGGAGTTTAGGGAAGAGCATGGCAGCCCACATCACTATGAGACGCATTGGAGAAGTCTACCACAGGGAGCTTAAGGATACTATTTATCAGATTTGTGGACTCCGAGACGAGCAATGGGAGATGATTAGCACCAAGAAGGATGGATCAATTGCAGCTTTCATCCAGGAGCAAAACCAACACATTCGTCGCCAGGAGAACCAGATGTGCTCAGACAAGATAGATCTGAAGAAGGCATTGACGAAGATCAAGGAGCTGGAGGAAGAACTCAAGGCTACACGCGAGGATTATTTGGAGGAAATCGTCGCGCTAGTAGGGAAGAATGACGACCTGGAGAAGAAGATTGGAGTATTCATGGGAAATCCAGTGCCAAAAGCAGAAGATGATGAATGCGCTTGCCCGGATAACTACATCATCATCGACGACACCGACTCGGACCCCAGTGAAGATGACTTTGTTGATGAAGCTGGAGTAGATATCATGGAGTCTTCAACTGATCAGAATTTCTAGTAGACCACCATATCAGTAGTAGTTTTCCCCCATTTATATAGTATAGTTCGAGCACTTTTGTAACGCTAGATAGATCGATTGTATGCCTTGTTTGAATTGATTGAGTGATATTGATTGTGTTTGACTCATGAGCATATGGGTAGTGTTTTCCCTCTAGACCTCATCTATTCTAAACTCTCATCTTTTCTAACCTATCAGATGCCTCCGAGACGTGACACCGGATTTGTTTTCCCACTAGAGATCACTCAGTTGATTCAGCAACAGAATGCCCTGATGCAAGTGTTGGTACAGAACCAAGGCAACAACAACAACAACAACCCACCACCACCACCTGTTGATCACTTAGCCCGTTTCTTGAGGCTAAATCCGCCGGTGTTTTCCAGCAGCACCGAGCCGATTGTTGCAGATGATTGGCTCCGCAAAGTTGGAAGGGAGTTGGCCACTGCAGGATGCACAGATGCGGAAAGAGTGCGTTTTGCCGCACATCAGCTTGATGGACCCGCAGCATCATGGTGGGAGAATTACACAGCCACACACCCTATTGACACTGTCACATGGGACCAGTTTCAGCAAGCTTTCCGTACAGCCCATGTTTCAGCAGGAGCTATGGCTATGAAGAAGTGTGAGTTTTGCAACCTACGCCAAGGAGGACGCACCGTAGGCCAGTATGTGGAGGATTTCAGTAAGTTAGCACGTTATGCACCAGATGACGTTGCTACGGATGCAGCCAAGCAGGAGAAGTTTCTCGAAGGATTGAATGATGAGCTGAGCATGCAGCTAATGGTAGCAACCTTCAACAACTACCAGGAGTTGGTAGATAGAGCGCTCATGATTGAAGGGAAGCAGCAGCAGATTGAAAACCGTAAGAGGAAGTATGGACAAGGGAAGTACAATTCTGGAGCTCAGCAGAAGCCACGTTTTGCCCCGAAATCGGGAGGACAGTTTCAGCATACCCATGGAGGAGGTAGTTCGCACAACCATAATGGCTCCAAGAATGGTAATGGGAACGGAGGAAGCAACGGACAGAACCGTACCAACCCTTCAACCCCAGCTAAGAGGGACCTGAGCCAAGTCACTTGCTTTAAGTGCCAGAAGACTGGACATTATGCCAATGAATGTCCTGAAGCCCAGAATGGTAATGGAAATGGAAGCTCTGGGAAGAAGCCGAACCCTTTCAACAAAGGACATGTGAACCACGTGAGCGTGGAAGAGGTTGAAGCACAGCCTGATGCAGTAATAGGTAAGTTTATGGTTAAGTCATTTACTGCACTCGTTCTTTTTGATACTGGTGCATCGCATTCATACATATCAAGGGGATTTGTGGATAAGTATAAACTGCCAACCCAAGCCCTTAGGTCACCCATGTTAGTAACCTCGCCAGGAGCAGAGTATATGGCTAGTTTATGGTGTGATCGGTTACCATTAAGAATTGGTAACTACGTGTTTCCCTCAGACCTAATAATATTGGAATCGCAAGGTTTGGATGTGATATTAGGCATGGATTGGTTATCAAAGTATGGAGGGAACATCGATTGTGCCAGTAAGTCGATTATGCTTACCACCCCAGAAGGAAGAAGGATCAAGTATGTATCCCGGCATGTGCCAAAGAGGACTCAAGTGAATTCCTTATCAGGAGTTGTGCAGGAGGAAGTACCAGTGGTGAAGGATTACCCGGATGTATTTCCAGAAGAGTTGCCGGGCATGCCACCGGATAGAGACATTGAGTTTCTGATTGAACTTTTGCCAGGCACAGGGCCAATATCTAAGAGACCGTACAGGATGCCCGCAAAAGATTTGGAGGAAATTAAGAAGCAGATTAAGGAGTTATTGGATAAAGGCTATATTCGCCCAAGTTCGTCACCTTGGGGATCGCCCGTACTTCTAGTGGAGAAGAAAGATGGATCGTTGAGGATGGTTGTTGATTACCGTGGATTGAATGAAGTGACCATCAAAAACAAGTACCCACTGCCGATGATCAATGATTTGTTTGACCGCCTACAAGGAGCTAAGGTATTTTCCAAGATCGATCTACGATCAGGATACCATCAGTTAAAGATTCGAGAGCAGGATATACCTAAGACGGCTTTTACCACCAGATATGGGCTATATGAGTATACCGTTATGTCATTTGGTCTGACTAACGCACCTGCCTATTTCATGAACCTGATGAACAAAGTGTTTATGGAGTTTTTGGATAAGTTCGTCGTGGTGTTCATTGACGATATTTTAGTCTATTCCAAGAATGAAGAAGAGCATAAGGAGCATTTGCGTTTGGTACTTGAGAAGCTCAGGGAACATCAGTTATACTCCAAGTTCAGCAAATGTGAATTTTGGCTGAAGGAAGTTGGATTCCTCGGACATGTTATATCCGGAGAAGGAATAGCAGTAGACCCCACCAAAGTTGACACAGTAACAGGTTGGGAATCACCCACGTCAGTTGGAGAGATCCGGAGTTTCCTTGGACTTGCAGGATACTACCGGAGGTTCATCGAGAATTTCTCGAAGATTGCTAAACCCATGACTGAGCTATTAAAGAAGGACACCAAGTTCAATTGGACCGAGGAATGTGAAGCTAGTTTCCAAGAGTTGAAGAAACGCTTGGTCACATCACCAGTGTTGATTCTGCCAGATCAACGCAAGGATTATGAAGTATATTGTGATGCTTCTCGTCGAGGACTTGGAGCAGTGCTAATGCAGGAGGGAAGAGTTGTTTCATATGCCTCACGACAGCTTAAACCCCATGAGTTGAATTATGCTACACATGATTTGGAGTTAGCAGCCGTAGTGCATGCGTTGAAGACATGGAGACATTTTCTCATCGGAAACCACTGTGAGGTGTACACGGATCACAAGAGTTTGAAGTACATTTTCATGCAGAAGGAGTTGAATCTCAGGCAAAGGAGATGGTTGGAGCTCATTAAGGATTATGATATGAGATTGCATTATCACCCAGGAAAGGCTAACGTAGTAGCTGATGCATTGAGCCGCAAGAGCCATGTCAAGACACTCATGACCGGAGAGTTACCCAAGGAGTTAGCCGAAGATCTTCGTGAACTATGTTTGGAAATAGTTCCAAGAGGCTATGTAGCAGCATTGGAGATTCACTCTACTTTGATGGATAAGATCAGAGAAGCTCAGAAGACAGACAAGGAGATTGCTGAGATAAAGGAAAGGATGAGTGAAGGAAAAGCCAAGGGATTTCGTGAGGATGAGCATGATACCTTATGGTTTGAGGACCGCGTTTACGTGCCAATGATCCGGAGATCAGGAAGTTGATTTTGCAAGAGGCCCATGATTCACCGTACTCAATTCACCCAGGAAATACCAAGATGTATTTGGATTTGAAGGATACTTTCTGGTGGACAGGAATAAAGAAGGATATAGCGGAGTATGTAGCAGTTTGTGATGTATGTCAGAGAGTGAAGGCAGAACATCAGAAGCCAGCGGGATTGCTACAACCATTGCCGATACCCGAATGGAAGTGGGATAAAATAGGCATGGATTTTATCACGGGATTACCCAGGACTCGTTCAGGCTATGACTCAATATGGGTTGTAGTCGACCGTTTGACAAAAGTAGCTCATTTCATTCCAGTGAAGACCACCTACACCAGTGCTAAGTTGGCAAAGATATACATGACCAGGATCGTATGTTTGCATGGAGTTCCGAGGACCATTGTATCAGATAGAGGAACCCAGTTTACCTCGAAGTTTTGGAATCATTTACATGAAACTTTGGGAACCAGGCTAGAATTCAGTACAGCCTTTCACCCACAGACAGATGGACAGACCGAGAGAGTCAATCAGATTTTGGAAGACATGTTAAGAGCTTGTGCGCTAGATTATGGATCGAGTTGGGACGACAACTTGCCATATGCAGAGTTTTCTTACAACAACAGTTATCAAACCAGTTTAAAGATGGCCCCTTTCGAAGCTTTGTACGGAAGGAGGTGCAGAACACCATTGTTATGGGACGAAGTTGGAGACCGTCAATTGTTTGGACCAGATTTGATTAAGGAGTCTGAACAGAAAGTAAGGTTGATTCGCGACAGGCTCAAGGTAGCCCAGTCCAGGCAGAAGAGTTATGCAGATTCTAAACGTAAGGAGACAGTTCACGAAGTCGGAGACAGAGTTTATCTTCGAGTATCACCACTTCGAGGAGTGAAGCGCTTTGGAGTTAAGGGAAAGCTAGTGCCCCGTTTTATCGGACCATACAGAGTTTTGGAACGTATGGGAGAAGTTGCATACAAACTGGAATTGCCTGAAGGATTGTCAGGAGTTCATGATGTATTTCACGTTTCCCAGTTGAAGAAGTGCCACGCAGAGATGGCTGAGATACCACTGAGAGATACAGTGCCACTGGAAGCGATTCAGCTGGAAAGTGATTTGACCTAAGAGGAGAAACCAGTTAAGATTCTTGAGTATGCCAGCCGAGTCACCCGCAGTAAGGTTATCAAGTTTTCAAAGTCCAGTGGAGTCACCATACGGAAGATGAAGCCACCTGGGAGCGAGAGGAAGATCTACGGAAGGACCACTCTCACCTATTTTCTAGCCAACCCGAATCTAATGATCTAATGTATAACATTCCAAATTGAAAATTTGGGATGTTACAAACCTACCCCCTTAAGATGAATCTCGAGGGCGAGATTCATCTTAAGGGGGTAGGTTTGTAACATCCCAAATTTTCAATTTGGAATGTTATACATTAGATCATTATTGCATAGCATATTTTATTGCATTTTGGCAAATCCTCGATAAATCCTAAGCAACTCAAGGACCCTCGGAGAGAGTTGGGGATTTCCCGGTTTTTCATATTTGATTTTTATCAAATAATAAAACGAGGATTTTTGGTTTTAATTATTTTTTTCTCCGAAAAATATTTCATATTAAAATAAATGAGAGGAGAAAATATGACTTCTCCAAAACAATTGAAATATTGGAGGAAAAATATTAAAATCATATACTGGATTTTATTCGGATTTTATTTGCAATTTTACTTGCATTAAAAAAATTGCACGTTTTCAAAACTGCATTTTTGGGTCAAAAAAAATGTTCACCTTGTTCTAATTATTTTAATTAGATGGGGAAAGTTTGTTTTATCATTTTTGGATTTTTATTTATTTTTCTGCGATTTGTTTTAGATTCGGCGGAATATTTAAAAAAAACCCGCGCCCGACTGGGCCGAGGCCCAGCCGAGCCAGGCCGGCCTATCCCGCGCCCGTCTCCCTCCTGGACACCGAGGCGAGCACAGCCGCCGCCGCCCGAGTCCCGCTCGCCGACCCCGCCTCGCCCCCTCCTCCAAGGCAGTCCCCCCCTCTTATATACCCCGCCGCCGCCCCTCTCCCTCACCCCGTCCCCGCCCCAAGCCGCCGCCGCCCGAGGAGCACGCCGCCCCGTTCGCCGTACGCCACCCCGAGCCCCGCCGCCCCGCCGGAGCCCCGCCCGACGCCGCCGGAGCCCGTCCCGACGAGGTAGCCGAGCCGCCGCCGCCTTGCCGGTTTTCTAAAAAAAACGTTCGTTTTTTTTCTAAACCCTAGTTTTCGTTTTTTTTCAGATCGGTTTATTTTTTCGGTTTTATTACTTAGTGAACGTTCACCGACCCGTTCGTTTTAACGAACGTGTTCGTCGGATTGTTCGTCAGTTTTCTTTTTCATCGATTTTCCGCGATTTTTCCAGATCTCGATTCCTGATCAGATCTTCGTTTTCGTTTAACTTTTCGCTCGTTTATCGGAATCAGGCGATTCAAGCGCCTAGAGTTTCTTCTCGAAATTCTCTTTCTGTTGAACCTACCCAAACAAGTTTTTGCCACTGTAAAATTTGACCTAGATCCAGATTAGTAAACGAAGCTTGTTTCTTTCGCCGTTTGACTTTCGTTGCTTCGTTCGATTTGATTCTTTTTGCAAACTGGAGTTCTTAAGTTGAACTTTCTGGTTGGATCTTTTATTTGAGTTTTACTTGTGCATTAGATGAGTACTTATTGTTTGCTTGTTTGTTTGCGATAGAGTACCCGGAGTGCGCCGCTTGTTACTTCGAATCTCTAGGTTTCGCGGATCATCAGCAAGGCAAGTAACACTTTGATCATACCTTTTTTCCATACCCAGTTTTTATTGCATTAGATCAATCCTCAAACATTGCATGATTAGGATCTAATTAAATTGTGGGTATTGGGAAGTAGTTGAGGTAGTGCCTATTACCTGTTTTATTATCAAACCCTTGGGAGTTACTTCTACGTTCGCTATTATATTGCTATGCTAGGCTCGTAGACGTGGATTGGGTTTGAGAGATATTCATGACAGATGTGAGATTGTTAATTAATGGTTTACTTAAGGTGGCAACTAAAAGTCACATCTGGGTGGATTGAGGTACCTGGGTATTCCAGGATTGCCTGTTTTTCTTTTGGACCGCCACCCAGGTTCAAAGGGATCATGAGATTATTCATGCTAGAAACTTCCGTGTGAAGCCGCAAGCTATTATGGGCTCTAGCATAGTTGATTAAGTTGTGTGAACTCTTACAGTGGTAGACTAGCAGATGTAGGGGATGTAGGTGGTACGGTCTATCACATCGTAAGGTGCAAACACTCCTGAAAGACTGTGTCTCGGTCATCCGTTTCTCAAACATCATGTAGTGCGAGAACCAAGCGGAGGCGATCGAGTCTTGTGGGAAAAGTGCACAAACCTCTGCAGAGTGTATAAACTAATCATGGTTAGCCGTGTCCCCGGTTATGGACAACTTGAGTATCTAGTACCTGGATTATCATGTGAATCTCATCATGTTACTTTAATTAATCTTGTTGGGTTAATGATGATACTTAATTGGGATTGAGAATGCTGTCAACCATTCTCAATGTTTAACAACCACCATGATAGCTAAATAAAATTTATTCCTTTGCAGTAGGGAAAAATTGGCTTTTCGCAAAACTGTAACCATAGAGCTTTCCACCAGCCATATATGCATGTAGTATAGCATTATTATGTTCATTATTCTCTATGTGTTACATTGCCAGCATATTCCATGTGCTGACCCGTTTTTGGGCTGCAATGTTTCATGTTGTGTACTTTTGAGACGACGAGTAAGGTGCCTTAGGTCGTGGTCTTATACTCAGTGATGCCGTTGGAGTTGATGGACTCACTTATCTTCCAAGCCTTCCGTTGTTATCGTATTAGATGGCCTTAAGCCATATTTATCATACTTATTTCTCTTTTGAGATATTCGATGTAATAAGTGTGTGATTGCTACTCTGTTATAAATCCTCCATTTGTACTGTGCGTGTCAACATTACTGATCCAGGGATGACACTGGTGCACAGCAGCACAGACTATTTGAGGTCTGGTCGCTACATCCTTCAAGTACTGTGCGTGTCAGCATTACCGATCCAGGGATGAGACTGGTGCATAGAGACTAGACTGTTTGAGGTCTGGTCGCTACACAGATGGTATAAGAGCACACGCTGACTGTAGGACACGACCACTAAGCTAAAGCCCTAGATCACTACTCTCTTCTCATTTCTGACTCCTCTCCTTTCTTCCACTCTTTTAGGATGGCGGATGCAAGGAACAAGTTCGCGCAACCGGATGAGGATACACCTTTTGAACGACACTTGAAGGAAGTTACTAGGTACCTGAACATCGGAATACCAAGCTTCACCGGTACCTACAACGCCACACTACCAGAAGAGGAGCGCTGGATGATTCAAGTTCAAGTTCCAGGAAGGACGTTCATGCCAGTCACTGAGCCCATAGAGTTTTCCTTTGATGCACCAACCTGGAGTCTAGGCAAGAGCATGGCAGCCCACATCACCATGGGACGCATTGGAGAAGTGTACCACAATGATCTCAAGGATACTATCTATCAGATTTGTGGGCGCCGAGACGAGCAATGGGAGATGATCAGCACTAGGAAGGATAGATCTATTGCAGCTTTCATTCAGGAGTTAAACCAGCACATTCGTCGCCAGGAGAACCAGATGTGCCCAGACATGATATATCTGAAGAAGGCAAAGACTAGGATCACGGAACTGGAGCAAGAACTCAAGGCTACACGCGAGGATTATATGGAGGAAATCGTCGCACTAGTGGAGAAGAATGGCGACCTGATAAAGAAGATCGGAGTATTCATGGGAGACCCAGCGCCAGGAGGAGACGATGACGATTCTACTTGCCCGGAGAACTACATCATCATCGACGACACTGACTCGGACCCCAGTGATGATGATTGGGAGGATGAAGCCGGAGCAGATATCATGGAGTCTTCGACCGATCAATTTTTCTAGTAGACCACCAAATTAGTAGTAGTATTTTCCCCATGTATATAGTATAGTCCAAGCACTTTGTAATGATAGTTAGATCAATTGTATGCCTTGCTTGAATTGATTGGAGTGATATGATTGTGTTTGTCTCATGTGCATGGGTAGTGTTTTCCCTCTAGATCTCATTCTATCCTATTTTCTCATTTTTTTTCTAAAACCCATCAGATGCCTCCGAGACGCGACACCGGATTTGTTTTACCACCAGAGATCACTCAGTTGATTCAGCAGCAGAATACCCTGATGCAAGCGCTAGTTCAGAACCAAGGCAACAACAACAACAACAACCCACCACCACCACCACCTGTTGATCACTTAGCCCGTTTTCTTAGGCTGAATCCGCCGGTGTTCTCCAGTAGCACCGAGCCGATTGTTGCAGATGATTGGCTCCGCAAGGTTGGAAGGGAGCTGACCACTGCAGGATGCACATATGCGGAGAGAGTGCGTTTTGCCGCACATCAGCTTGATGGACCCACAACATCATGGTGGGAGAATTACATAGCCACTCACCCCATTGACACCGTCACATGGGACCAGTTTCAGCAAGCTTTCCGTACTACCCATGTTTCAGCAGGAGCTATGGCCATGAAGAAACGTGAGTTTCGCAACTTACACCAAGGAGGACGTACCGTTGGCCAATACGTGGAGGATTTTAGTAAGTTAGCACGTTATGCCCCAGATGATGTTGCTACGGATGCAGCTAAGCAGGAGAAGTTTCTGGAAGGACTGAATGATGAGCTGAGCATGCAGTTGATGGTGGCAACTTTTAACAACTACCAGGAGTTGGTAGATAGAGCTCTCATGATTGAAGGGAAGCAGCAGCAGATTGAGAGCCGTAAGAGGAAGTATGGACAAGGAAAGTACAATACAGGAGCTCATCAGAAGCCTCGTTTTACCCCGAACTCGGGAGGACACCTTCAGCATAACCAGGGAGGTCACAATCATAATGGAGGGAGCTCGCACAATCATAGTGGCCCCAAGAATGGGAATGGGAACGGAGGAAGCAACGAACAGAACCGTACCAACCCATCAACCCCAGCCAAGAGGGATCTAAGCCACGTTACTTGTTTTAAGTGCCAGAAGACTGGACATTATGCCACTGATTGTCCGGAAGCAAAGAATGGAAATGGCAATGGAAGCTCGGGGAAGAAGCCGAACCCTTTCAACAGAGGACAAGTGAACCACGTTAATGTGGAGGAGGTTGAAGCACAGCCTGATGCAGTAATAGGTAAGTTCTTGGTTAAGTCATTTACTGCAATCGTTCTTTTTTATACTGGTGCATCGCATTCATACATATATGGGGATTTGTGGATAAGTTTAAGTTGCCCACCAAAGTTCTTAGAACACCTATGTTAGTAACCTCGCCAGGAGCAGAGTATATGGCAAGCCAAGGATGTTTTTAGATGCCATTGGCCATAGGTAGGCATGTTTTCCCCTCAGACCTAATAGTTTTGGAGTCACAAGGTTTGGATGTGATTTTGGGAATGGATTGGCTATCGATGTATGGAGGAAACATCGATTGCGCCATTAAGACGATCTTGCTTACTACCCCAGAAGGAAGAAGGATTAAGTATGTATCTCGGCAGGTGCCGAAGAGGACTCAAGTGAATTCCTTATCAGGAGTTGTACAGGAGGAAGTGCCAGTGGTGAAGGATTTCCCTCACGTATTTCCAGAGGAGTTGCCAGGCATGCCACCGGATAGAGACATTGAGTTTTTGATTGAGCTTTTGCCAGGTACAGGGCCAATATCTAAGAGACCGTACAGGATGCCCGCTAAGGATTTGGCAGAAATTAAGAAGCAGATTAAGGAGTTACTGGATAAAGGATTTATTCGCCCAAGTTCGTCACCTTGGGGATCACCCGTACTTCTAGTGGAGAAGAAAGATGGATCGTTGAGGATGGTTGTTGATTATCGTGGATTGAATGAAGTAACAATTAAGAACAAGTACCCACTTCCGATGATCAATGATCTGTTTGACCGACTACAAGGAGCTAAAGAATTTTCCAAGATTGATTTGCGATCAGGATACCACCAGTTGAAGATTTGAGAGCAGGATATACCCAAGACAGCTTTTACCACAAGGTATGGGCTATATGAGTACACCGTTATGTCATTTGGCCTGACTAACGCACCTGCCTATTTCATGAACATGATGAACAAAGTGTTTATGGAGTTTTTGGATAAGTTCGTCGTAGTGTTCATTGATGATATTCTGGTCTATTCGAAGAATGAAGAAGAGCATAAGGAGCATTTGCGTTTGGTACTTGGAAAGCTCAGAGAACATCAGTTATATGCCAAGTTCAGCAAGTGCAAGTTTTGGTTAAAGGAAGTTGGATTCCTTGGACATGTTATATCCGGAGAAGGAATAGCAGTAGATCCCACCAAGGTTAACATTGTGACTAATTGGGAAGCACCCATGTCAGTTGGAGAGATCCGGAGTTTTCTTGGACTTGCAGGATACTACCAGAGATTCATTGAGAATTTCTCGAAGATTGCAAAGCCTATGACGGAATTGTTGAAGAAGGACACCAAATTCAATTGGACTGAGGAATGTGAGGCCAGTTTTCAGGAGTTAAAAAGACGCTTGGTTACATCACCAGTGTTGATTCTGCCAGATCAACGCAAGGATTATGAAGTATATTGCGATGCTTCTCGTCGAGGACTTGGAGCAGTGCTAATGCAGGAGGGAAGAGTTGTTTCATATGCCTCACGACAGCTTAAACCCCATGAGTTGAATTATGCTACACATGATTTGGAGTTAGCAGCCGTAGTGCATGCGTTGAAGACATGGAGACATTTTCTCATCGGAAACCACTGTGAGGTGTACACGGATCACAAGAGTTTGAAGTACATTTTCATGCAGAAGGAGTTGAATCTCAGGCAAAGGAGATGGTTGGAGCTCATTAAGGATTATGATATGAGATTGCATTATCACCCAGGAAAGGCTAACGTAGTAGCTGATGCATTGAGCCGCAAGAGCCATGTCAAGACACTCATGACCGGAGAGTTACCCAAGGAGTTAGCCGAAGATCTTCGTGAACTATGTTTGGAAATAGTTCCAAGAGGCTATGTAGCAGCATTGGAGATTCAGTCTACTTTGATGGATAAGATCAGAGAAGCTCAGAAGACAGACAAGGAGATTGCTGAGATAAAGGAAAGGATGAGTGAAGGAAAAGCCAAGGGATTTCGTGAGGATGAGCACGATACCTTATGGTTTGAGGACCGCGTTTATGTGCCCAATGATCCGGAGATCAAGAAGTTGATTCTGCAAGAGGCCCATGATTCACCATATTCGATTCACCCAGGAAATACCAAGATGTATCTGGATTTGAAGGACAGTTTCTGATGGACCGGAATGAAGAAGGATATTGCGGAGTATGTAGCAGTTTGTGATGTATGTCAAAGAGTGAAGGCAGAGCATCAGAAGCCAGCAGGATTGCTACAACCATTGCTGATACCCGAATGGAAGTGGGATAAGCTAGGCATGGATTTTATCACGTGATTGCCCAGGACTCGTTCAGGCTATGACTCGATATGGGTTGTAGTCGATCGTTTGACGAAGTTAACTCATTTCATCCCAGTAAAGACCACTTATACCAGTGCTAAGTTGGCAAAGATATACATGACCAGGATCGTATGTCGGCATGGAGTTCCGAGGACCATTGTATCAGATAGAGGAACCCAGTTTACTTCAAAGTTTTGGAATCAGTTGCACGAAACTTTGGGTACCAGACTAGAGTTCAGTACCGCTTTTCACCCGCAAACAGATGGACAGACCGAGAGAGTCAATCAGATTTTGGAGGACATGCTGAGAGCTTGTGCGCTAGATTATGGATCTAGTTGGGACGACAATTTGCCGTATGCAGAGTTCTCTTACAACAACAGTTATCAATCCAGTTTGAAGATGGCCCCTTTCGAAGCTCTGTACAGAAGGAGATGCAGGACACCATTGTTGTGGGATGAAGTTGGAGACCGTCAGTTGTTTGGACCAGATTTGATTAAAGAGTCTGAACAAAAGGTGAAATTGATTCGCAATAGGCTCAAGGTAGCTCAGTCCAGGCAGAAGAGCTATGTAGATTCTAAACGCAAGGAGACAGTTTACGAAGTCAGAGACAGAGTGTATCTTCGAGTATCACCACTTCGAGGAGTGAAGCGCTTTGGAGTTAAGGGAAAGTTAGCGCCACGTTTTGTAGGACCATACAAAGTTTTGGAACGTATGGGAGAAGTTGCTTACAAGTTGGAATTGCCCGAAGGATTGTCAGGAGTTCACGATGTGTTCCATGTTTCTCAGCTGAAGAAGTGCCACGCGGAGATGGCTGAGATACCACTGAGAGATACAGTGTCATTGGAAGTGATTCAGCTGGATAGTGATTTGACCTATGAGGAGAAACCAGTCAAGATTCTCGAATATGCCAGCCGAATCACCCGCAGCAAGGTTATCAAGTTTTGCAAAGTTCAGTGGAGCCACCATACCGAGGATGAAGCCACCTGGGAGCGAGAGGAAGATCTACGGAAGGACCACTCTCACCTATTTTCTAGCCAACCCGAATCTCGAGGGTGAGATTCATCTTAAGGGGGGTAGGTTTGTAACATCCCAAATTTTCAATTTGGAATGTTATACATTAGATCATCATGCATAACATATTTTATTGCATTTTGTTTTGCGATCCTAGAAATTCTACGCAACTCAAGGACCCACGGAGAGAGTTGGGGATTTCGTTATTTTCATATTTGCGTTTTCTCAAATTTTGAAAATAGGATCATTTATTTTAATTATTTTTCTCTCCGAAAAATGTTTCATATTTAAAATATATGAGAGGGGATAATATGACTTCTCCAAAAATAATGAAATATTGGAGGAAAAATATTAAAAACAAATATTTGATTTTATTTGGATTTTATTTGATTTTATTTGCCTAGGAAAAATATGCGTTTTCAAATTTGCATTTTAGGCCCAAATAAATGTTCATCTTGTCCGGCCTATTTTTAGAGGACGGGAAAAATTTATTTCGGGATTTTTGGAGTCCGTTTAGTATTTCTTTTCTTACTTTTTCTGCACGCCCGATTTATATATATAAAAAAACGAACCGACTCGGGCCGCCGTGGGCGACCCGGACTCTGCCTCGCCCCGGGCTTTATAAGCCGCCAGCCCACCCCAGCCCACGCCGCCCCTAACCCTAGCCCCGAGCCGTCGCCGCTGCCCGCCGCCGCCGCCGCCCCGCCGGAGCCGCCCGCCGCCGCCCGTTGACCCGCCACCGCCGCCGTTGACCCGCCGGAGGTAGTCACTGCCGCCGCCGCGGTTTTCGAGAGAAAACCGTTGGTTTTTTAGGAATCCGGTTTATTTTTTTATTAGATCGGTTTATTTTTTTCCGGTTTAGTCTATTTAGCGGACGTCCGTCCGTACCTTCATTTTAACGAACGGTTTTCGTCGTTTAACCGCAGACAGCGAACGTTCGTTCGTTAGCCTGTTCGTCAGTTTTTTCTTTTTCTCGGATTTTCCGCGATTATTTTTGATCGCGATTTCCGATCTGTTTTTCGTTTTAGTATAATTTTTCGCTCGTTTATCGGAATCAGGCGATTCAAGCGCCTAGAGTTTTATCTCAAAACCCTCTTTCTTTTAACCAACTTAAACAAGTTTTTGCTACCGTAAAATTTGAATTAGGTCTAGATTAGTAAAACAAAGCTTGTTTCTTTCGACGTTTGAGTTTCGTTGCTTCGTTCGATTTGATTCTTTTTGCAAACCAGAGTTCTTAAGTTGAACTTTCTAGTTAGATCTCTTATTTCGAGTTTTACCCGTGCACCCTTGCTTGATTGCTTATGTATGTATTGTTTGTTTGCGATAGAGTACCCGGAGTGCGAAGCGTGCTACTACGAGTCTCTAGGTTTCACGGATCATCAGCAAGGCAAGTAACACTTTGATCATACCTCTTTACCACCCAGTTTTATTGCATTAGATCAATCCCCAAACAATTGCATGATTAGGATCTGATTAATATGTGGGATTTGGGAAGTAGATGAGGTAGAACCTATTGCCCTGTTTATTATCAAACCATTGGGAGTTACTTCTATGTTTGCTTATATTGCTATGCTATGCTCGTAGACGTGGATTGGGTTCGAGTGAATTTCCATGACAGATGTGAGATTGTTAATTAATGGTTCAACTTAAGGTGGCCACTTAAATAAACGACTGGGTGGATTGAGGCACCTGGAGAACCCAGTGTTGCCTGTATTTTTGGATATCCCGGAGTACCCGTGTGATCATCCTATGGACCGCCACCCAAGCTCAAAGGGATCATGAGATTATTCATGCTAGAAACTTCCGTGTGCAGCCATAAGCTATTATGGGCTCTAGCATAGTTGAGTAGGTTACATGACCTCTTGAAGAGGTGGGCTAGCAGATGTAGGGGAAAGTAGGTGTAACTGTCCACCCGGAGTAAAGAGTATTGTTTCTGAAAGACTGTGTCTCGGTCATCCATTTCTCAAACACCATGTAGTGCGAGAATTAAACCGAGGCGATCGAGTCTTGTGGGGAAAAGTGCACAAACATCTGCAGAGTGTACAAACTAATCATGGTTAGCCATGTCCCCGGTTATGGACATCTTGAGTATCTAGTTCTTGGATTATCATGTGAATCTCATCATCATGTTACTTAATTTAATTTGATTGGGTTAATCACGTTCTTAATTGGGATTGAGTTGGAGGTACCTTCTCAATGTTTAACAACCACCATGATAGTTAAATAAAATTTATTCCTTTATTGTAGGGAAAAATTGGCTTTTCGCAAAACTGTAACCATAGAGCTTTCCACCAGCCAAATATGCATGTAGTGATAGCATTATACTGTTCATTACTCTCTATGTGTTACTTTGCCAGCATATTCCATGTGCTGACCCGTTTTCGGGCTGCAACGTTCAAGTTGCAGACTTTTCAGACGACGAGTAAGGTGCCATAGGTCGTGGTCTTATACTCAGTTATGCCGTTGGAGTTGATGGACTCACTTTATCTTCCAGGCCTTCCGTTGTTATCTTATTTGGATGGCCTTAAGCCATATTTATTGTAATCAGTTCTCTCTTGAGACTATTCGATGTAATAAGTGTGTGATTGCTACTATGTTATAAATCCTTCAAGTACTGTGCGTGTCAGCATTACCGATCCAGGGATGACACTGATGCACAGAGACTATACTGTTTGAGGTCTGGTCGCTACACAATGTGACTAATGAGTTAGTTGCGGGATGATGCATTACGGAACGAGTAAAGAGACTTGCCGGTAACGAGATTGAACTAGGTATGATGATACTGATGATCGAATCTCGGGCAAGTAACATACCGATGACAAAGGGGACAACGTATGTTGTTATGTGGTTTGACCGATAAAGATCTTCGTAGAATATGTAGGAGCCAATATGAGCATCCAGGTTCCGCTATTGGTTATTGACCGGAGATGTGTCTTGGTCATGTCTACATAGTTCTCGAACCCGTAGGGTCCGCACACTTAACGTTCGATGACGATTTGTATTATGAGTTTCGTGTTTTAATGAACCGAAATTTGTTCGGAGTCTCGGATGAGATCATGGACATGACGAGGAGTCTCAAAATAGTTGAGACATAAAGATTGATATATTGGAAGGTTATGTTTGGACACCGGAATGGTTTCGGATAGGTTCGGGCATTTTCCGGAGTACCCGGGGGTTACCGGAACCCCCCCGGGGGATTAATGGGCCACAATGGGCCTTAGTGGAGAAGAGAGAGGGCCAGCCAGAGGTGGCGCGCGCCCCCTTGCCTTGTCTGAATTGGACAAGGGGAGGGGGCGGCGCGCCCCTCCTTCCTTCTCTTCTCTCCTCTTTCCCTTCTTCTCCTACTTGGACTAGGAAAGGGGGGGCGAATCCTACTTGGACTAGGAGTCCAAGTAGGACTCCCCCCATGGCGCGCCCCCTCCTAGGGCCGGCCTCCTCTCCTTCCCCCCTTTATATACGTGGGAGGGGGGCACCCCAAAGACACACCAAAGTTTCTCTTAGCCGTGTGCCATGCCCCCCTCCACAGAAACACACCTCGGTCATATCGTCGTAGTGCTTAGGCGAAGCCCTGCGCCGGTAACTTCATCATCACCGTCGCCACGCCGTCGTGCTGACGGAACTCTCCCTCGGCCTCAACTGGATCAAGAGTACAAGGGACGTCATCTAGCTGAACGTGTGCTGAACACGGAGGTGCCGTACGTTCGGTGCTAAGATCGGTCAGATCGTGAAGACGTACGACTACATCAACTGCGTTGATAAACGCTTCCACTTTCGGTCTATGAGGGTACGTGGGCACACTCTCCCCGCTCGTTGCTATGCTTCTCCTAGATAGATCTTGCGTGATCGTAGGCAAAAAATTTGAAACACTACATTCCCCAACAATTAATGCTCGAAATAGTTGGGGGCGCCAGAGCTCGCATTGGTACTCAACCGCCGAATCCTAATGGCCCCACATGGCCCTCCCTCATCCCAAAGCACCCGCAACTCCTCCACCTGGCGCTCCAATTTCACATTAGGGTCTTCTAATATTAGTAACTATGAACTAGAATAAATAATAATTATGAACTGTATGCAAGCCTAGGCCTTTCATCCATTCCTGCTCCAATGCCTCTAACATTGCGTGCAAGCCTAGCCCTTTCTTCCCTTGTTCAACTCCTCCCTCCTTTCCACTACAACACCACTTGCATCTACTGCTTTATTGCCAATGAGGAACCGATTATCTACAAGATACACCATGTAATCCAACTCCCAATGCCACAACTCATGTATATCATATCAAACAAATAAACCAAAAAAGTGTTAAAAAAATTGGCACACCATGCACTGAAATCCAACAACACGGAGAACAAGGGCACTTACAGCGCCATGCAAGCACTTGTACAAAACCTAGCTGTCATGTTTGTCGATAGTCAAGACATAGAACTTCACCCCGAGTACGATAGTGAGGGCATCTGATGAGTGGCACCACCACAACCCGGTCGCCGAGAGCTGACCTGACAGAGCTCGTCGACACGACAAGGATGGGCGCACACGCAGCGGTGGATTGACGCAGCAATGGTGGTGGAGAAAAAAGGAGGGGAATTAGGGATTTGGTGCATGGAGAGAAAGGAAGGGGAATTAGAAATTCGGTGGGCGAGACACGATTTTTCTATCCTCAAAGGCATTTTTGCGTGAAAGCCCCCATGCAAAGTGGGCAATTTCACTTATGCTAAAGTGGAGCTCGTGTATGGGTCAACATAGGGCGTACAAGCTCTATAAGCTCAACAGTGGACATATATTCACGTCTTGTCGTATTCAATGACCGCACTGTATATATCTCTGAGTATGGTAACCAAAGCAAATTTTAGAAAAAAGTTGAGTGGGCGCCAATGCATTTTACTCTATTTAGGGAATCTTCAATGCTGACCCAAAAATTTGCTCCCAGATCCGTCCATGGACACGGATGCGGAAGCCAGCCATCCAATGCTATCATTTATATGTCCACCAGTAAGGGGCAATTTGAAATTCAAATAAAGTATGATCCATAGGCATGACGGATAACTCCAGCGCTGGATCACATGCCCAATCACAACCAAAAAGAGGTAAGTATGCTTAAGTTTTTCCATGCTCCGATCACAAAAGAATACAAGTCCAGCAGTCAGTGCAAAAAATTGAGATTTTCTGCCCTGCCATACCGACAATCCAAACCTCCACACTCAAGGTGCCGTCGCCGCCGCGTATACAGCCTCTGCCTCCTTCTCTGCCGCGTCCTCCTCCTCCTCCTTGTCCGCCGCCTCCAACTCATCTTTTTGCCGTTGCAACATCTTGTAGCAGACGGCTTGCATGATCATTCTTGCGTCGGCATCGAAAGACTCCAAGTTCAAGGACAATTTCTTGGCATCGGCTGCGATCTTCACCTTGTTTTCTTCGAGCATCGCGTTCTTCTCCTCCAGCATGGCCTTCTTCTCTTCAATCATGGCCCTCTTCTCTTTGAGCGCTAGCTTCTTCTCGGTCACCTCCATCAACAATTTGAAACTCTTTGCCTTTTTTCCCTCCTTGATGTCCGAGCACTTGACGCATGCCTCTTCCTACTTGGACAAGATGTCCTCGAACCTGTCTGTCATCTTGACCGCTGCACCTTCTCACTTTGCCCTCTCCTCCTCCCACTTCTTTCATCGAAACCCTCTTCTAACCTTCTTGGGTGGTTCTTTTCTTGGGTCGGTTGGGTGATGGGTCTATATTTTATGCATTTTAGAGCTCATTTTTTTGCATGTTCTCTTCATATATCATGTCCCATTAAACCAAATAGTTATCCATTATGCATGATTACCGGTATTTATACTTTTCATTATGAGCATTGCACATTTAGTATTTTATTTGGTTTTTATTAATTTTCTTTGTTTCCTTGTGCCTATAGGTGTTTTGGAGCAATCTAGGACCAAGCATGATGAAAGAACCAAGGAGGGGTTCAATACGGAGACACCCAGGGGGCAGACTTAGCCATTTCGGAGGTTGAAAAAAGTCATTTTTCCAAAGTGATCCAAATCAAGATCTAAGACCAGAAATGGATCGGCGTCATTCATACGAATCCAACGAGCCAAGAACGTCAAATTTCGAGTTTGTATAAAGAAATTGCGGCCGTTTTACCGGAGGAGTCCACACTAGAAGACGGCCTTTTGAACGACCGCGAGCGGTCGTTTTGGTGGTCGTTTGACACGCAAACAACTCTGAAAGTTTCCCTTCCAGACGGGACTCTTCACCGATTCTGTCCTCGTTCAATCCCATAGAATCCTTGGCTCGTAAAAAAGAGACTGGAAGAGGATTTGGCTCATTGTGAGCCTTTGGATGAAGCCCATCAAGAGAGGGGGCTAGGGAGGCTCTCTATATGTGTCATCTACAACCCTAGCCGCCGAACGGAGACCACACCATTCATCTTCCACACCACATCTCATCTCCAACACATCCAAGTTCATCCCCATTGCTTCTCCATCACCACCATAGAGGAAGGGACAAAATCAAGAGGAAGAGGAGGAAGCTCCACCACGCCGCCGCCGTCATCATCATCACCTCCTCCCTTCACCAGCTCTATGCCAGGTTGTAACTTGACCCTATTCTTTATGTTTAAGTAGATGCATTTGTTCTCAAGGATACGGATGACTCTTTTATGATTAGTATTATTATTTCCCAAGCGATCCAATATGTTCTTGTTCATGTTCAAGTTAGTATTCTCGCGAGTGTTGAGAGGTGGCCTCGCTCGCACTTTTGCCATGATTGGCCGTGGAGGAACTACTGCCACTGCTGTTGGGGAATGTAGTAATTTCAAAAAAAATCCTACGCACACGCAAGATCATGGTGATGCATAGCAACAAGAGGGGAGAGTGTTGTCCACGTACCCTCGTAGACCGAAAGCGGAAGCGTTAGCACAACGCGGTTGATGTAGTCGTACGTCTTCACAATCCGACCGATCCAAGTACCAAACGCACGGCACCTCCGAGTTCAGCACACGTTCAGCTCGATGACGTCCCGCGAGCTTCGATCCAGCAAAGCTTCGCCGGAGGGTTTCGTCGGCACGACGGCGTGATGACGGTGATGATGATGCTACCGACGCAGGGCTTCACCTAAACACCGCTACGATCTGATCGAGGTGGATTATGGTGGAGGGGGGAACCGCACACGGCTAGGAGAGATCAACAGATCAACTTGTGTCTATGGGGTGCCCCTGGCCACGTATATAAAGGAGTGGGGGAAGGGGAGAGGGCTGGCCCCTATGGCGCGCCCTGGAGGAGTCCTACTCCCACCGGGAGTAGGATTCCTTCCCTTCCAAGTAGTAGGAGTAGGAGACAAGGAAGGGGAAGAGGGAAGAGAAGGAAGGAGGGGGCGCCGCCCCTCCCCCTAGTCCAATTCGGACTAGTCATTGGGGGGCGAGCGGCCTGCCTCTCTCTCTCCCCTAAAGCCCAATAAGGCCATATACTTCTTCCCCCGTATTCCCGTAACTCCCCGGTACTCCGAAAAATACCCGAACCACTCAGAACCTTTCCGATGTCCGAATATAGTCGTCCAATATATCGATCTTTACGTCTCGACCATTTCGAGACTCCTCGTCATGTCCCTGATCTCATCCGGGACTCCGAACAACCTTCGGTACATAAAATCACATAAACTAATAATACAAATCATCGCCGAACGTTAAGCGTGCGGACCCTACGGGTTCGAGAACTATGTAGACATGACCGAGACACGTCTCCGGTCAATAAACAATAGCGGAACCTGGATGCTCATATTGGCTCCCACATATTCTACGAAGATCTTTATCGGTCAAACCGCATAACAACATACGTTGTTCCCTTTGTCATCGGTATGTTACTTGCCCGAGATTCGATAGTCGGTATCTCAATACCTAGTTCAATCTCGTTACCGGCAAGTCTCTTTACTCGTTCCGTAATGCATCATCCCGCAACTAACTCATTAGTCACATTGCTTGCAAGGCCTATAGTGATGTGCATTACTGAGAGGGCCCGGAGATACCTCTCCGACAATCGGAGTGACAAATCCTAATCTCGAAATACGCCAACTCAACAAGTACCTTCAGAGACACCTGTAGAGCACATTTATAATCACCCAGTTACGTTGTGACGTTTGGTAGCACACAAAGTGTTCCTCCGGTAAACGGGAGTTGCATAATCTCATAGTCATAGGAACATGTATAAGTCATGAAAAAAGCAATAGCAACATACTAAACGATCAAGTTCTAAGCTAACGGAATGGGTCAAGTCAATCACATCATTCTCCTAATGATGTGATCCCGTTAATAAAATGACAACTCATGTCTATGGTTAGGAAACTTAACCATCTTTGATTAACGAGCTAGTCAAGTAGAGGCATACTAGTGACACTATGTTTGTCTATGTATTCACACATGTATTATGTTTCCGGTTAATACAATTCTAGCATGAATAATAAACATTTATCATGAAATAAGGAAATAAATAATAACTTTATTATTGCCTCTAGGGCATATTTCCTTCAGTCTCCCACTTGCACTAGAGTCAATAATCTAGTTCACATCGCCATGTGATTTAACATTAATAGTTCACATCTTTATGTGGTTAACACCCATATTTCACATCGATATGTGACCAACACCCAAAGGGTTTACTAGAGTCAGTAATCTAGTTCACATTGCTATGTGATTAACACCCAAAGAGTACCAAGGTGTGAACATGTTTTGCTTGTGAGATAATTTTAGTCAACGGGTCTGTCACATTCAGATCCGTAAGTATTTTGCAAATTTCTATGTCTACAATGCTCTGCACGGAGCTACTCTAGCTAATAGCTCCCACTTTCAATATGTATCCAGATTGAGATTTAGAGTCATCTGGATCAGTGTCAAAACTTGCATCGACGTAACCCTTTACGACGAACCTTTTGTCACTTCCATAATCGAGAAACATATCCTTATTCCACTAAGGATAATTTTGACCGCTGTCCAGTGATCTACTCCTAGATCACTATTGTACTCCCTTGCCAAACTTAGTGGTAGGGTATACAATATATCTGGTACACAGCATGGCATACTTTATAGAACCTATGGCTGAGGCATAGGGAATGACTTTCATTCTCTTTCTATCTTCTGTCGTGGTCGGGCTTTGAGTCTTACTCAATTTGGCACCTTGTAACACAGGCAAGAACTCTTTCTTTGACTGTTCCATTTTGAACTATTTCAAAATCTTGTCAAGGTATGTACTCAATGAAAAAACTTATCAAGCGTCTTGATCTATCTCTATAGATCTTGATGCTCAATATGTAAGCAACTTCACCGAGGTCTTTCTTTGAAAAACTCCTTTCAAATACTCCTTTATGCTTTCCAGAAAATTCTACATTATTTCCGATCAACAATATGTCATTCACATATATTTATCAGAAATGATGTAGTGCTCCCACTCACTTTCTTGTAAATACAGGCTTCACCGCAAGTCTGTATAAAACTATATGCTTTGATCAACTCATCAAAGCGTATACTCCAACTCCGAGATGCTTGCACCAGTCCATAGATGGATCGCTAGAGCTTGCACATTTTGTTAGCACCTTTAGGATCGACAAAACCTTCTAGTTGCATCATATACAACTCTTCTTTAAGAAATCCATTAAGGAATGTAGTTTTGACATCCATTTGCCAGATTTCATAAAATGTGGCAATTTGCTAACATGATTCGGATAGATTTAAGCATCGCTACGAGTGAGAAAATCTCATCGTAGTCAACACCTTGAAAAAAAAACTTTTTCGACAAGTCTAGCTTTGTAGATAGTAACACTACTATCAGCGTCCGTCTTCCTCTTGAAGATCCATTTATTTTCTATGGCTTGCCGATCATCGGGCAAGTCAACCAAAGTCCACACTTTGTTCTCATACATGGATCCCATCTCAGATTTCATGGCCTCAAGCCATTTTTGCGGAATCTGGGCTCATCATCGCTTCCTCATAGTTCGTAGGTTCTTCATGGTCAAGCAACATGACCTCCAGAACAGGATTACCGTACCACTCTGGTGCGGATCTCACTCTAGTTTACCTACGAGGTTCTGTAGTAACTTGATCTGAAGTTACATGATCATCATCATTAGATTCCTCACTAGTTGGTGTAGTAGTCACAGGAACAGATTTCTGTGATGAACTACTTTCCAACAAGGGAGCAGGTACAGTTACCTCATCAAGTTCTACTTTCCCCCCACTCACTTCTTTCGAGAGAAACTCCTTCTCTAGAAAGGATCCATTCTTAGCAACGAATATCTTGCCTTCGGATCTGTGATAGAAGGTGTACCCAACTGTCTCCTTTGGGTATCCTATGAAGACACATTTCTCCGATTGGGTTTGAGTTTATCAGGATGAAACTTTTTTTTATAAGCATCGCAACCCCAAACTTTAAGAAATGACAACTTTGGTTTCTTGCCAAACCACAGTTCATACGGTGTCGTCTCAACGGATTTAGATGGTGCCCTTTAACGTGAATGCAGATGTCTCTAATGCATAACCCCAAAACTATAGTGGTAAATCGGTAAGAAACATCATAGATTGCACTATATCCAATAAAGTAAGGTTATGATGTTCGGACACACCATTATGTTGTGGTGTTCCAGGTGGCACGAATTTGTGAAACTATTCCACATTGTTTTAATTGAAGACCAAACTTGTAACTCAAATATTTGTCTCCGCGATCAGATCGTAGAAACTTTATTTTCTTGTCACGATGATTTTCCACTTTACTCTGAAATTCTTTGAACTTTTCAAATGTTTCAGACTTATGTTTCATCAAGTAGATATACCCATATCTGCTCAAATCATCTGTGAAGGTTAGAAAATAACGATACCCGCCGCGAGCCTCAACACTCATCGGACCGCATACATCAATATGTATTATTTCCAATAAGTTAGTTGCTCGCTCCATTGTTCCGGAGAACGGAGTCTTAGTCATCTTGCCCATGAGGCATGGTTCGCAAGCATCAAGTGATTCATAATCAAGTGATTCCAAAAACCCATCAGCATGGAGTTTCTTCATGCGCTTTACACCAATATGACCTAAACGGCAGTGCCACAAATAAGTTGCACTATCATTATTAACTTTGCATCTTTTAGCTTCAATATTATGAATATGTGTATCACTACAGTTGAGATCCAACAAACCATTTTCATTGGGCGTATGACCATAGAAGGTTTTATTCATGTAAACAGAACAGCAATTATTCTCTAATTTAAATGAATAACGTATTGCAATAAACATGATCAAATCATATTCATGCTCAATGTAAACACCAAATAACATTTATTTAGGTTCAACACTAATCCCGAAAGTATAGGTTCAACACTAACTGTATTGCGATGATGATTATATCGACCTTGGAACTGCTTCCAACACACATCGTCACTTCACTCTTAACTAGTTTCCGTTCATTCTGCAACTCCCGTTTCGAGTTACTACTCTTAGCAACTGAACTAGTATCAAATACCGCGGGGTTGCTATAAACACTAGTAAAATACACATCAATAACATGTATATCAAATATACCTTTGTTCATTTTTCCATCTTTCTTATCCGCCAAATACTTGGGGCAGTTCCGCTTCCAGTGACTAGTCCCTTTGCAGTAGAAGCACTTAGTCTCAGGCTTAGGTCCAGACTTGGGCTTCTTCACTTGAGCAGCAACTTGCTTGCCGTTCTTCTTGAAGTTCCCCTTCTTCCCTTTGCCCTTTTCTTGAAACTAGTGGTCTTGTTAACCATCAACACTTGATGTTTTTCTTGATTTCTACCTTCGTCGATTTCAGCATCACGAAGAGCTTGGGAATCGTTTCCGTTATCCCTTGCATATTATAGTTCGTCACAAAGTTCTAGCAACTTGGTGATAGCGACTAGAGAACTTTGTCAATCACTATCTTATCTCGAAGATTAACTCCCACTTGATTCAAGTGATTGTAGTACTCAGACAATCTGAGCACATGCTTACTGGTTGAGCTATTCTCCTCCATCTTGTAGGCAAAGTAATGTCAGAGGTCTCATACCTCTCGACACGGGCATGAGTATGAAATACCAATTTCAACTCTTGGAATATCTTATATGCTCTGTGGCATTCAAAACATTTTTGAAGTCCCGGTTCTAAGCCGTAAAGCATGGTGCACTAAACTATCAAGTAGTTATCATACCGAGCTTTTGTCAAAACGTTCAAAACATCTGCATCTGCTCCTGCAATAGTTCTGTCACCTAGCGGTGCATCAAGGACATAATACTTCTGTGCAGCAATGAGGATAATCCTCAGATCACGGAGCTAGTCCGCATCTTTGCTACTAACATCTTTCAATTTATTTTTCTCTAGGAACATATCAAAAATAAAATAGGGGAGCTAAACGCGAGCTATTGATCTACAACATAGACATGCTAATACTACCAGGACTAAGTTCATGATAAATTAAAGTTCAATTAATCATATTACTTAAGAACTCCCACTTAGATAGACATCCCTCTAATCCTCTAAGTGATCACGTGATCCATATCAACTAAACCATGTCCGATCATCACGTGAGATGGAGTAGTTTCAATGGTGAACATCACTATGTTGATCATATCTACTATATGATTCACGCTCGACCTTTCGGTCTCAGTGTTCAGAGGCCATATCTGCATATGCTAGGCTCGTCAAGTTTAACCTGAGTATTCCGCGTGTGCAACTGTTTTGCACCCGTTGTATTTGAACATAGAGCTTATCACACCCGATCATCACGTGGTGTCTCAGCACGAAGAACTTTCGCAATGGTGCATACTCAGGGAGAACACTTTTATCTTGAAATTAGTGAGAGATCATCTTATAATGCTACCGTCAAACAAAGCAAGATAAGATGCATAAAAGATAAACATCACATGCAATCAATACAAGTGATATGATATGGCCATCATCATCTTGTGCTTGTGATCTCCATCTCCGAAGCACCGCCATGATCACCATCGTCACCGGCGCGACACCTTGATCTCCATCGTAGCATCGTTGTTGTCTCGCCAACTTATGCTTCTACGACTATCACTACCGCTTAGTGATAAGTAAAGTATTACAGGGCGATTGCATTTCATACAATAAAGTGACAACCATATGACTCCTGCCAGTTGCCGATAACTCGGTTACAAAACATGATCATCTCATATAATAAAATATAGCATCATGTCTTGACCATATCACATCACAACATGCCCTGCAAAAACAAGTTAGACGTCCTCTACTTTGTTGTTGCAAGTTTTACGTGGCTGCTACGGGCTGAGCAAGAACCGTTCTTACCTACACATCAAAACCACAACGATAGTTCGTCAAGTTAGTGTTGTTTTAACCTTCTCAAGGACCGGGCGTAGCCACACTCGATTCAACTAAAGTTGGAGAAACTGACACCCGCCAGCCAACTGTGTGCAAAGCATGTCGGTAGAACCAGTCTCGCGTAAGCGTACGCGTAATGTCGGTCCGGGACGCTTCATCCAACAATACCGCTGAACCAAAGTATGACATGCTGGTAAGTAGTATGACTTGTATTGCCCACAACTCACTTGTGTTCTACTCGTGCATATAACATCTACGCATAAAACCAGGCTCGGATGCCACTGTTGGGGAACGTAGTAATTTCAAAAAAAAATTGTATGCACACGCAAGATCATGGTGATGCATAGCAACGAGAGGGGAGAGTGTTGTCCATGTACTCTCGTAGACCGAAAACTGAAGCGTTAGCACAACGCGGTTGATGTAGTCGTACGTCTTCACGATCCGATCGATCCAAGTACCGAACGCACGGCACCTCCGAGTTCAGCACACGTTCAGCTCGATGACGTCCCGCGAGCTTCGATCCAGCGAAGCTTCGCCGGAGAGTTTCGTCAGCACGACGGCGTGATGACGGTGATGATGATGCTACCGACGCAGGGCTTCGCCTAAGCACCGCTACGATATGATCGAGGTGGATTATGGTGGAAGGGGGCACCGCACACTGCTGGGAGAGATCAACAGATCAACTTGTGTCTATGGGGTGCCCCCTGGCCACGTATATAAAGGAGTGGAGGAGGGGGAGAGGGCCGGCCCCTATGGCGCGCCCTGGAGGAGTCCTACTCCCACCGGGAGTAGGATTCCTCCCCTTCCAAGTAGTAGGAGTAGGAGACAAGGAAGGGGAAGAGGGAAGAGAAGGAAGGAGGGGGCGCCGCCCCTCCCCCTAGTCCAATTCGGACTAGTCATTGGGGGGCGCGCGGCCTGCCTCTCTCTCTCTCTCTCCCCTAAAGCCCAATAAGGCCCATATACTTCTTCCCCCGTATTCCCGTAACTCCCCGGTACTCCGAAAAATACCCGAACCACTTGGAACCTTTCCGATGTCTGAATATAGTCGTCCAATATATCGATCTTTACGTCTCGACCATTTCGAGACTCCTCGTCATGTCCCGATCTCATCCGGGACTCCGAACTACCTTCGGTACATAAAATCACATAAACTCATAATACAAATCGTCACCGAACGTTAAGCATGCGGACCCTACGGGTTCGAGAACTATGTAGACATGACCGAGACACATCTCCGGTCAATAACCAATAGCGGAACCTGGATGCTCATATTGGCTCCCACATATTCTACGAAGATCTTTATCGATCAAACCGCATAACAACATACGTTGTTCCCTTTGTCATCGGTATGTTACTTGCCCGAGATTCGATCGTCGGTATCTCAATACCTAGTTCAATCTCGTTACCGGGAAGTCTCTTTACTCGTTCCGTAATGCATCATCCCGCAACTAACTCATTAGTCACATTGCTTGCAAGGCTTATAGTGATGTGCATTACCGAGAGGGCCCAGAGATACCTCTCTGACAATCAGAGTGACAAATCCTAATCTCGAAATACGCCAACTCAACAAGTACCTTCAGAGACACCTGTAGAGCACATTTATAATCACCCAATTACGTTGTGACGTTTGGTAGCACACAAAGTGTTCCTCCGGTAAACGGGAGTTGCATAATCTCATAGTCATAGGAACATGTATAAGTCATGAAGAAAGCAATAGCAACATACTAAACGATCAAGTGCTAAGCTAACGGAATGGGTCAAGTCAATCACATCATTCTCCTAATGATGTGATCCCGTTAATCAAATGACAACTCATATCTATGGTTAGGAAACTTAACCATTTTTGATTAACGAGCTAGTCAAGTAGAGGCATACTAGTGACACTATGTTTGTCTATGTATTCACACATGTATTATGTTTCCGGTTAATACATTTCTAGCATGAATAATAAACATTTATCATGAAATAAGGAAATAAATAATAACTTTATTATTGCCTCTAGGGCATATTTCCTTCAATTGCATAGGGTAGGATGTTGAGGAAATTTGAGGTGACAGTAAAACCTCAATACCTAGTCTTTGCAAAGTTGACAGGGGAGTTCAGGTAAACCCATATCTGGTCGTGTCCACTGTGTGGCCCTTAACTATCATGTGATTGTAACCCTATGGGGAGACCATGATGGTGGCGTGCGTGGGCCATGGGTTTAAGAGTCTGACGTGTCTCATGTCCAAACTCCCGCAAAGCCCCCACGTTTGGTTCCAGTTTGCCCAAAAACATGGTCTGGACTGCTCCATGGACGGATGAGTTCAGCGTTGGATGGCTTCTAGGGTCTGGACGGCATGGTCCGGACGTATGCGGGCGCTTTAAGAGTCAATGTTGGTGATACCCTTATACCAGTCTAAACTAAGAGCATCTACAACCAGACCAGGCAAATCTGGGCCCTCAAACGCCCGCGGACGCGCCCGGGCGCGTCCCTAGGCGGTGACCGGACAGTCCTAAAATTTGCTCATCCACATCCGGATATCTTATACTAGAAATCTTAAATCCACACAAAAGCATGCAAAGGATAAAATCCACGTACCACGTAGATCAACTACCCTAATCCTCGTCGGAGATGTCCACTATCTCCATGCCTGGCTCTGGGTACATGGGTGACAGCCGTGGATCTAGCTCCTCCGCGTCAGCCTCTGCATCCATCTCGGCTTTGACCTCGTCGAAGAGCGTGTTGGTCGCCGCCTGTTCCTACCGGATGAACTGTCGGTTGGCCTCCATACAGGCTCATCCTGGATGGACTCCAGGATGGCCTGCTGCTTCGCCGTCTCGGCCGCTTGGGCGACGATGAACTCCGCCTCCATGTCCTCTATGTTGAACCCCGGAGCCGGCGCCAGCTCCTACTCCGGCTGCTCCTCGTCCTCCTCCGGATCCGCCACCTCCATCAGAGCCGGCTGCTGCTCCTCTCCTTCCTCCTCCTCCGCCTTCTCATCCTCCTCCTCCGGCTCCAGCAAGTCCAGAGGCAGCCCGGCAGCGATGCCGGCAGCGCGCGGCGTGCCTCGCCCGGATCTCCTGCTCGATCTGGTACCGGCACTCCGGTGTGAGCATAGCGTACGTGGTTATCTGCTACCGGACCAGCGAAACTGGAGAGCGTGGGAAGAGCGGCGGAGCGAGAGAGATGAGGTGGATGGGCTCGGGCTGGCGGCGCGGAGAGGAGGGAAGGTGGATGGGCTAGGGTTGGGGGACGCCGACTGGCTTAAATAGCCGGATTTGGCCTCGGGCGGCGAGCCAAAGCGGCGTCATGCGGCATTCACACCCCTACATGAGGAGATGTCCGTCGGACCTCCGGGTTTTCGGGCGATTCCATGTGAAACCCCCATCATTAGTCCAACATGATGGACGTGTAAGAGCGTGCCCGACGTCCCATATTCGCACCATATTTGGGCTGGATATGCGGATCAGCCCGACCATTTGAGCACCGTTGAAGGCGTCCATCTTTGATCGAATTTCATGACTGGGCCGTCCGTCCGGGGTTTGAGGCCCGGCTGTAGATGCTTAAAAGGCAGGTGTCGGCCTTGCACGGTGTAATTTCCACGTGCGCGCGTACAACGCAGCACCACTTTATTCGGTACCAGTATACTTTGGGGTGGACAACACAAGGGGACAAAACAGCGGGTCTCCTTCTCCGCGTTGATTCTTGAATGACGGAACGGAAGGAAGGAGCCGAGCCGATCCCCCCCTCCATCTCGGGTCAGAGCAACTTCTCTTCCCCTCCTGCGTCCCAGCTGTTGCACTTTTCTGGGAAAGAACCCTTGGTGCTATCCTACCTCCCCATCCAAGTCCAAGCACAAGCAGCATCAGCGCCTTCACCCACTTGCCTGCTTACTGTTTCAGTTCTTGTTTGTTTGGAGTCGGGGCTTCCATTTCGTGGAGTTCTCGTCCAACCCCCTCCTTCCATGAGAGCTTCGAGGCGGCCGGATCTCCGCAAGTGACCATGAGCCAGAGTGAGTGGAGCTCTCTCATCCTTTGTTCCGTTTGATTCTTTGGTAGGGCTTGTGAGTTGACCTGGGCGGGACTCGACTTCTTGACCCGGGGGTCGAGTGCTTGTTAAGGTTGATGCAGTAGCAAGGGGGCCTTCTTGGTCTTGTGTAAGGCATTTAACGCTAGATTGTGTATTTCATCTTGGAATTGCTCTTTCTTGGGCCCTTCTAATATTGTTGCGGCGATGATCAAATTTGGTCTGCAGCCGATCCTTTTCAGTAGCCGGGGCCATTTTTTATTTTATACTCTATTTTTTAATTCTTATCACAAGATCAATGGTCGTAGCTGCTACAGCACTGTCTAATCAAACAAGAGTTCAACTGTTGCTCAAGATTGTTTAATCAGCTTGTTTTCCATGACCTAGGGTTCCAAGTCTTAAACATTTTCGCTTTAATTCTGATCGAATGTAGAATATAAACTTCTGGAAGCAGATTTATTATTTCCATTAAGATTTGTTGGGTGGCACTAGGCTTGTCTTAGGATTTCAAGTAATCCTGGTCTTCACCATACTGTTGTGCTTGTGCAAACATTGGATCATGTTTGACTTCCCAGCTTTATGTAGCATCATTGTTTCGAGGAGAGAATGATTGATTGCTTCAACTCATGCATAACTAAAGGTTACCTTCATTTTGGACCTGGTACAAAACCGACTACTACTTTGTCTTATCTTCTAGTTCTTCCTCTCGTAGGTTTCGACATCAACGTGCTTCTCAGAGAAGCAAAGAGCAGGTGGTTAAAGCCTTCTGAAGTCTACTATATCTTGTTGAATCATGAGCAGCTCCAGATCACCCACGAGCCACCAAATAAGCCACCCAGTAAGCACATCTCCTTAATTTTGAGAAATTTGCTTTTACTTCTGTTTTACAATAACAGCGTCATTTGTTCTCTAGGTGGTGCACTATTCCTTTACAATCGCCGTGTGAATCGGTTTTTCCGGAAAGATGGTTATGCATGGCGAAGGAAGAAAGACGGAAGAACTGTCGGGGAGGCTCACGAGCGATTGAAGGTTTGCTTCAGAAAGCTCAGTATAGTGTCATAGTATTCCAGTTATTTTTGTCTTGTCAACACTCTTGCCAACAAGAGAGGTTGCCGTCTGTCAGGACTTGTCGGGTCACTAGGTGTGCAAGTTCCTTCTAATAATGCATCATCCTTCCAAGTAGCAACACAATTGTACAGTCTGTGTGATGTTGTATGGCAAATCAAATATCACAAATTAATCAGATCATTCACATCCATTTAGCTGAATTGCGTTGAACATTTGTACATATTCATTTATAGTTCTTAAATGGATATCTTTGCCCAGTTTGCTTTACCATATAGTTTTTACTGCTTTGTCAAGCAATACATCGGAATTGGGGCAAGGCAACAAGAAACAACTATGTCATTTTTTAGTCATTCTTTTACTTGATTTTTTTTGCAATCATTCTTTTACCTGAATATTGTATAGCTGAAATATCTTTATTTGGTGTTCTCTGCAGATAACTTACTTATGGTTTGGAATTTGAATATTTAATTCTAGAGATAACTTTAATTTATGAGAGACAATGCAAGTGACACGAGTCTTACATCTACTGTTCTTGCAAACAGTGTATTGGGCTTGTTCCTTTTTTTATCAATACATGTGTCTATGTCTATATATGTTGTGATATCTTAGCAATCACAGCAATGCTAACACACATGCCTAGAAATGAGAAGGTGTTGTATGGTTAGCCTGATCATTTTGTGTTGTAATGGATTTTAACGAAAAGTTTATAAGTAGAACTTCAGAATTAGTTGTTAATCAACACACTTAGCACTTAATCTTATATATGACATTTTCATATCAATACAGGTTGGAAATATCGATGCTCTGAGTTGCTACTATGCTCACGGAGAGCAAAATCCATATTTTCAGAGACGATGTTTCTGGATGCTGGAACCGTAAGATCAGCTTCGCCATTAAGCTATCTCAGTATCTTAAGACTTCTTTGAGATTGTGAACTATGCCATTTATAATTTTATGTTACCGTCAGGTTGCAATTGTGCTAAGATGCCTGAGTGCTACTCGATCCCCTCACAAATATAAGATGTTTTGGATATTTCAATATGGACTACATACGGACTGAAATGAGTGAAGAAACACACTAAAATAGTGAACGTCTTATAATAGTGAACGGAGGAAGTACTTGCTATTCATTTGCTATCTAGGAAACAATGCAAACATTTTTCTATGCAAAGAAGAGTGATTGGTACTAATTATTATAATACATGTTCTCCTTTTCTGCAGTGCATACGACCACATTGTGCTGGTACAATATAGAGAAGTAGCCGAGGTATGTGAGTATTATCTTTGGGAGCAAGTATAGATTGTCATGATATCCTTTCCTGTGAATATTTTTCTGGTATTATCTGGTCAAATCATCTGTCTGGGAAGTGGGAAATAAATAGTGAGAGAACTTGACTGAGTGAGCTAACATATCCTCATGTAAAAGGCTAATCAACAGTATCAGCTCATGCTGAAATTGAACTGGTCATCATGTGCTAAAATGTTAACCAGCGCAGCATTTCAGTCATCTCACTAAAATGAATATTCAATAATACTTATCAGCATGAGTCCATATCAGGATTCAGTTATACAATCTATCATTAGGAAGTGTCAAACCTGATCGTGGTTCTCTTCCACAGAGCAATCACTTGTTGCAGAGTGCTCTTGTAATATTGCACGTAAAACACCGAATAAATAAAAGTGGAAACTTACAGTTATGGTTGTACACGTATAATATAAGTGATAACTGCTGCCCTGCGCCTTAAATATTTTCATAATGGATTAGCTAAGGTCGTTGCACTATTCCAGAAAAATTTCTTACAACCATTTGCGTAATTGGGTCTTTTAAGAGGATTCTTACGACATTTCCAATCTACACAGTTATAATCTGTTCCCACCAAATAACTGAAGTGGATTTTTTTCTTTGTAACTAATCCACACCGTTATAATCTGGTTTCACAAAATAGTGGTGCAGGTCTTCTCTTAAACTAATCTACAACGTCCAAATGTGACCCTAGCAAAAATAAGCAGTGATCTTTTCTCTTTATCTCAGTTGACGTGAGAATTTTGATCCCTCCAAACGAATGCGGCACCTTGATCTCACCTATTGATTATGAGCAATTTAATATGAACTTGAAAGTAGTATTCAAATCTATTTGATTTGATCTCACTCACTTGTTTAGTGATAAATTATTTCCATCCAATCTTTTTAATTTGAATACAATGGGAGCACATCCAATGAGTAATTTTTTTGCATGCAACTTTCTTACAGGGACGATATTATTCAACATTGTCAAATGGATCAGCGGGATCTCTTTCAACCTTGAGTTATCCAAATGACATACATGGAAAGCACGGCTCCACATCAGACTTTAGCGAGGGCAATGAATCCCACCAGAGTTCTGTAACTGAAGTAAGTTCTTATTCTGCAAACAAAGAGTACAACCATGACAGTGGCGTTCTACTAAGCATACCGGAGCTTCAGCAATCAACTGTAATGGGGATACCAGAGCTTGACCAGAGTAGTCTGGAACGAAGTTCCGAATTTTGCATGGTAAATAATAATGACTCTACAAATACATCTGGGCTCAACCAAGCTTTGAAGAGCATTGCTGAGCAGTTAAGTTTGGGTGATGATGACTACATTTACATAAATCAAGCGCGTTCTTTGGACTTCACTACAAATACTGAGGCTGCAGATGTACAGGGAAATCAGACAAACAACAGTCTAGGTAAAGTTTCTGGTAACCCTGCATATCTTCCAAGCTAGATCCATGGAAAAACTAAACTAGAATATCGAAATTGATAAATAAAAATGGCACACTGACAAGCATGCTTTGTGCTTGATTTGCCAAAAGTTTCTCTCCTCACAGTACACCTTTGTGATTCAACCTTTTTTTGCCGGCGTCTTGATACCACTTAATTTTGTGCCAAAAGTTTCGTCTAGAGACGTCAATACACACTATAAGGCGTCATACTCTGGACTAACTTATTGATTGTCTGATATTGTAAATTAAATCATATTATGTCGCATCCTTATTCAGCTGACGATGAAGCAAATCAAATTCGACCAGAAGGAGCTCATGGTGTTGGCAGGGGGATATCATCATCATGGGAAAATGTTCTGCAGTCCGATTTAGGTTTGCCAGCTTCATCTACATACCAGGTAAGGAAATGGTGACTGATTTTTACTATCCTCGTGTGATTTTTTCAACGTAAAGAATGAGTTGTGAAGAATCTACTGTGTTATTCTGATTGCTTTTGTAAGAGGGATACCTGCAAAGTCTTCCTGGTTGAATACCTTGGAAGATACCTTCTTTAACTAATTCATCGAGGGCATTTAAGTTGCTGTGCATTTAAGGTCTGGGCCATGATAGTACTACTTTAGTAACAGAATGCATAAAATGAAATGTCCTAACCATCTTGTTGGCTCCATGTCAAAATTGTGGTCAGAACGTACTTTACCATGCCCAGAACTATAACAGTTGTTTTACTATGTAAAGAGTGGTGATTCTTTCTTTGTTATCACCCTCAATGAACTGTGTTGACACCTTACATTTTACCATGAACAGTTTGGTGCCCACTATCAGCAAAGTTCGGAATATCAACCACCAGGAGGCCTAGACAGCAGTAATTTGCAGCTGCAAATTTCTGCCGCTAAAAGATTTCTTTTGGGATCAGAAGACACTATCGACTCACCATCTTATAACTTCATACCAAGAGATGAAGGAATCAATGGCATTAATACTCTTTCAGCTCATGACAGTAGTCTTGAAAGCTGTCTGAACCCGGATTGGCAAAGAACAACACCTGTAACACTTCAAAGCAGTTCGTACCAAAGCAATTCATGTGGCTATGAAATATCAGAGTTCTTCGACAATGGTCAGTTTGAACCGTCCTCCGAAGAAGATACAAGATTAGCCTTGAAACAGAAGCAACAGTTTAGCATTCGTGAGATCTCTCCAGAATGGGCATTCTGCTATGAGATCACCAAGGTACACCATGAACATTTTAGCTTTCTACGTCTTAACACCAACTAATCTTACGTCTTGTTGTTCCTCTCTCAATGCAGGTCATCATTACTGGAGATTTCTTGTGTGACCCGTCGAATATATGCTGGGCAGTAATGTTCGGTGACACTGAGGTGCCTGTTGAAATTGTTCAGCCAGGTGTTCTCCGCTGCCACACGCCACTACACAGTGCCGGAAAGCTCACACTCTGTATTACCACTGGAAATAGAAAAGTTTGCAGTGAAATCAAGGACTTTGAGTTCCGTGCAAAGTCAACGGCTTCTAGTTTCACAGATTTCGCACCATCATCTATGAAGTCTACTGAAGAGTTGTCACTTATTGCCAAGTTTGCAAGAATACTTTTGTGTGACAACAGATCCTCTGCAGCTTCGGGTGATGATCCTCAGCCTGGACAGAGTCCAAAACTTAAAATGAATGAGGATAACTGGCAGCGGTTGATTAACGAACTTGATGTAGGATGTGAAAATCCACTAAGCAGGGTTGATTGGATCATGGAGGAATTGCTGAAAAGTAAATTACAACAGTGGTTATCATTGAGGCTCCAAGGAGATGATGGAACATGTTCTCTGTCCAAAAATGAGCAAGGTATCATACACTTAATCTCTGCGCTGGGCTATGACTGGGCACTGTCTTCAGTTCTCGGTGCTGGCGTTGGCATAAATTTACGTGATTCGAATGGATGGACTGCACTTCATTGGGCTGCTTATTATGGAAGGTAATCAGAAAAATATATTCTACCGCTGGTTATTTAGATTCCGTTTTGACTAACCAGGACGAATCTTAACGTAAAATCAATGGTATAGGACTTGGATGTGCAATACTTAAGGCACATCTAGATGTGCCTTGGCAAACCCGTTTATTATAACTCTTAACTTCCTAAAAAGTTATTTACAGTTCTTACAAAAAAATAATATATTCTTTCATTGGCTGAAGAAAACATTGTTTTTCCAAAATTTCAAATGTGGTTGTACTTGGGTACTCTCGGCCCCCATGCCACTGACTTTGTAACAAGTAATGCCCAACTGCTGAACGTAGGTCACAAATGAAGTAGAAATGGACACTGTATGTTGAATAGAAAAGATAACCTTTTAGCATCCAAGATGTCTTGACTAATGGATTTTGTGCACACAAAATGCAATACGTCAGCATATCTTGAAATGACTTGTATTTTTTTTTGACATCTCTCTCCATATGTTAGCGTGTATTGCAATTTATTGGCATGGAACTAGCAAGCAACCTTGTTAAGTAAGTCCGTTTTTGTTGCAGGGAAAAGATGGTTGCTGCACTTCTTGCTGCTGGTGCTTCAGCTCCAGCAGTCACCGATCCCACTGCACAAGATCCAGTGGGCAAATCAGCAGCTTTCCTGGCTTCTGAGCGAGGACATGTGGGCCTTGCCGGCTATCTTTCAGAAGTGGCGTTAACTAGCTATCTTGCATCGCTGACTATAGAAGAGAGTGGTATTTCAGAAGGATTAGCTGCAATTGAAGCAGAGCGAGCAGTAGAGAGCATATCTCAGAGGAGTGCCCAACTTCATGGGGGCACAGAAGATGAACTCTCACTGAAAGACTCTTTGGCGGCCGTGAGAAATGCAGCTCAAGCAGCGGCTCGAATTCAGAATGCCTTCCGTGCCTTTTCTTTCAGGAGGAGACAACACAAGGACGCTCGACTTAAGGATGAATATGGGATGACACAAGAAGATATAGATGAACTTGCAGCTGCATCAAGGTTATACTACCAACATCATGTTTCGAACGGTCAGTTTTGTGATAAAGCAGCTGTTTCAATTCAGAAGAAATACAGAGGTTGGAAAGGGCGCAAGAATTTTCTCCAGATGCGCAGAAATGTAGTTAAAATACAGGTAACAGAGTTATAAATATTTGGTTTAAAAACTGCATTCAAGTTGAACTCGCTGGTATATGATTGGGCTTTGAACTCGCTGGTACATGATATCAGGTAAGTTGTGTTTTACTTTGCTAACATTAAAGACCTTACTTTGTATAGGCTCATGTAAGAGGTCACCAAGTGAGAAAGAAGTACAAGACATTTGTAAGCACTGTTAGTGTGCTAGAGAAAGTAATACTAAGGTGGCGCCGGAAAGGACATGGCCTACGTGGCTTCCGAGCCGAACAATCAGTGATGATTGAAGCAGAAGAGGGAGAGGAGGAAGACGATGATGAGTTCGATGATGATGAAGCAGTCAAGATCTTCCGTCGGCAGAAGGTTGATGAATCTGTGAAGGAGTCTGTGTCAAGAGTGTTGTCCATGGTGGACTCTCCTGAAGCAAGGATGCAGTATCGTCGAATGCTCGAGGAATTTCGCCAGGCGACTGTAAGTAGTTCATGGATTTGACATTTAAGCAATGTTGTGATCATAAGCCAAGTTGCCCAATGAAACTATAGTTCATACCACGATCTAGAAATATTAGAAAAATAAAGAGCAACTTTCTCAAAAGAACAAAAGGACTGAGGTGCTAACCTCTTTCAAGGGAACGAAACCATATGTAGTGAAATCTTACTCTTTGATGTGTAAAGCATAAAGTAGTGATATGCACAGTGTCAATTTGAAACAAAATACTTCTGAAGAGAAAATACCATTTATTTTTCATAGATGAACTGCAAATGTTGACAGCTATGTAGAACTCATTAGAGTGCATTTGGTTTTGTTCTTTCTATCCAAAATCAAATCTCAGCAGTGCACTTACGATGCTGGTCTAAATGCAGGCTGAATTGGGTGCATCTGATAAGGCAACATCATCGATACTTGACAACGACTTACTGGTAGAAATCGACAAGTTCACATGCTGAAAGAAGCGCGCGGCACAAGGAGCGTTTGCAGAGCTTCCTAGAATGATGTGAAGAGGTCTTTGGTACAGTAATATGCAGCCCACTGTGACCTGATAGTGTGTGTCCAGTTTGTACAGTGTTTGACTGATTGTTGTAGAGTGATGGTCGTATCCGACGATGTGGTTGCCGGGAGTAACACCCTTCTGTTATCTAAAAAGAGGATGATGGTTCTATGCAGTGTTGTCTGTAAGTTATGTATTACTCCCTCCGTCCCATAATATAAGAATGCTTTTGATACTAGTATAGTGTTAAAAACGTTCTTATATTTTGGGACAGAGGGAGTAATTGGGAATGGCGGGTTATGAACACCATATCAGGTATCTTTAACTTAAAGGTTGCTTGGTAGAATTTGGTCAGCATATTCTTTCATTTCCACTGAATGATGCATGGCCTGCGCAATTTCGAGCAGCAGATTGTTCACATGAGCTACTAGTAACCAAATTGGTTGTTCGATGATCCGTCTGATCTTTGGACGTAAATGCATATTTTTATGAAACAAGGAAAACTAAACAATGCAGAAATTGTATGGCATATCTACTGGGTCCCTAATGTGCAAGAAGTAAATATGTAGGTGTTTCACTACAGTATTGCATGAAGATGTTTCTTGGTTAAGAGAATGGCACTACAGTATTGCATGAAGATGTTTCTTGGTTAAGAGTGAATGGCAGGAATCCTTTATCATGTGAATGTGAACAGAAGTAACATATTCTTTGGGCCATTCTTTCAAAGGCTCTGAAACTCTCATGCGAAAAACTTAGAAGGATATCAGTCCTACAGAACTCCCTCTGAATAAATACGATCGAATGGGAGACCAATTGCACAGCTAAGGACTCAAATATTTTACAGGCATATCACGATCTTTCAGCACTTTCACTTAAAAGAAAAGAATATGCTCCACACAGAACACAAGTCCACATAAACAGTGATCACAAAAGAAAAGAAAGGGAGCATTACACAAGCATTGGAGCCAGGGTCGAATCCTCAGAGAAAATAGAAGAATATTCCCTGTTATGACCATAGCCATGTTGGGTCCAATATGCACCTTACACGTGTTTCGGTTACTAGCAAATCTGCATTTAACGCCACTCGTTACATTTCTCAAATCCTTAAGGGCAATACAGCACGAATCACAATTTTGTAACAGTGATCTGGTCATATCCCATTCACTTTCCAATTAAAGAGAGCACCGTATGCAGTTTGGCCTTGGCACCCATCTAACTGTCAGATCCCTTGGGACTTGTAAGAATTGATTAGCAGCAACAACTCACACTGAGCAAGGGCTTTGCCACATTGATATATCTGATATTAGATCACGGAGTTGATCGATGAGGAGTTTCAGCTGTTTGTTTCTGCTTTCAATTTCCTGCAGCAGAATCCCAATGTTAGACTTCCTTACCAGAAAAATGTACGTTATGTCACATGTTACTGGATTAAAAGAACGGATATTGTAAGTTGCCATACAGCCGATTTGAACTTCCAGACAGCATGGATGCTACTACCTCCGTCCCAAATTATAAGACTTTAGCCTACCAAAAACGTCTTATAATTTGGGACAGAGGAAGTACTATATAGAGAAGCTTCCACTAGGGACACACTGGAATAGCTTCTAGTGATTGCTAGGGGTACTTAAAATGATCCATTTTTAATTCTATATAGAAAGGATGGTGCGCTCCAACCTCTGGAAAACCTTGTTGCATTGCTCTAAAGACGTACATCAACCTTGGTAAATTCAAAAGGCATGCAGATGATGGCAAATAAACAACAGATGCACTTCTGCGCCTTTACCAGAATAATTCCAGAAACATGTAGAATGAACATACTCTTCATGTATACAACAGAATGAACAAGACAATCCAAGCACTGGGAAACCAGAACCAAGACAAAGAAATGAAAGAAGGGCTCTGTCTGGGAAACTTCAGGTTTGCAGCGAAAAAACGGCCTGTTCTTTTAGGCATATTTGTCATGGGATTTTAAAAAAAATCAAGCCATATATCAATATGTCATAGGCACCAATATGGACATCTCATTCAAAATAGGTTACTTGGGAGTGCATCTGACATTCAACGACTGACCTGGTACCAAGTACCGACTGGTTCCTGATAATATCCTGAGTCATGCATAATGGTATCAATCATAATGATTAGACCTTCTCAAGGGAGTACCTTTCTCAAAGAAGATGCATGCTCTTCCAATCTCTCAATCTCGGCTTGATCACCTTTGGATTCTGTTGGCCCCATCTCCTGAAAATATCCCGACATAATTATAGGCACGTAACAAAATGTGAACCTAGTAATCACGGGCACTGATTTTAATATAAGTGGAAACAGAGGGAATTAGATCGACACTGGATGTTGGTTCTGTTGATTCAATCATAGCTACAGCAAGCAAATTTTATCCAGAATGGCATAAGCATAACTAGTAATAAATCTGTTCACGGAGCAGGATGATAATCAACCCCCTTCTCGGAACCAAAATCTCGGTTCATATAGATATATAGTAGGATAAACAAGTCGTAGCTACCCAAAGTTCTTGTTCGCCCCCATTTAATGACCAAAAACTCAATATCTCTTCTGTTCTAGGGAAATAATGGTTAGCATCTTCAACTGCTCAAATGTGGCAAAACTCGATTGCTAAAAATGTTATGCATTTATTTCTTGAGTCAGACAAGAAAAGGCACTTCACTCACTAGTTTCAAATAGGCCCATATCTCCAAAATCGAAATGTCATTTTTCATTCAAAGCTGTACCATTGAAATGTCCCTAATTTTTCCTCAGGTTCACACACGGTATGATATATGTTAGGATCGCATGGCCCAGTCCATCAAGTTCTCACCTGAGTAGAGGGCGACACCGCGGCAATGGACGCGCGCAAAGCCGCCACGGCGATCTTGTACCGGTGCCTCGCCTCGTCGAGCGAACCGCCAGAGCCCCCCGCGGCTCCCCCCATGGCATCAGCGTCGGAGTCGGCGGAGTGGGGTGGCGGGGGAGCTGCGTTTTGGTGGTGGGGATGCTGGGAGGCGGCGGAAGCGGCGGTGGCTGCGGCGGAGGAGGACCAGAGCGCGGGGTTGCAGAGCTCGTCGTTCATGGAGGAAAGGATCTGGAAAGCGGAGGCGATCGTCTCCTCGAGGTGCCGCTGGCCCTCCGCCGCCAGCTCCTGCCTCCGCCGAGCTGCGACTGAGGCCATTAGTTAATCTCGCCTGAACCCTAGCTCTCCGCCGCCGATCTGAGCTTAGCTCAGTCCTCGCAGCTAGCTTGCTAAGCACTTTCCGGGCCGACCTAGTTAAGAGCCGAATGGGCTTAAAGGGCGAAACTGGGCTCGTGTCTGGCCTCGCTCGTCCAGCACCATTTATATGTCTCAAAAAAAAAAAATATGTCTCCAAAGTTGCTCAAAAAAATATGGAAAACACTTGTAGACGGCGCGCCGGCCGAAACTTTGGCCGGTCGCACGCGCACGCTCGATCCCACCACGTATGCGCCACGAGCCCACGACTCGATGCTTCCACCGCACATGCACTTTTTCTTTTTTTTCCTCTCTGTCTTATCTTCTTCTCCACCTCCCTCCCTTATCCTCTTCCTCCGCCACTCCCATCCCCTCCATCTCTGTCTCTTTTTCTCCAGCGAGAGAATCCCTCTCCATGAGATTCGGCACCGGCCGCTGCTGGGAGCCAGCCATGGCCGCTCAACCAACACCCTTGCCCCTCCCATCCTTGATGTTTATGCTGCAGAAGAGAGCGAGAGGAGTCCCCATGGTGGATGCGCCGCATCGACGGTGGGCTGCATCGACGGTGAATCGACGGCGACTGCGCCGCGCAGTTCCGCGGTGCTACAACCCGCGGTTACAAATGTTGGAACCGTGGCTTCCAGATGCTGGAATCACGGCGGCAAGTGCCAGAAGCCAGCAGCTGCTCGTAGTGACCACGCGGGACACGGGGTGGTGCGACCGGTTTGCGAGATGCTGGAACCACGAAGCCCTTTTACTGCAACCGGGGCATCCCAGAGCTGGAACCGGCATCGGTAATTGCTGCCTGCCATGCATTGTGCTGGAACCTGACGCGCCTTCGCCGCCGACGGCAACCTTTTTTGTTGGAACCAGTGTGTGTTTTTGCTGGAACTAGCTATTTTTTTGCTACAATCACCCACTGGGAGTTTTTCCAGCCGACTATGTTTTGCTGGAACCAGCTTTAGTTTTTGCTGGAACCTAGTGATTTGTTTGCTTCAACCAACAAATGAAAGATTTTTGTTTCTTTTAGTTTTTTGTTGCTTGGCACTCCAACCCGCGGCGAGCCGGAGGCGACAATGCTACTGATGTTGCAACCGTGGTCACCGCGGGCTGGAACCGGCCGGTGTCAGAGTTGCAACCAGTACCATGACGAGCGCTACTCTGTTTTCCACTACAATTGGCGATGATGATTTTGCTACAACCGCAACCTCTTTTTGTTACGACCGGCTGGATGATTTGCTACATCCATTCACGGCAGAGCTGTGGACGACGGCGACGACGATGATTTTTGCTGCAACCGCCTTCTCTTTTTGCTACTACCGATGTTTTTTTTGCTACATCCCATTCATCGTTGTGACTGGTGGTCGACTCGCCGCCGTTGGCTGAAACTCACGCGTCAACGGCGAGGGCTAGCAGGCAGCGCGCCGTAGCACTGCACCATGGGGCATCAACGGCCGGAGTTGCAACCGGTCAAGGGGGAAGTTTCGACCAGGGGGCCGTCGACAAGATCTCCAACTGAAATCGACGACGAGGGGAGGTTCTTCAGTGAGCACCGTCGCCGGAGACGACAGGGTAGGCCTGCCGTCGTGAGCGGGGCCGCCATGAACGATGCCCTCTTTTGGCTCTGCGACGAGCTGCGGCGGGGGATGACGCCTGCGCAGGCACCGCGTTCTTTTTTTGTATGCAGAGACAGGGAAGAAGATGCTGGCGTTGGGCCGGCGCACCGGCGCGTAGTGCTGCCCAAAAAATATGTCTACAGTTTTTTCTGGATAAATTTATGTCTACTATTTGAATGCCAGTGCGTTGTCACGAAATACAAAACTGTGAAAGATAAATAACATAATTTACTACATTTTTTAAGATTATATTTAAGTCCTAATAATATTTTATTAACAACATCAGCTGAATAGAGAAAATACTAAAGCTAAGCATATATTTTTATCATGAGAAAAAAAAGCTGGAAAAGTAGTAAGCACGAGTTATTTCAGGTACATAGTCTCACCACTCACAACATAAAATGGTACATAGTCTCATCACTAGAGCCATCTCTCCAAGCAAAATAGTGTTGGAAATATGCCCTAGAGGCAATAATAAATGGTTATTATTATATTTCTTTGTTCATGGTAATTGTCCATTATTCATGCTATAATTGTATTGTCCGGAAATCGTAATACATGTGTGAATACATAGACAACACCATGTCCCTAGTGAGCCTCTAGTTGACTAGCTCGTTGATCAATAGATGGTTACGGTTTCCTGACCATGGACATTGGATGTCGTTGATAACGGGATCACATCATTAGGAGAATGATGTGATGGACAAGACCCAATCCTAAGCATAGCATAAAAGATCGTGTAGTTTCGTTTGCTAGAGCTTTTCCAATGTCAAGTATCTTTTCCTTAGACCATGAGATCGTGCAACTCCCGGATACCGTAGGAGTGCTTTGGGTGTGCCAAACGTCACAACGTAACTGGGTGACTATAAAGGTGCACTACGGGTATCTCCGAAAGTGTCTGTTGGGTTGGCACGGATCGAGACTGGGATTTGTCACTCCGTGTGACGGAGAGGTATCTCTGGGCCCACTCGGTAATGCATCATCATAATGAGCTCAATGTGACTAAGGCGTTAGTCACGGGATCATGCATTGCGGTACGAGTAAAGAGACTTGCCGGTAACGAGATTGAACAAGGTATTGGGATACCGACGATCGAATCTCGGGCAAGTAACATACCGTTTGACAAAGGGAATTGCATACGGGATTGACTGAATCCTCGACATCGTGGTTCATCCGATGAGATCATCGTGGAACATGTGGGAGCCAACATGGGTATCCAGATCCCGCTGTTGGTTATTGACCTGAGAGGCGTCTCGGTCATGTCTGCATGTCTCCCGAACCCGTAGGGTCTACACACTTAAGGTTCGGTGACGCTAGGGTTGTAGAGATATATGTATGCGGAAACCCGAAAGTTGTTCAGAGTACCGGATGAGATCCCGGACGTCACGAGAGGTTCTGGAATGGTCCGGAGGTGAAGAATTATATATAGGAAGTCAAGTTTCGGCCACCGGGAAAGTTTCGGGGGTTACCGGTATTGTACCGGGACCACCGGAAGGGTCCCGGGGGTCCACCGGGTGGGGCCACCTATCCCGGAGGGCCCCATGGGCTGAAAGTGGAAGGGAACCAGCCCCTAGTGGGCTGGGCGCCCCCCCTTGGGCCTCCCCCCATGCGCCTAGGGTTGGGAACCCTAGGGTGGGGGGGCTTCCCCCTTGCCTTGGGGGGCAAGGCACCCCTTTCCACCCCTTGGCCGCCGCCCCCCCAACCCTAGATGGGTTTTGGCCGGCCCCCCCCTCCCAAGGGGGCCTATATAAAGGGGGGAGGGAGGGCAGCAATCTACAGCCTTGGGCGCCTCCCTCCTCCCCTGCAACACCTCTCTCTCTCTCGCAGAAGCTTGGCAAAGCCCTGCCGAGACCCGCTACATCCACCACCACGCCGTCGTGCTGTTGGATCTCCATCAACCTCTCCTTCCCCCTTGCTGGATCAAGAAGGAGGAGACGTCGCTGCACCGTACGTGTGTTGAACGCGGAGGTGCCGTCCGTTCGGCACTCGGTCATCGGTGATTTGGATCACAGCGAGTACGACTCCGTCATCCACGTTCATTGGAACGCTTCCGCTCGCGATCTACAAGGGTATGTAGATGCACTCCTTTCCCCTCGTTGCTAGTATACTCCATAGATGCATCTTGGTGAGCATAGGAAAATTTTAAATTATGCTACGATTCCCAACAGTGGCATCATGAGCCAGGTCTATGCGTAGTTACTATGCACGAGTAGAACACAAAGCAGTTGTGGGCGTTGAGTTTGCCAATTCTTCTTGCCGCTACTAGTCGTTTCTTGTTTCGACGGCATTGTAGGATGAAGCGGCCCGGACCGACCTTACACGTACGCTTACGTGAGACAGGTTCCACCGACTGACATGCACTAGATGCATAAGGTGGCTAGCGGGTGTCTGTCTCTCCTACTTTAGTCGGAACGGATTCGATGAAAAGGGTCCTTATGAAGGGTAAATAGAAATTGGCAAATCACGTTGTGGTCATACGTAGGTAAGAAAACGTTCTTGCTAGAAACCTACAAACCACGTAAAAAACTTGCAACAACAATTAGAGGACGTCTAACTTGTTTTTGCAGCAAGTGCTATGTGATGTGATATGGCCAGAAGATGTGATGAATGATATATGTGATGTATGAGATTGATCATATTCTTGTAATAGGAATCACGACTTGCATGTCGATGAGTATGACAACCGGCAGGAGCCATAGGAGTTGTCTTTATTATTTTGTATGACCTGCGTGTCATTGAATAACGCCATGTAAATTACTTTACTTTGTTGCTAAACGAGTTAGCCATAGAAGTAGAAGTAATCGTTGGCGTGACGACTTCATGAAGACACAATGATGGAGATCATGGTGTCATGCCGGTGACGAAGATGATCATGGTGCCCCGAAGATGGAGATCAAAGGAGCATGATGATATTGGCCATATCATGTCACTATTTGATTGCATGTGATGTTTATCATGTTTTTGCATCTTATTTGCTTAGAACGACGGTGGTAAGTAAGATGATCCCTTATAATAATTTCAAGAAAGTGTTCACCCTAACTGTGCACCGTTGCGAAGGTTCGTTGTTTCGAAGCACCACGTGATGATCGGGTGTGATAGATTCTAACGTTCGAATACAACGGGTGTTGACGAGCCTAGCATGTACAGACATGGCCTCGGAACACACGCAATACACTTAGGTTGACTTGACGAGCCTAGCATGTACAGACATGGCCTCGGAACACGGAGGACCGAAAGGTCGAGCATGAGTCGTATAGAAGATACGATCAACATGGAGATGTTCACCGATCTTGACTAGTCCGTCTCACGTGATGATCGGACACGGCCTAGTTAAACTCGGATCATGTTTCACTTAGATGACTAGAGGGATGTCTATCTGAGTGGGAGTACATAATCAGATGAACTTCATTATCATGAACATAGTCAAAAGGTATTTGCAAATTATGTCATAGCTTGCGCTTTAGTTCTACTGGTTAAGATATGTTCCTAGAGAAAATTTAGTTGAAAGTTGGTAGTAGCAATTATGCGGACTGGGTCCGTAAACTGAGGATTGTCCTCATTGCTGCACAGAAGGCTTATGTCCTTAATGCACCGCTCGGTGTGCTGAACCTCAGCGTCGTCTGTAGATGTTACGAAACATCTGACATACACGTTTTGATGACTACGTGATAGTTCAGTGCGGTTTAGAATTGTGGCACCAAAGACGTTTTTGAAACGTCACAGAACATGTGAGATGTTCCGAAGACTGAAATTGGGATTTCAGACTAGTGCCCACGTCAAGAGGTATGAGACCTCTGACAAGTTTCTTAAGCCTGCAAACTAAGGGAGAAAAGCTCAATCGTTGAGCGTGTGCTCAGATTGTCTGAGTGCCACAATCGCTTGAATCGAATGGGAGTTAATCTCCCAGATGAGATAGTGATAGTTCTCCATAGTCACTGCCACCAAGCTAGTAGAGCTTCGTGATGAACTATAACATATCAAGGATAGTTATGATGATCCTTGAGCTATTCGCGATGTTTGACACCGCGAGAGTAGAAATCAAGAAGGAGCATCAATTGTTGATGGTTAGTAAAACCACTAGTTTAAGAAGGGCAAGGGCAAAAGGGATACTTCATGAAACAACAAGTCGTTTGCTGCTCTAGTGAAGAATCCCAAGGTTGAACCCAAACCCGAGACTAAGTGCTTCTGTAATGAGAGGAACGGTCACTGAAGCAGTACTACCCTAGATACTTGGTAGATGAGAAGGCAGGCAAGGTCGACAGAAGTATATTGGATATACGTTATATGAATGTGTACTTTACTAGTACTCCTAGCAGCACCAGGGTATTAGATACCGGTTCGATTGCTAAGTGTTAGTAACTCGAAATAAAAGCTGCGGAATAAACGGAGACTAGCTAAAGGTGAGATGACGATATGTGTTGGAGGTGTTTCCAAGGTTGATGTGATCAAGCATCGCATGCTCCCTCTACCATCGAGATTTGGTGTTTGCGTTGAACATGATTGGATTATGTTTACCGCAAAACGGTTATTCATTTAAGGAGAATAATGGTTACTCTGTTTATTTGAATAATACCTTCAATGGTCTTGCACCTAAAATGAATCTCGATACACATGTTCATGCCAAAAAGATATAAGATAGTAATGATAGTACCACATACTTGTGGCACTGCCACTTGAGTCATATTGGTGTAGAACGCATGAAGAAGCTCCATGTAGGTGGATCTTTGGACTCACTCATTTTTGAAAAGATTGAGACATGCGAACCATGTCTATTGGTATATATGCATGAAGAAACTCCATACAGATGGATCGTTTGGACTCACTTGATTATGAATCACTTGAGACATGCAAATCATACCACATGGGCAAAATGACTGAAAGTCCTCGTTTTCAGTGAGATGGAACAAGAGAGCAACTTATTGGAAGTAATACATTTTGATGTACGCAGTCCAATGAGTGCTGAGGCATGCAGTGGACATCGTTATGTTCTTACTTCACAGATGATTTGAGTAGATGCTGAGTGTATTTACTTGATGAAACACTAGTCTGAATTATTGAAAGGTTCAAGTAATTTCAGAGAGAAGTTGAAGGTCGTCGTGACAAGAGGATAAAATATCTGTGATATGATCATAGAGATGAGTATCTGAGATACGAGTTTGGCACACAATTGAGACATTGTGGAAGATGTTTCACAATTAATACCGCCTGGAACACCATAGTGTGATGGTGTGTCCGAACATCATAACTGCACCCTATTGGATATGGTGCACACCATGATGTTTCTTATCAAATTACCACTATCGTTTATGGGTTAGGCATTAGAGACAACCGCATTCACTTTAAAAGGGGCACCACGCAAATCCGTTGAGACGACACCGTTTATAGAAACCTAAGTTGTCGTTTCTTAAAAGTTTGGGGCTGCGATGCTTATGTGAAAAAGTTTCAGGCTGATAAGCTCGAACCCAAAGCGGATAAATGCATCTTCATAGAATACCCAAAAATAGTTGGGTATACCTCCTATTTCAGATCTGGAAGCAAAAGTAATTGTTTCTAGAAACGAGTCCTTTCTCGAGGAAAAGTTTCTCTCGAAAGAATTGAGTGGGAGGATGGTGGAGACTTGATAAGGTTATTGAACCGTCGCTTCAACTAGTGTGTAGCAGGGCACAGGAAGTTGTTCCTGTGGCACCTACACCAATTGAAGTGGAAGCTTATGATAGTGATCATGAAACTTCGGATCAAGTCACTACCAAACCTCGTAGGACGACGAGGATGCGCACTACTTCAGAGTAATGCGTGATCCTGTCTTGGAAGTCATGTTGCTAGACAACAATGAACCTACGAGCTATGGAGAAGCGATGGTGGGCCCATATTCTGACGAATGGCTCAAGGCCATGAAATCCGAGATAGAATCCATGTATCAGAACAAAGCATGGACTTTGGTGAACTTGCCCGATGATGGGCAAGCCATTGAGATAAATGGATCTTTAAGAAGAAGACGGACATGGACGGTAATGTTACCGTCTATGAAGCTCGACTTGTGGCAAAGAGTATTTTCACAAGTTTAAGGAGTTGACTACGATGAGTTTTTCTCATCCGTAGCGATGCTTAGGTCCGTCGGAATCATGTTAGCATTAGCTACATTTATGAAATCTGGCAGATGGATGTCAAAACGAGTTTCCTTACCAGTTTTCGTAAGGAAAGGTTGTATGTGATACAATCAGAAAGGTTTTGTCGATCCTAAGGATGCTAAAAGGTATGCTAGCTCCAGCGATCCTTCCATGGATTAGAGCAAGCATCTCGGAGTCAGAATATACGCTTTGATGGAGTGATCAAAGTTTTTGGGTTTATACAAAGTTTGTTGGAAACTTGTATTTACAATAAAGTGAGTGGGAGCGCTACAACATTTCTGATAAGTATATGTGAATGACATATTGTTGATCCGAAATGATGTAAAATTTCTGGAAAGCATAAAGGGTTGTTTGAAAGGAGTTTTTCAAAGGAAGACCTGGATAAAGCTGCTTACATATTGGGCATCAAGATCCATAGAGATAGATCAAGACGCCTGATGATACTTTCAAAAGACAGCACACCTTGACATGATTTTGAAAGAGTTCAAAATAGATCAGCAAAGAAGGAGTTCTTGGCTGTGTTACAAGGTGTGAGTATTGAGTGAGACTCAAGACCTGACCACAGCGGAAGATAGAGAAAGGACGAAGGTCGTCCCCTATGCTTTAGACATAGGCTCTATAGTATGCTATGCTGTGTACCGCACATGTAGTGTGCCTTGCCATGAGTTGGTCAAGAGGGTACAATGGTGATCCGGGAAAGGATCTCATGACAGCGGTCGAACTTATCCTTAGTACCTAGTGGATTAAGGAATTTTCTCGATTATGGAGGTGGAAAGGAGTTCGTCGTAAAGGGTTACGTCGATGCGAACTTTGACACTAATCCGGATGACTCTGAGTAGTAAACCGGATTCGTATAGTAGAGAAATTATTTGAAATGGCTCCAAATAGCGCGTGGTAGCATCCACAAGATGACATAGATATTCGTAAAGCACACGGTTCTGAAAGGTTCAGACCCGTTGACTAATAACCTCTCTCACAAGCATAACATGACCAAACCAGAACACATTGAGTGATAATCACATAGTGATGTGAACTAGATTGTTGACTCTAGTAAACTCTTTAGATGTTGGTCACATGGTGATGTGACCAGTGAGTGTTAATCACATGGTGATGTGAACTAGATTATTGACTCTAGTGCAAGTGGGAGACTGTTGGAAATATGCCCTAGAGGCAATAATAAATGGTTATTATTATATTTCTTTGTTCATGGTAATTGTCCATTATTCATGCTATAATTGTATTGTCCGGAAATCGTAATACATGTGTGAATACATAGACAACACCATGTCCCTAGTGAGCCTCTAGTTGACTAGCTCGTTGATCAATAGATGGTTACGGTTTCCTGACCATGGACATTGGATGTCGTTGATAACGGGATCACATCATTAGGAGAATGATGTGATGGACAAGACCCAATCCTAAGCATAGCATAAAAGATCGTGTAGTTTCGTTTGCTAGAGCTTTTCCAATGTCAAGTATCTTTTCCTTAGACCATGAGATCGTGCAACTCCCGGATACCGTAGGAGTGCTTTGGGTGTGCCAAACGTCACAACGTAACTGGGTGACTATAAAGGTGCACTACGGGTATCTCCGAAAGTGTCTGTTGGGTTGGCACGGATCGAGACTGGGATTTGTCACTCCGTGTGACGGAGAGGTATCTCTGGGCCCACTCGGTAATGCATCATCATAATGAGCTCAATGTGACTAAGGCGTTAGTCACGGGATCATGCATTGCGGTACGAGTAAAGAGACTTGCCGGTAACGAGATTGAACAAGGTATTGGGATACCGACGATCGAATCTCGGGCAAGTAACATACCGTTTGACAAAGGGAATTGCATACGGGATTGACTGAATCCTCGACATCGTGGTTCATCCGATGAGATCATCGTGGAACATGTGGGAGCCAACATGGGTATCCAGATCCCGCTGTTGGTTATTGACCTGAGAGGCGTCTCGGTCATGTCTGCATGTCTCCCGAACCCGTAGGGTCTACACACTTAAGGTTCGGTGACGCTAGGGTTGTAGAGATATATGTATGCGGAAACCCGAAAGTTGTTCGGAGTCCCGGATGAGATCCCGGACGTCACGAGAGGTTCCGGAATGGTCCGGAGGTGAAGAATTATATATAGGAAGTCAAGTTTCGGCCACCGGGAAAGTTTCGGGGGTTACCGGTATTGTACCGGGACCACCGGAAGGGTCCCGGGGGTCCACCGGGTGGGGCCACCTATCCCGGAGGGCCCCATGGGCTGAAAGTGGAAGGGAACCAGCCCCTAGTGGGCTGGGCGCCCCCCCTGGGCCTCCCCCCATGCGCCTAGGGTTGGGAACCCTAGGGTGGGGGGGCTTCCCCCTTGCCTTGGGGGGCAAGGCACCCCTTTCCACCCCTTGGCCGCCGCCCCCCCAACCCTAGATGGGTTTTGGCCGGCCCCCCCCTCCCAAGGGGGCCTATATAAAGGGGGGAGGGAGGGCAGAAATCTACAGCCTTGGGCACCTCCCTCCTCCCCTGCAACACCTCTCTCTCTCTCTCGCAGAAGCTTGGCAAAGCCCTGCCGAGACCCGCTACATCCACCACCACGCCGTCGTGCTGTTGGATCTCCATCAACCTCTCCTTCCCCCTTGCTGGATCAAGAAGGAGGAGACGTCGCTGCACCGTACGTGTGTTGAACGAGGAGGTGCCGTCCGTTCGGCACTCGGTCATCGGTGATTTGGATCACGGCGAGTACGACTCCGTCATCCACGTTCATTGGAACGCTTCCGCTCGCGATCTACAAGGGTATGTAGATGCACTCCTTTCCCCTCGTTGCTAGTAGACTCCATAGATGCATCTTGGTGAGCGTAGGAAAATTTTAAATTATGCTACGATTCCCAACAAATAGATGTGTTGTAGTGAACAAATTACAGTTCAGCGATGATTAAATTGCAATATTTATGATTATGATTACTCATGGCATAATTTAATATAGGCATTATGTCCGTGACATGTAAACTGTTAATCCAACAGTATAATCAACTAATACTCAACCCAAAGACTGTTATCCACATGCATCTCGGGGTATTAAGTTCATAACAAACATAGCATTGCAATAAGCATCATGATACAATGTAGACAATATCATCCAAGCGTGATAAAGAAATCATTGTTTTATTCTTCGTAGCAACAATGCAATACATGTCTTGTCACCTCTTGTCACTGGGATATAGAACACTGCATGATTGAACCCACTATCATACACCACTCACTCTGAAGAACTACTAATCAAACTTGGCCAAAGAAGAAAAATAGATCGGAGAGCATATATGACTACTTAGTTATGCAGCAAATGGAACCATAGAAAAATCAATAAAAATCATGAACAAATATGATCATAAAGTGACAATTCATCGTATCCCAACAAACACAACACTGATTACATCAAATTAATCTTGATCATGTGAGGCAGCTCACGAGAGCCTTGTATTGAGGCATAAGGGAGAGGATGTCATCTAGCTACTGCTAGGAACCCAATGTCCTAAGGAAACTACTCACACCTGGACATGGTGGCAGTAAGGTCGATGAACATGGCTCCGATGATGGATTCCCCCTCCAACAACACGCCGGAATAGGCCTCCAGTTTGGATCTCCCCGGAACAGGAACTTACAGCGGCAGAAAAATCCCGAAAAATTGGTGCGGGTGGTTTCAGGAAATATATAATTTATAGGCTGAGGGGGCCATAATACGGTGCAGGGGGCGCCAAATGGGCCCACCATATGTCCCCACTTGTCTGCATGCCTTGGCGGTGTGGGGGCCCTAGTGCTTTCTAGAATTTTTGTCCTCCGGAAAAAATCGTCAAAAATATTTGGGGTATTTTGAGGTCCGGAATATCGATTTTCTAAAAAACCAAAACCATGCAAAACAACAACAACTGGCTTTGAGCACTGAATTAATAAGTTAGTCCAGAAAAATAATATAAATTGCTATAAACAGTATATGAAAATGATATGATATAGTAAGAAATAATAAAAAATTATAGATATGTTTGAGACGTATCAAAGGTTTTCTGCAAAGTTTTATAGTTCAGAAGGAGTCGAGGACTTGAATATTATGTTGGATGATATTCCTCGGAAGATGACAGATGGCCTGAATGTTGACTTATCCAAACCTTATAATGTCGAAGAGATAAAGTGGGCTTTTTGTTTCAAATTTTCCCAATGAAATCCCTAGGACCGGATGGGTTCCCCGCTCCATTTTTAAGCTTTGTGTTGAGGTTACAAACTGTTAAGCTTTGTTCATTTATTTGCACTAGCATCAACCTTTGGTGCCCGATGGATGTAATATGTTGAGATGTCCTATTGTAACTTGTATGCTTATCATTAATTGTCGTATATTGCTTAGTGCGGTTCGCACCTCATGGGCCGCATGTTGGCTGCAACCACCAGGCGCCAAAAATGGGTTGAAAGCACCATGGGACGAATGCATCACATGCCGCTTCTGGGCCGAAAGCACCACAAGCGTAAAATGGCCCAAAACCTTCATAGCATGTGGTCCGCTCAAGGGCATTAAGCTCCATGGTTCGTGAAGGGGCATGAAACACGATGAGCCGCTGATGGGCCAAAATTAGTACGAGCTGAAAACGGCCAAAATAATCATGGGCCCCAGAGAGGCCAAAAGTAGTAAGGGCCCATGAACCAAAAATGATTTGGATATATAACGGGCCATAAATATGCCAATATACACCACGGTCCATAAATGAAATCAAAAGCATCACGTGTTGTTAATGGACTGAAAGGGGCGACGGGTCAAAAATGGCCCGTAGGCAAGAAGGGACGTTAAAGGACCAAAAGGCGTGATGGGCCGGTGAAAGGATCGATATGGTTGACTAGAGGAGGGGGGGTGAATAGGCAACTAACAATTTTTAGCTACTCTTTACCAAATTAAACTTAACATCAAAATAGGGTGTCTAGATATGCAACTAGGTGAGCAACCTATATGATGCAACAACAACAAGCACACAGTCAAGCAAGGGATACAACACAATATAAGCTTGCACAAGTAAAGGTAAGAGATAACCAAGAGTGGAGTCATTGGAGACGAGGATGTGTTACCGAAGTTCCTTCCCTTTGAGAGGAAGTACGTCTCTGTTGGAGCGGTGTGGAGGCACAATGCTACCCAAGAAGCCACTAGGGATACCGTATTCTCCTCACGCCCTCACACAATGCGAGATGTCGTGATTCCACTATTGGTGCCCTTGGAGGCGGCGACCGAACCTTTACAAACAAGGTTGGGGCTATCTCCACAACTTAATTGGAGGCTCCCAACGATACCACGAAGCTTCAACACAATGGAATATGGTTCCGCGGTGACCTCAACCGTCTAGGGTGCCCAAACACCCAAGAGTAACAAGATCCGCAAGGGATTAGTGGGGGGAATCAAATTTCTCTTCGTGGAAGTGTAGATCGGGGCCTTCTCAACCAATCCCTAGAAAATCAACAAGTTTGATTGGCTAGCGAGAGAGATCGGGCAAAAATAGAGCTTTGAGCAACAATGGAGCTTGGGGAGGGAATAGGTGGTCTTCTTGGGGAATAAGACCCCCTTTATATAGTGGGGGAAAAGATCGAACCATTACCCCCCTCACTCAGCCCGCGCGGTGCGGTACTACTGCACACAGTCGCGGTATTACCGCAACGGGTCACGGTACTACCGCTGGCTGGTGCGGTACTACCGCTTGCGCAGTAGTGACCAGGCGAGGCCCTGTTGCACATGGCAATGAGCGCTAGAACCGCCGGAGCGGTACCGCGTGCCCTTGCGGTACTACCGCAAGGCAGGGCTCTACTGGCACTGGAAAATGCACGAAAATAATAAATTACTTCCGTAGCTACTTCCGCAGAGTTTAGGGCTATGCAAAAATCCGACACGGTACTATCGCTCATAGGGAGCGGTACTACCGCGTGTGGGCGGAAGTAAAAAATTACTTTCGCGCCTACTTCTGCATGTGCCAGTGTCTAGGCTGGAGGCAGCGGTACTATCGCTCGCGAGGAGCGGTACTACCGCTTGCCTGAGCGGTACTACGGCGGACGCCTGCAGTACTACTGCTCCCTTGAGTAGTACTACCGCATGCCACAGAAACTATAGCACTTGGCAGCCTTCATATGCAGAGACAAGAATAACCGGATGGTGCTCCATCGAAGCGAAGGAAAGGTGGTGCAAAGGAACATATGTGTACGTGTTGATTCCACCCTAACCTTTCTGAAGCGGACCCCCTCTTAATAGTACGGCTTTCCTACGACTCAAATCCGCCAAAAGAAACGTAGAGAACCGCCGTCTTTGATAGGTTCAGAGGGGCACCGAATCGTCTTGTGCCTAGACATGAGATATATGAAATGCTCAATGCACACGATTAGTCCGCAAATGCACTGTCATCAATAACCAAAACCACATTGGGAGGAATATGTACAATCTCCCCCTTTTTGGTGGATTGATGACAATACGGGATTTGCACATAGGGATATAAAATGAACATAGGCAAACCCAACCTCTATAAAATATAGAGAGGCACCCCCTAGATGTGTGTATTCTATAGATACTAGTTAATGTGTACGTGCAATGCACGTTAATTTGGAAGTATATTAAGTACATGCGGATATTAAGTAGAATATTATTTGCGTGTTATTATGTGATTAGCACTATATTTGGCATGAAATTAACTACACGCTAAACGTGTTGAGCGTTCGACATTGAAGCAGTCTAGGTCGTTGGATTGACATGATTTGATGGCCCAGATTAATTGGATCTGCCCCTTTGGGTCTTTTTATATTGGTATAGATGCTTTGGACTGCACAACACACACACTAGGATCAACACTCCCCCTATATTTTATAGACAAGGCAATCCTTGCAACAATATAAGTGACACTAAGCATGGAGGGAAGGTAAAGTAAGTGAGCATTAAGTAAAGGGCACAAGAAAAAGTAAGCTCACATGCTACTAAACTTACTAGACAATAAAGGATAAGCTTGAGGGCATATGTCTCACACCATATGATAGAATAAGTCTCCTGGTCTCACATGCAAACAAACACAAACCAACAAACCAAAGCAACGAAGGTTCAAAGAAATGAAAGCAAAGAGACACAAGACTCGCAAATCCTACACTCTCTCCCCCTTTGGCATCGAGAAACCAAAAAGGCAGAGGACACCTACGACACAGGTGATAGCTCCCACTGACGTGATCATCCATCAAGCTCCTCATCTGTCTCAGTAGCAGGAATGGACTCCTCATCTGACTCAGCCCACTGATAGCCTTGCTTCGTCATCCAGGCAGCCTCAGGAGTGACGTTCTTCTCGGACCCGCTCGAGACGTGCTCGCCAAGCTTCCTCAAGATCCTCTTGTCGCGCTGGCGACTCTCCTTCTGAGCAACGTGGGTCTAGTACTGCCCCTTGGCCTGCATGCAGAACAGAGACTTCATCTTGGCCTTGAGCTTCTTAGCCCAAGAGGGCTCAGTAGATGGAGGTGCATACCCCTCAGAACTGTCCTCAGCCTGCTCCTCCTCAAACTCATCATCATCAACATCCATGCATGCAGCCTTGGCCTCAGCCCGGGTAGTGGTGTTAGCCCACTTTTTCTTCTGGCGCAGCTTAATGGGTTCATGGCGAATCCAGTTGGGAGCAAGAAACTCTTCGCGCGAAAAGAGCTTCTCCCAAGTCTTCGAGATCAAGAGGAACAAATAAGGTCCATAAATGGGCACCTTACGATGAAACACAACAAACTGAAGCTCACACCACATGATATGAGAGACATCAAGTGGTTCAGGTTGTTGGAGACGCGCTTCCTCAAAAATGAGCATCATGTCCACAAGATAGGAATGCACCTTGTCCTTGTCGCCTATGCGAGGAAAAAGAGAGTTGCGGAAGATCCGATGCATGATGTCAAGAAACGGATTCAGCACAAAAGTCTTCTTGTCATTGGGAAACTTCTTCTCAACAAGGTAGGGTTGAAGCTTGTTCTTGGAAGCAGACTTGGGGTTGGCATGTGGGCGAACACCAACGGGCACATCTAGCCCCTCATCACGAACATGCAACAGACCCATGAACTCCTTCCACTCAGCAGTCATCCTCTTCCCATTTGTCATCCAAGTCATGGTCCCCTTCTCATCCATGTGGAAGTGGACAGAAGCAAAGAACTGAGCCACAATCTCCGGGTCAAAGTCAAGGTGGAACGTGAGGAACCCCTCAATAAGATGATGTAGGGCGGAACCCTATACGGATGATCTTTCATGAAAGGAGCGGATCCACGAAGAACACACGGGGAAACACAAGGTAAAACACAAGAGGAACTCTCAAACCAACAAGATATAGTCACACATATGCTAGATCCTCGAAACACTAGGTGAGATACACGTTCCAAAGTCAACAAGGGACGATACAAAGGTAACCGGTACTTCTCCGAGAGGAGGTCTTGATGGGGCCACCCAAGAGGGGGTCTTGAATCCAAGGGGATCTTCTCCGTAGAGGGTCCACGGTCTCTCTCATGGAGTAGATCCGTAATGGATGAGCAATGCTCTATCTCACATATGAGCTAAACCAATGCTGACCCTAGAAAGAGGTGGAGGAGTCATATATATAGAAGTTGGGGGGCGAAGGGGTACATGGGCCTCGGCCCAACATCATGCAGGCAGACACTGTCCGGATGATCCGGGCTTCGGGGGTCCGGATGATCCGGCTGTGCCGGGGTCGCTGCGGGAGGTCCGGATGTCCGGGTCCTGGTCCGGAAGTCCGGGTGGGTCCGGATGATTCGGGACTGGGTCTGGATGATCCGGCTTCATGGTGAAGCTTCGGGTGTCCTTGGGCGGGTTAGCCGGATCGTCCGGGCTGGGGCCGGATCGTCCGGACGGCGGTCCGGATCGTTCGGCTTTTGCTGCTTTAGCCCTTCTTCTTCTCCGTCTTCACGTCCATCTTCCTCTTCTGATTCTCCTTTCTCCTTAGCCTCTCCATGGCTAACTCCTTGATACCTGAGTACGCACAATGTCTCTGTTTGAGGTAGTAGCCATGTCTCATGTGCATCGAAGTGGAATTGTGAGAGGAGAGATGTCACCTCGGTTTCGAGAGCTCTTGCACGTGCTCGTGTCATAGGCCCACTAGGCACTTGGTGAGACGATGGTAGGTCCATGGGGATGGCCTTGGGATGCTCTGCATCATCCCCCCCCTTGTGAAAGATCCGACCTCGGATCAAAATCTTCATCACCATGGTAGGGCGAGAGATCGTTGACGTTGAAGACGTCGCTCATGTTGTACTTGTCGCTTGGAAGGTCGATCTTGTAAGCGTTATTGTTGTAGCGTGCTAGCACCTTGAAGGGTCCATCGGCGCGAGGTAGGAGTTTGGACTTGCGTTCGTTGGGGAAGCGGTCCTTGCGAAGGTGTAGCCACACAAGATCGCCAATGTTGAATATCATGGGTTGCTTGTTGACGTTGAGCTTGGTCGCGAGTCGTTGTACTTGGCGCTCGATGGTGTGCCTTGCATCTTCATGCATCTTCTTGAGGTGGTTGACTCGGGCACTTGCGTCCATGTTGGTGTGCCCTTGTAGAGGTAGAGGAAGAATGTCCAATGGGGACAACGGGTTGAAACCATAGACGACCTCGAAAGGGGACTTGTCGGTAGTCGAATGTCTTGCATGGTTGTAGGCGTACTCGGCGATGGGTAGGCACTCCTCCCACTCCTTGATGTTCTTCTTGATTAGCACGCGGAGAAGAGTGGAGAGCGTGCGGTTCGTCACTTCCGTTTGGCCGACGGTTTGTGGATGGTATGCCGTGGAGAATAGTAGCTTGATTCCGAGCTTGGTGCATATGGTCTTCCAAAAGTAACTCAAGAACTTGACATCGCGGTCCGAGACAATCGTCTTTGGCACTCCATGAAGTCGCAAGATTTCCCTACAAAAAAGATTGGCAACATGTGAAGCATCATCTATCTTGTTGCAAGGAATGAAATGAGCCATTTTAGAGAATCGGTCCACAACAACAAACACGGAATCCTTTCCATTCCTAGTTCTAGGCAAACCAAGCACAAAATCCATGCTAATATCTTCCCATGGTTGGTATCGAATTGGAAGGGGCATATATAGGCCATGAGATTGAGCTTTGGACTTAGCTTTGCGACATGTAGAGCATCGGTTGGTGAAGCGGTTGACGTCACGGAACATCTTGGGCCAAAAATAGTTCTTGGAGAGCGTAGCAAGTGTCTTGTCGCGTCCAAAGTGTCCCATTAGTCCTCCTCCATGAGATTCTTGCAAGAGCAACCAACGAAGAGAAGACTCGGGGATGCAAAGTTTGTTAGCTCTCATAAGATAACCATCCTTTATGTAATATCGTTCCCAAGATGTATGCGTCAAGCATTTTGCATAAGGAATTGCAAAGGTAGGATCATGCGCATACAAGTCTTTGATGTGCTCAAAGCCAATGACATTCAATTCAAGTTGAGTAACAAGCATGCATATGTGGGAAAGCGCATCCACCACAACATTTTCCTTGCCTTTAATATACTTGATGACATAAGGAAATGACTCGATGAATTCACTCCACTTAGCATGACGCTTATTCAACTTAGTTTGACCCTTAAGATATTTTAGCGTTTCATGATCGGTGTGTATGATAAATTCATGAGGGCGAATATAGTGTTCCCATTCACACAAAACTCGCACTAAAGCATATAGCTCTTTGTCATAGATTGGATAATTGAGTTGCGCGCCGAAGAGTTTCTCGCTAAAGTATGCTATGGGGCGCTTCTCTTGCGTTAACACACCTCCTATGCCATTACCACTAGCATCGCAATGAATTTCAAAAGGTTTGTCAAAGTTGGGTAATGCAAGCACGAGATCATGAGTAAGAAAATTCTTAAGCTCATTGAATGCGCTATCTTGAGATGGTCCCCAAATAAAGGGTGCATTCTTCTTGCTCAAAGCATGTAAAGGAGCTGCAATGGTGCTAAAATCCTTCACAAAACGACGGTAAAAACCGGCTAAACCAAGAAAACTACGCACTTGTTGCAAGTTGGTTGGTTGGGGCCATGTTTTAATAGCATTGATATTAGATTCATCAACATGAACACCCTTAGAAGATACTACAAAACCCAAGAAAACAAGCTTATCAACACCAAAAAGGCATTTTTCATATTAGCATAAAGTTGCTCTTTTCGAAGAGTTTGTAGCATGGTTCGAAGGTGGGTGACATGCTCTTTGAGAGATTTGCTAAAAACAAGGATATCGTTGAAGTACACAACAACAAATTCACCAATATAAGGGCGAAACACATAATGCATAAGACGCATGAAAGTACCGAGTGCTTCCGATAAACCCATAAGCATGACTAACCACTCATACAAACCAAACTTTGTTTTGAAAGCGGTTTTCTATTCATCACCCTCTTGTATGCGTATTTGATAGTGACCACTTTTAAGATCAATTTTGGAAAAGATAGTGGCACCGCTAAGTTCATCTAGCATATCGTCAAGGCGTGGAATGGGGTGCCTATAGCGAACGGTGATAGCATTGATAGGTCTACAATCGGAACACATGCGAAAGCTACCGTCTCTTTTTGGCACAAGAATGACCGGAACGGCACAAGGGCTCAAACTTTCACGCACATGTCCATGATCTATGAGATGCTTTACTTGCCTTTGTATTTCTTTGGTTTCTTCGGGATTAACGCGGTATGGGGCCTTGTTTGGAAGAGGTGCTCTGGGGATGAGGTCGATGCGATGTTCGATGCTTCGTAGTGGAGGTAGACCCGGAGGTAGCTCATCGGGAAAGACATCCTCGAATTCCTGCAACAAGTTGGAAAACACTAGAGGAAGCGGATTAGGAGTGTTAGTCTTTGCCACCTTATCTTTGCACAAAAGGACATAGTGCATGACACTTGATGGGATCTCACACACTTCTCTTATCTCACGTTTGGTGGCAAATAGAACGATGTTTTTCTTGTCGCTCATCGTGGAGGCACTCAATTTTGGCTTGCGGCGCTCACTCTCTTTTTGGTGGTTCGCTCTCTCGCTATTCTCTCCATGATGGGTGGCTTGCTTGTCGGCGAGCACTTGGCTTGGAGACATAGGTCGGAGTACATATTCCTTTCCTTTCATCTTGAAGCTATAGTGGTTTGTACGGCCGTTGTGGATGACACCTCGGTCAAATTGCCATGGCCGTCCAAGAAGGAGGTGGCAAACGGTCATCGGAAGGACATCACACTCCAAAGTGTCTTCGTAAGCTCCGATCTTGAAAGAAGGTTGTACCCTATGCTCGACTTGGATGGTGCCGTTTTCGCTTAGCCATTGAACCTTGTAGGGGTGCGGGTGCTTCATCTTGACCAATTGGAGCTTGGAGCATAGTTCTTCACTTGCAAGGTTATGGCAACTCCCTCCATCGATGATGACCTTGATGGACCTTCCATTGATGTCGGCTTTGGTGTGGAAGATATGGCATCTTTGGTCTTCGTTTTGTTGATGTTGAAGAGTCAAGACCTTGGAGACAACGAGAGCGGGGCTCGAATCTTCGTCACAAAAGACTTGATCATCTTCATCGTCGTTCACGCGCCGGTGCATGGCCACTTGCTCAATGGCTTCCATCTCCTCTTCACTCATGGAGTCATAGGTTCCGTCGTCGTTGAGGATCATGGTGCACTTGTTTGTGCACTCGAAGGACTTGTGGCCTCGGCCGGCGCATGTGAAGCATTTGAAGGAACTTGTCTTGATGATCTCATCGGTTGGGGTAGATGATGATGAAGCTCTCGGCTTGAAGTTGCTTGTAGGAGGAGGATGACTTGAGCTTGTCGAAGTTTTCTTATAACTTGTCTTGTCGCCGTTGCTTGTAGAAGGCTTGGTTGAGGTAGAAGGTGTTGGAGTCAGTGAAGCTTGATTGTTGGAGAAGCCATAGGACTTGGATGAGTACTTGGCGTACTTAAAGTCGTCTTGCACTTGACGTTCCGCCTTGGTAGCTTGATGCACTAGCTCGATGAGGTTCGAGTATGGTTGGAAGTCGACGATCTTCTTGATGGGATGATTGAGTCCATTCAAGAAACGTGCCATAGTTTGCTCATCATCTTCCGTGACATTGGCTCTTATCATGGCAATCTCCATTTCCTTGTAGTACTCTTCAACGCTCTTGGTTCCTTGCTTGAGGAGTTGGAGTTTCTTGAAGAGGTTGCGGTTGTAGTAGTTTGGCACGAATCGTGCTCTCATGACATCCTTCATTTGCGCCCAGGTAGTGATGGGTGGTTCACCTTTGGCCTCTCGGCGCTCAATGGCTTGTTCCCACCAAATGAGGATGTAGTCTTGGAATTCAAGGTATGCCATCGTGATCTTCTTCTCTTCGTCATAGTTGTGCAAGTGGAAAATTTTGTCAACCTTCAATGCCCATGAGATGTACTCTTCGGGGTCATTGCTTCCGGTGAACTTGGGCATGGTGAACTTTAGCTTGCCGTATCTTTGCTCTTCATTGTGTTGGGGTCGAGGATGATGATGCCCATGTCGTTGAGGATTGACAAACTCATGTTGCTCTTGGCGAGGAGGGTTGTCAACCTCAAGTTGCTCTTGTCTTGGAGGAGGTCCATTGTCTTCATGATCTCGATGAACTTGATGTTCTTGTCTAGCTTGTGGAGGATCTTGTCGAGCTTGACGAGGAGCGTGACGATGCACACGTGATTGATAAATCCTTTCTTGAACTTCATTGCGAAGTGCTTCTTGATGTTCACGAGCTTGGCGTCCTCAGTTGGCGACGACTCGACTTGAATCATGCAGAGCACGTTGCGCCTTAAGAGCTTGAGCTTCACGTAGTTGTTGTTCTTGACGTTCTGCCTCGGCATCTTGTGCATCTTGATGTTGTCGCGCTTGCTCCTCTTGTTCTTGTTGACGTAGGCGTTGCCATTCTTGCGCTTTATCGAAAGTAGCTTGGTTTTGACGATTTCGATGCTCTTGTGCTCGAACTTTCTCTTGAGAGTTGTTGTCATGTAGAGGATTGCGGTTAGCTTGACGGTCTTGGCGCGCGGCACGATGAAGAGTGTTCGCTGTCAGAGTACTTGAGCCGGATATAGTATCGTCGGAGTGTCGACTCGAGCGGCTCCGTCTTGAGTCGGACGAAGTGGTAGAAGAGCGGTTGACCAACAAGGCACGAATCTCGTCCATTCTTGCGTCATTCTCTTGTTTGTGTTCGTCGATCTTGTTGTCGAAGTAGTCTCTTGTACGTTGCTCGGAGAGTCGCAAGTCGGTGGCGAGGTTGTCGATGCGGTCGCTCATTGCTTGTTGCTCTTGATGCAAAGCTCGTTGTGCACCAAAGAGGTGGCTCTTTGTGACATAGGATGACATGTCGTCGTCTTGTTCCAAGAAGAGTGGGTTGGTAGAAGTACTTGGCCTATCCATCATTTCAAGGAAAAATATGTGAGTGGGAGAAAGAGAAGAACTTATACCAAATGTACCTTGACCGATGTTGAAGATGGATCAAGGATCACTCAATGTGTAACAAGGAAATAGCACAATTGGTACCAATTCTTGTAGTTTCTCACACCTACACAAGTAAAAGCTTATGGTGGAGCTTGGTTAGGATGGTGGCACAAAATTTGATGTGAAAGTAAGCAAGATTCAATAATGTTGGAAAAGATTCGCAAATTCACAAATGCAACAAGTAGACCAATAGAAGTATGTGGTACACGGAAACATAACGCACGGAAAGATAAATGGGGTTGTGCAACCAAGGAATGAGCCAAAATGTGGTATCCACTAAAATGCTCTTGTTGCACAACACTAGAGAGACGCTAGCACGATTGCACAATAGGCGGATATGAGACTTGTGCACAACCTACTAAGCAAAAATGCAACGACTTCTATCCCAAGTATGTTCTATGTATGGTGTTCCGACGGTATGATCCAAGATGATCGGATATGACAATCTTAATGTTGTATGATGCTATGGTTCTTGCTTATAAGCTCTTTTCTTGGTTGGCTCTTTCTCTTTTGAGCTCTTTTCTCATGCAATGCTTCACAAACCAAGATAGCAATTGAGTATATGTGATGACAACTTTGTGACACAAGAGATGATACCAAGATATGCACCACGATGATATGGTATGTATGCTATGGGAAGTATGATCACTAATGTGCACAAGTAATATTGCCGGCAATACTCAAAGGCTAGTCTCAATGGGTAAGGTACGCAAAAATGGTCTATGGTGGTTATCAATGCAATGGCAATAATGTAGAATGATATCACGATACCAAGATGAGGTTACCGTCGATGACGAGTCTGTTGCGAAGATGAGCGTCGGTGATGCCGATGTCGAACCGTTCCTAGTTAGCCGAAACACCCTAGGAAATGATGAACCACAACTCAAATTCACAAAACCAAATGCGGCAAAATTTGTCAGAGTTTGTAGTGGTCAAGTGGTGGTAGGGTTTGGTGTATCGAAAGGGTTTGCGGAAGGTAGGTGGTGGTCGAAGTGGGTATGCGGAGGCGTAGGTGGCGGTGGTCAAAAACTGCAGAAAATGCAATTTCGGCAGATGTAGCCGGATGATCCGGGCGGATTCGGATGATCCGGGTCAGGAGCCGGATGATCCGGGCGGGTCAACTGCGCTCGGGGATGGCTCGGGATGAACATGAAAACGGTGACAAATCCGAGGATTTTGGATGGATTTCGAGGTGGAGATGGTGGGGAAAAGCTAGATCAACGTGCAACACAACAAATTGACGGATTAAAACCAACAAAACATCATCAAAACTCACAAATGACAAAAAAATTGGTGGGCTATTTTTGTGGGAATTTTCGGATTAGGACAAAAAACAACAAAATCAAGCTAGAAAACAAGGTGTGGAGGCTCCAAATCCGTGATCAACGTGGCTCATGATACCAAGATGATGTAGGGCGGAACCCTATACGGACGATCTTTCACGAAAGGAGCGGATCCACGAAGAACACATGGGGAAACACAAGGGAAAACACAAGAGGAACTCTCAAACCAACAAGATATAGTCACACATATGCTAGATCCTCGAAACACGAGGTGAGATACACGATCCAAAGTCAACAAGGGTTGATACAAAGGTAACCGGTTCTTCTCCGAGAGGAGGTCTTGATGGGGCCACCTAAGAGGGGGTCTTGAATCCAAGGGGATCTTCTCCGTAGAGGGGCCGCGGTCTCTCTCGTGGAGTAGATCCGTAATGGATGAGCAATGCTCTATCTCACATATGAGCTAAACCAATGCTGACCCTAGAAAGAGGTGGAGGAGTCATATATATAGAAGTTGGGGGTGAAGGGGTACATGGGCCTCGGCCCAACATCATGTACGCAGGCACTGTCCGGATGATCCGGATGTTGGTCCAGATGATCCGGGCTTCGGGGGTCCGAATCATCCGGGTCGGCGTACGGATGATCCGGCTATGTCGGGGTCGCTGCGGGAGGTCCGGATGATCCGGGACTGGGTCCGGATGATCCGGCTTCATGGTGAAGCTTCGGGTGTCCTTGGGCGGGTTAGCCGGATCGTCCGGGCCGGGGTCCGGATCGTCCGGACGGCGGTCCGGATCGTCCGGGCTTCTGCTGCTTTAGCCCTTCTTCTTCTCTTCTTCACGTCCATCTTCCTCTTCTGATTCTCCTTGATCCTTAGCCTCTCCATGGCTAACTCCTTGATACCTGAGTATGCACAATGTCTCCATTTGAGGTAGTAGCCATGTCTCATGTGCATCGAAGTGGAATTGTGAGAGGAGATATGTCACCTCGGTTTCGAGAGCTCTTGCACGTGCTCGTGTCATAGGCCCACTAGGCACTTGGTGAGACGATGGTAGGTCCATGGGGATGGCCTTGGGATGCTCTGCATCATCCCCTCAATGCCAAACTGCTTCACCAAATCCGGAGGCTCACCAAAATATGCCTGGTTCTTCTTCAGATGTTCCACGTCAATCCACTGAACTAGTACATAGATGTTCTGCTCGGCCTTGATCACATCTAGGAAGATGAGATTTTGTTGCTTGGTCCAAAACAAGTCATTTCCCCGGCTGAGTTCCCTGGGCTTGACGTAGGGGTTGAGATTTCTTCGAATCAGAAACTCCGCTTGAGGCATTTCATCCATGTCGACAGTTGGCTCCTTGGTCTTGGTAGCTGTGGTCTTGACATTGCGTTGTGGGGTGCTGGACCCCTCGGGAGCTTCTTGGTTGCGAAGACGCTTGGAGCTCATGTCACGACTGGGATTCGAGCGCCTTGCATTGGAACCGGAGCCACCACCTATGACACACAACACAAACACACGAGAAGAGCGAGAAGGCTTATTGCAAAGACCAAGGCCAAAACCGAATGAAACAAGTAGAAATGAGATTGGGTGTGACAAAACAAAGTCATTTTTAAGTCAACGGTAGTACTGGACCAGGGTGCAGAAGTGCTGATAACCCACAAGTATAGGGGATCGCAATAGTTTTCGAGGGTAGAGTATTCAACCCAAATTTATTGATTCGACACAAGGGAGCCAAAGATAATTCTCAAGTATTAGCAGCTGAGTTGTCAATTCAACCACACCTGAAAGACTTAATATCTGCAGCAAAGTATTTAGTAGCAAAGTAGTATGGAAGTAACGGTAACAGTGGCAAAAGTAACAATATCAGTTTTGTAGCAATCGTAACAGTGGCAACAGAAAAGTAATGAAGCAAAGATCAATATGTGAAAAGCTCGTAGGCAATGGATCAATGATGGATAATTATGTCGGATGGCATTCATCATGCAACAGTTATAACATAGGGTGACACAGAACTAGCTCCAATTCATCAATATAATGTAGGCATGTATTCTGAATATAGTCATACGTGCTTACGGAAAAGAACTTGCATGCCATCTTTTGTCCTACCCTCCCGTGGCAGCGGGGTCCTATTGGAAACTAAGGGATATTAATGCCTCCTTTTAATAGAGTACCGGATCAAAGCATTAGCACTTAGTGAATACATGAACTCCTCAAACTACGGTCATCACCGGGAGTGGTCCCGACTATTGTCACTCCGGGGTTGCCGGATCATAACACGTAGTAGGTGACTATAACTGGCAAGATAGGATCAAGAACACAAATATATTCATGAAAACATAATAGGTTCAGATCTGAAATCATGGCACTCGGGCCCTAGTGACAAGCATTAAGCATAGCAAAGTCATAGCAACATCAATCTTAGAACATAGTGGATACTAGGGATCAAACCCTAACAAAACTAACTCGATTACATGATAAATCTCATCCAACCCATCACGGTCCAGCAAGCCTACGATGGGATTACTCACGCACGACGGTGAGCATCATGAAATTGGTGATAGAGGATGGTTGATGATGACAATGGCGACGAATTCCCCTCTCCGGAGCCCCGAACGGACTCTAGATCTGCCCCCCCCCGAGGAAGAACAAGGCTTGGCGGCGGCTTCGCATCATAAAACGCGATGAATCCTTCTCTCTGATTTTTTTCTCCCTGAAAGAGAATATATGGAGTTGGAGTTGAGGTCAGTGTAGGTCCAGGGGGCCCACAAGGTCGGGTGGCGTGCCCCAGGGGGGTGGGCGTGCCCCCACCCTTGTGGCCAGGGTGTGGCCCCCTTCTGTTGATTCTTTTGCCAATATTTTTTATTAATTCCAAAACTTATCTCCGTGAAGTTTCAGGTCATTCAGAGTACTTTTTATTCTGCACAAAAATAACACCATGGCAATTCTTTTGAAAACAGCGTCAGTCCGGGTTAGTTCCATTCAAATCATGCAAGTTAGAGTCCAAAACAAGGGCAAAAGAGTTTGGAAAAGTAGATATGACGGAGACGTATCAGTAACTATTTGCATTTGCTCTAGCCGCGGCAGTACTGCGCCGGGTTGGCACGGTAGTACCGAGCTTAGAGCGGAAGTAAATTTTAACTTTCGTGCGACGGGCGGTAGTACTGCTCCAGGGGAGCAGTAGTACCGTACGAGGCCCACAACGGGTGGTAGTACCACTCCAAGCGGGCGGTAGTACCGCATGGGGCAGATCTGGCACAAAGCGCATCCGAGAACATCCGTGAAGATGAATCGGTACTACCTTTGATCAAAACTATGTTGTCGTATGATACGTCTCCAACGTATCTACTTTTCCTAACGCTTTTCCTCTTGTTTTGGACCCTAATTTGCATGATTTGAATGAAACTAACCCCGGACTGACGCTGCTTTCAGCAGAACTAAAATGGTGTTATTTTTGTGCAGAAATAAAAGTTCTCGGAATGGACCGAAACTTTGCGAGGATTTTTTATATCAATAAGAAGAAATTCTAGAGCCAAGACCTCCCGGAGAGGGGCACCTGGGTGGGCACAACCCACCAGGGCGCGCCCCCTCTCCTAGCACGCCCAGGTGGGTTGTCCCCACCTGGTGGCCCCGCAGACCCTGATTCCAACGCTATAAAATCCTATTTTTGGAGAAAAAAATTAGGGAGAAAGAATTGTCGCGATCCACGAGACGGAGTCACCGCCAAGCCCTGTTCTTCCTCGGGAGGGCAGATCTGGAGTCCGTTTGGGGCTCCGGAGAGGGGGATCTTCGTTCTTCGTCATCACCAACCCTTCTCCATCGCCAATTCCATGATGCTCCCCACCGGGAGTGAGTAATTCCATCGTAGGCTCACTGGTCGGTGAAGAGTTGGATGAGATTCATCATGTAATCGAGTTAGTTTTGTTAGGGCTTGATCCCTAGTATTCACTATGTTCCTAGATTGATGTTGCTATAACTTTGCTATGGTTAATACTTGTCACTTTGGGCCCGGGTGCCATGAACTCAGATCTGAACCATTTATGTTATCATCATTATATCCATGTTCTAAATCCGGTCTTGCAAGTTATAGTCACCTACTACGTGTTATGATCTGGCAACCCCGGAGTGACAGCAACCGGGCCCACTCCCGGCGATGACCGTAGTTTGAGGAGTTCATGTATTCACTATGTGTTAATGCTTTGTTCCGGTTCTCTATTCAAAGGAGGCCTTAATATCCCTTAGTTTCCAGTATGGACCCCGCTGCCACGGGAGGGTAGGACAAAAGATGTCATGCAAGTTCTTTTAATATAGCACGTATGACTATTTACGGAATACATGCCTACATTATATTGACGAACTGGAGCTAGTGCCGTATCGCCCTAGGTTATAACTGTCACATGATGAATATCATCCAACAAGTCCCAGATCCAATGCCTACGAATTTATCCTATATTGTTCCTGCTAAGTTACTACTACTGCTGTTACTGTTACACTTCCTACAAAATTACTGCTATCACTGTTACTGTCACCATTACTGCTGTCACTACTATCAAAACTACCATATTACTATGCTACTGATTACTTGCTGTAGATAATTAATCTCCAGGTGTGGTTGAAATGACAACTCAGATGCTAATACCTTCAAATATTCTTTGGCTCCCCTTGTGTCGAATCTATAAATTTGGGTTGAATACTCTACCCTCGAAAACTGTTGCGATCCCCTATACTTGTGGGTTATCAAGATCTTTTTCTGGCGCCATTGCCAGGGAGCATAGCTATATTTGTTGAGTCACTTGGGATTATTATCATAGTATCATTATGAAGAATCTGAAGGACGCTAAGACTAAGATATTTCCCTCAAAGACGAGGGGAGGTAAGGAACTGCCATCCAGTTCTGCTTTAGATTCACCTTCTGTTATAAGTAAACTTGCAACACCACCACATGCTATCAATTCAGATATATCGCAATTTATTGATGATGCTACTTCTGCTATGGAAAATGCTTATGATGATGCTAGTACCTTGCTTGATAATGATGATGTGCCATGATACGTCTCCAACGTATCTATAATTTTTGATTGTTCCATGCTATTATATATTCTGTTTTGGATGTTCAATGGGCTTTATTATACACTTTTATATTATTTTTGGGACTAACCTATTAACTGGAGGCCCAGCCCAAATTGCCTTTTTTGCCTATTTCAGTGTTTCGAAGGAAAAGGATATCAAACGGACTCCAAACGGAATGAAACCTTCGGTAACGTGATTTTTGGAACAAACGTGATCCAGAGGACTTGAAGTGGACGTCAAGCAATCAACGAGGAGGCCACGAGGCAGGGGGGCGCGCCCTCCACCCTCGTGGGCCCCTCGTAGCTCCACCGACCTACTTCTTCCTCCTATATATACCTATGTACCCCGAAAACATCAGAGACGGAGCCAAAACCCTATTTCCACCGCCGCAACCTTCTGTACCCGTGAGATCCCATCTTGGGGCCTTTTCCGGCGCTCCGCCGGAGGGGGCATCAATCACGGAGGGCTTCTACATCAACACCATAGCCTCTCCGATGATGTGTGAGTAGTTTACCTCAGACCTTTGGGTCCATAGTTATTAGCTAGATGGCTTCTTCTCTCTCTTTGGATCTCAATACAAAGTTCTCCTCGATTCTCTTGGATATCTATTCGATGTAATCTTCTTTTGCGGTGTGTTTGTCGAGATCCGATGAATTGTGGGTTTATGATCAAGATTATCTATGAACAATATTTGAATCTCCACTGAATTCTTTTATGTATGATTGGTTATCTTTGCAAGTCTCTTCGAATTATCAGTTTGGTTTGGCCTACTAGATTGATTTTTCTTGCAATGGGAGAAGTGCTTAGCTTTGGGTTCAATCTTGCGGTGCTCGATCCCAGTGACAGTAGGGGAAACGACACGTATTGTATTGTTGCCATCGAGGATAAAAAGATGGGGTTTATATCATATTGCATGAGTTTATCCCTCTACATCATGGCATCTTGCTTAAAGCATTCTTGTGAACTTAATACTCTAGATGCATGCTGGATAGCGGTCGATGTGTGGGGTAATAGTAGTAGATGCAGGCAGGAGTCGGTCTACTTGTCACGGACGTGATGCCTATATACATGATCATACCTAGATATTCTCATAACTATGCTCAATTCTATCAATTGCTCGACAGTAATTTGTTCACCCACCGTAATACTTATGCTATCTTGAGAGAAGCCACTAGTGAAACTTATGGCCCCCGGGTCTATTTTCCATCATATTAATTTCCCGTCAACAAGCTATTTCTATTACCGTTTATTTTGCTTTCTTTACTTTTAGTCTTTATCATAAAAATACCAAAAATATTATCTTATCATCTCTATCAGATCTCACTTTTGCAAGTGGCCGTGAAGGGATTGACAACCCCTTTATCGTGTTGGTTGCAAGGTTCTTATTTGTTTGTGTAGGTGCGTGAGACTTGAGTGTGGTCTCCTATTGGATTGATACCTTGGTTCTCAAAAACTAAGGGAAATACTAATGCTACTTTACTGCATCACCCTTTCCTCTTCAAGGGAAAACCAACGCAGTGCTCAAGAGGTAGCAAGAAGGATTTCTGGCGCCGTTGCCGGGGAGTCTACGCACAAGTCAAGACATACCAAGTACCCATCACAAACTCTTATCCCTCGCATTACATTATTTGCCATTTGCCTCTCGTTTTCCTCTCCCCCACTTCACCCTTGCCATTTTATTCGCCCTCCCTTTTCCGTTCGCTCCTTCTTCTTGCTTGCCTCATCGTTATGGCTAGTCCCTTATCTACTCCGTTGTCTCCCGAGAATGAAGTTCTTAATTTTAAACAAAGGGAGGGAGAAAATCTAAAAGATGCTTGGTATAGAATTTGCAATGCTCAAAATAGATCTACCAGGAAGCAATCTACTTCCATTATTCTTCATTTTTATGTAGGTGCCACTCCTTGGTATAGATATATTCTTGATACCATTACCGGAGGGAATTTCTTGGGTAGCCATACTTTTGATTCTTATAATGCTATGATAGATTTGTTTGGCTCACCACCTCTTTTGGTTAATGGAACTATGCTAACGTTTGAACATGTGATGTGAAGGCTTGAAATTATTGAAAATAAAGTTGCTACTATGGAATTGATTGAGAATTGGATAAAAAGACCCACAATCAAATTACCCAATATGGATCTAAGGTAGGAGTTACTTTGAATTTTTTAAAAGAAAAGGAACCCATAGTTAATGAAAGAATAGATCAAGATTCCACTAGAATCGATAAGCTTGAGGGTATTATTACCAACTTAGGGTCCGCTTTTTCTTCCGTAAAAAATACTCCTAACCCTCCTACCAAAATTGCCAAGCTTATGTATGTTCATAAAAATAAGGGTGAATCTTCTAGTAAGGAAAATGCGGATCTCAAATCAATAAGTGTTCATCCCAACTGTTTTGCTATCATTAAGGAACCGTTTGCTACAAATGAATTTCTTGATTTCTTGCCTAAGAGTTTGATAATTAATAAAAGGAAAGAAATTAATAAGGGTTGTAGGTGTTCTATCGAAGAATTGCCTACCAAAGATGGCAATACTTAGATCTATCCTTGCTTTTATGCCTGGCTAGGGGCGTTAAACGATAGCGCTTGTTGGGAGGCAACCCAATTTTATTTTATTTTCTTGCTTTTTTGTTCTGCTTAGTAATAAATCTTTGATCTAGCCTCTGGTTAGATGTGTTTTTATGTTTTAATTAGTGTTTGTGCCAAGTGAAACCTATAGGATCTTCTTGGATGATAGTTATTTGATCTTGCTGAAAATTCCATAAACTTTCTGTTCACGAAAACAATTGTTTAAAATCACCAGAATGCGATAAAATACTGATTCTAATTGCAGTAGATAAATAAACAAATTATATAGGTTGTCCTATTTTGGTAGATTTTTATGAGTTACAGAAGTTTGCCTTAGATACAGATTACTACACACTGTTCTGTTTTTGACAGATTCTGTTTTTCGTGTGTTGTTTGCTTATTTTAATGAATCTATGGCTAGTAAAAGAGTTTATAAACCATAGAGAAGTTGGAATAAAGTAGGTTTAACACCAATATAAATAAAGAATGAGTTCATTACAGTACCTTGAAGTGGTGTTTTGTTTTCTTTCGCTAACGGAGCTCACGAGATTTTCTGTTAAGTTTTGTGTTGTGAAGTTTTCAAGTTTTGGGTAAAGATTTGATGGATTATGTAACAAGGATTGGCAAGAGCCTAAGCTTGGGGATGCCCAAGGCACCCCAAGGTAAAATTCAAGGACAACCAAAAGCCTAAGCTTGGGGATGCCCCAGAAGGCATCCCCTCTCGTCCATCGGTAACTTTACTTGATGCTATATTTTTATTCACCACATGATATGTGTTTTGCTTGGAGCGTCTTGTATGATTTGAGTCTTTGCTTTTTAGTTTACCACAATCATCCTTGCTGTACACACTTTTGAGAGAGACACATATGATTCGGAATTTGTTAGAATACTCTATGTGCTTCACTTATACCTTTTGAGCTATATAGTTTTTGCTCTAGTGCTTCACTTATATCTTTTAGAGCACGGTGGTGGTTTTGTTTTATAGAAATTATTGTTCTCTCATGCTTCACTTATATTATTTTGAGAGACCTACAAAACAGCATGGTAATTTGCTTAAATTGTGAAATTAGTCCTAATATGATAGGCATCCAAGATTAGTAAAAACTTTCTTATAAGTGCGTTGAATACTAAGAGAAGTTTGATGCTTGATGATTGTTTTGAGATATGGAGGTAGTGATATTAAAGTTGTGCTAGTTCAGTAGTTGTGAATTTGAGAAATACTTGTGTTGAAGTTTGCAAGTCCCGTAGCATGCACGTATGGTAAACGTTGTGTAACAAATTTGAAACATGAGGTGTTCTTTGATTGTCCTCCTTATGAGTGGCGGTCGGGGACGAGCGATGGTCTTTTCCTACCAACCTATCCCCCTAGGAGCATGCGCGTAGTGCTTGGTTTTTGATGAACTGTAGATTTTTGCAATAAGTATGTGAGTTCTTTATGACTAATGTTGAGTCCATGGATTATACGCACTCTCACCCTTCCATCATTGCTAGCCTCTTTGGTACCGTGCATTTCCCTTTCTCACCTTGAGAGTTGGTGCAAACTTCGCCGGTGCATCCAAACCCCGTGATACGATACGCTCTATCACACATAAACCTCCTTATATCTTCCTCAAAACAACCACCATACCTACCTATTATGGCATGTCCATAGCCATCCCGAGATATATTGCCATGCAACTTTCCACCGTTCCGTTTATCATGACACGCTTCATCATTGTCATATTGCCTTGCATGATCATGTAGTTGACATCGTATTTGTGGCAAAGCCACCATGCATATTATTTCATACATGTCACTCTTGATTCATTACCCATCCCGGTACACCGCCGGAGGCATTCATATAGAGTCATACTTTGTTCTAGTATCGAGTTGTAGTCATTGAGTTGTAAATAAATAGAAGTGTGATGATCATCATTCATAGAGCATTGTCCCCCAAAAAAAGAGAAAGGCCAAATAAAAAAGGGGAAATGACCAAAAAAAGAAAATAAAAAGGGGCAATGCTACTATCCTTTTTCCACACTTGTGCTTCAAAGTAGCACCATGATCTTTATGATAGAGAGTCTTTTGTTTTGTCACTTTCATATACTAGTGGGAATTTTTCATTATAGAACTTGGCTTATATATTCCAACAATGGGCTTCCTCAAATGCCCTAGGTCTTCGTGAGAAAGCAAGTTGGATGCACACCCACTTAGTTTCTTTTGTTGAGCTTTCATACATTTATAGCTCTAGTGCATCCGTTGCATGGCAATCCCTACTCCTTGCATTGACATCAATTGATGGGCATCTCCCTAGCCCGTTGATTAGCCGCATCAATGTGAGACTTTTTTTGTCTTCTCCACATAACCCCCATCATCATATTCTATTCCACCCATAGTGCTATATCCATGGCTCACGCTCATATATTGCGTGAAAGTTGAAAAAGTTTGAGATTACTAATGTATGAAACAATTGCTTGGCTTGTCATCGGGGTTGTGCATGATGAGAGCATTCTTGTGTGACGAAAATGGAGCATGACCAAACTATATGATTTTGTAGGGATGAACTTTCTTTGGCCATGTCATTTTGAGAAGACATAATTGCTTAGTTAGTATGCTTGAAGTATTATTACTTTTATGTCAATATTAAACTTTTATCTTGAATCTTTCAGATCTGAATATCATGCCACAATTGAGAGAATTACATTGAAAATTATGCTAAGTAGCATTCCACATCAAAAATTTTGTTTTTATCATTTACCTACTCGAGGACGAGCAAGAATTAAGCTTGGGGATGCTTGATAAGTAAACTTGTGGGGGCATCGATCACGAAGGCCTTCTACATCAACACCATAGCAGGGGGCATCGATCACGAAGGCCTTCTACATCAACACCATAGCCTCTGATATCATTTATAAGTAAACTTGCAACACCACCACATGCTATCAATTCTGATATATCGCAATTTATTGATGATGCTACTTCTGCTATGGAAAATGCTTATGATGATGCTAGTACCTTGCTTGATAATGATGATGTGCCATGATACGTCTCCAACGTATCTATAATTTTTGATTGTTCCATGCTATTATATATTCTGTTTTGGATGTTCAATGGGCTTTATTATACACTTTTATATTATTTTTGGGACTAACCTATTAACCGGAGGCCCAGCCCAAATTGCTGTTTTTTTGCCTATTTCAGTGTTTCGAAGGAAAAGGATATCAAACGGAGTCCAAATGGAATGAAACCTTCGGTAACGTGATTTTCGGAACAAACATGATCCAGAGGACTTGGAGTGGACGTCAAGAAATCAACAAGGAGGCCACGAGGCAGGGTGGCGTGCCTACCCCCTGGGCGCGCCCTCCACCCTCGTGGGCCCCTCGTAGCTCCACCGACCTACTTCTTCCTCCTATATATACCTACGTACCCCGAAAACATCAGAGACGGAGCCAAAACCCTATTTCCACCGCTGCAATCTTCTGTACCCGTGAGATCCCATCTTGGGGCCTTTTCCGGCGCTCCGCCGGAGGGGGCATCGATCACGGAGGGCTTCTACATCAACACCATAGCCTCTCCGATGATGTGTGAGTAGTTTACCTCAGACCTTCGGGTCCATAGTTATTAGCTAGATGGCTTCTTCTCTCTCTTTGGATCTCAATACAAAGTTCTCCTCGATTCTCTTGGAGATCTATTCGGTGTAATCTTCTTTTGCGGTGTGTTTGTCGAGATCCGATGAATTGTGGGTTCATGATCAAGATTATCTATGAACAATATTTGAATCTCCTCTAAATTCTTTTATGTATGATTGGTTATCTTTGCAAGTCCCTTCGAATTATCAGTTTGGTTTGGCCTACTAGATTGATTTTTCTTGCAATGGGAGAAGTGCTTAGCTTTGGGTTCAATCTTGCGGTGCTCGATCCTAGTGACAGTAGGGGAAACGACACGTATTGTATTGTTGCCATCGAGGATAAAAAGATGGGGTTTATATCATATTGCATGAGTTTATCCCTCTACATCATGTCATCTTGATTAAAGCGTTGCTCCGTTCTTATGAACTTAATACTCTAGATGCATGCTGGATAGCGGTCGATGTGTGGAGTAATAGTAGTAGATGAAGGCGGGAGTCGGTCTACTTGTCACGGACGTGATGCCTATATACATGATCATACCTAGATATTCTCATAACTATGCTCAATTCTATCAATTGCTCGACAGTAATGTGTTCACCCACCGTAATGCTTATGCTATCTTGAGAGAAGCCACTAGTGAAACCTATGGCCCCCGCGTCTATTTTCCATCATATTAATTTCCTGTCAACAAGCTATTTCTATTACCGTTTATTTTGCTTTCTTTACTTTTAGTCTTTATCATAAAAATACCAAAAATATTATCTTATCATCTCTATCAGATCTCACTTTTGCAAGTTGCCGTGAAGGGATTGACAACCCCTTTATCATGTTGGTTGCAAGGTTCTTATTTGTTTGTGTAGGTGCGTGGGACTTGAGCATGGTCTCCTACTGGATTGATACCTTGGTTCTCAAAAACTAAGGGAAATACTTACGCTACTTTACTGCATCACCCTTTCCTCTTCAAGGGAAAACCAACGCAGTGCTCAAGAGGTAGCATGCCACTTGGTGAATTTCTTGATAAACAAATTGCTAGAGTAATACAACATGATGTTGTTGAATCTGATGATGATGCACACCCACTTAGTTTTCACATTGAGCTTTCATACACTTATAGCTCTTAGTGCATTCGTTGCATGGCAATCCCTACTCCTCACGTTGATATCGATTGATGGGCATCTCCATAGCCCGTTGGTTAGCCGCGTTGATGTGATACTTTCTACTTTTTGTCTTCTTTATATTTACCCCTATCATCATAATCTATTCCACCCGTAGTGCTATATCCATGGCCTGCGCTCATGTATTGCATGAGGGTTGAAAAGGCCAAAGCGCGTTAAAAAGTATGAACCAATTGCTCGGCTTTTTATCGGGATTGTGCATGATAAATACTTTGTGTTAAGAAGACATAGCATGACAAGACTATATGATTTTGTAGGGATAACTTTCTTTAGCGTTGATATTTTGAAAGACATGATTGTTTATTGGGATGCCTGAGTATTGATGTCTTTATGTCAAATTATAGACTATTGCTTTGAATCACTTATGTCTTAATATTCATGCCATGATTAGATATATGATCAAGTTTATGCTAGGTAGCATTCCACATCAAAAATTATCTTTTTTATCATTTACCTGCTCGAGGACAAGCAGGAATTATGCTTGGGGATGCTGATACGTCTCCGTCGTATCTGTAATTTTGATTGTTTCATGCCAATATATACCACTTTCACATACTTTTGGCAACTTGTTATATGATTTATTGGACTAACCTATTGATCCAGTGCCTAGTGCCAGTTCCTGTTTTCTGCATGTTTTTTGTATCGCAGAGTATCCATATCAAACAAAGTCCAAATGCAATAAAATTTCACGGAGAATTATTTTGGAATATATGTGATTTTTGGGAGTTGGAATCACCGCAAACGGAGGCCCACACAGACCACAAGACACCAGGGCGCGCCAGAGGCCCCTGGCGTGCCGTGGTGGGTTGTGCCCACCTCGTACGTTGGTTGGAGCTCTACTTCCGGCGCAAGGAAGCTTATATCCGGAAAAAAATCGTGTTCAAATCTCAGCGCAATCGGAGTTACGGATCTCCGGGAATATAAGAAACGGTTTTCTGCCGGATCTGGGGAATGCGAAACAGAAGAGAACAGAGGGGGAGATCCAATCTCGGAGGGGCTACCGCCCCTCCGACGCCATGGAGACCAAGGACCAGAGGAGGAACTCTCCTCCCCATATAGGGGGAGGCCAAGGATGAAGAAGAAGTAGGTGGGCTCTCTCCCCCTCGCTTCTGGTGGCGCCGGAGTGCCACCGGGGCAACGATCGGGACGACGGTCTACATTAACAATCTTGCTACCATCAACACCAACTCTCTCCCCCTCTAAGAAGCGGTGTAACACCTGTTCTCCCTGCTGTAATCTCTACTTAAACATGGTGCTCAACTCCATATATTATTTCCCAATGATCTATGGTTATCCTATGATGTTTGAGTAGATTCGTTTTGTCCTGTGGGTTAATCGTGATCTTGGTTGGTATGATTGTATATTTTATTTATGGTGCTGTCCTACGGTGCCCTCCATCTCGCGCAAACCTGAGGGGCCCTCGCTTTAGGGTGTTGCAATATGTTCATGGTTCGCTTACGGTGGGTTGCGAGAGTGACAGAAACTTAAACCCGAGTAACTAGGGTATGACGTATGGGAGTAAAGAGGACTTGATGCTTAATGCTATGGTTGGGTTTCACAACCTTAATGATCTTTAGTAGTTGCGGATGCTTGCTAGAGTTCCAATCATAAGTGCATATGATCCAAGTAGAGAAAGTATGTTAGCTCATGCCTCTCCCTCATATAAAGTTGCAAGAATGATTACCGGTACTTGTTATCGATTGCCTAGGGACAAATAACTTCCTTGTTGACAAAGGCCCTCTACTAAAACTAACTTAGTTGTGTCTTTATCTAAACAGCCCCTAGATTTTATTTACGTGCTCTTTATTATCTTGCAAACCTATCCTATCACACCTACAAAGTACTTCTAGTTTCATACTTGTTCTTGGTAAAGCGAACGTCAAGCGTGCGTAGAGTTGTATCGGTGGTTGATAGAACTTGAGGGAATGTTTGTTCTACCTTTAGCTCCTCGTTGGGTTCGACACTCTTACTTATCGAAAGAGGCTACAATTGATCCCCTTTACTTGTGGGTTATCAAGACCTTTTTCTGGCGCCGTTGCCGGGGAACAATAGCGTGGGGTGAATATTCTCGTGTGTGCTTGTTTGCTTTATCACTAAGTAGTTTTTATTTCCTGTTCTAAGTTGTTCTCTATCTTTAGTTATGGATATGGAACACGAAACACCAAAAAAATTAGTGGTACTTTTTACTGATGGAGATGGGGAACCTCCTAAAACCCCCGATGCTCGTTATGTGAAAAATATTATGCACTACTTTGATAATCCTGAGAAAACCCCATTCAACTTGATAATGGGAGTAACGTTGGATCAACTTGAATACTTCAGGTATTATCGCTTGACTCAAAAGGGAAAAATTTTATGGTATCAAATTGAAATGTTGCAATGGTATGCTTGGAATCTATGCTTGGGATATGATTATACTTGTTGCTCTAAGGTAGAGGTTCCACACCTTCCCTATTCATTTGAATTTAATGATAATGAAACCTTGGCTTCTTATGCTAGAGGTATATATGATTATTATGATGTGGAACGAATAGAAGAATTTGTTGCTTTTAAGGGTGCATATGAAATTGAATCTTTGTTTAAAAAGTTTGAAGATTTTGATGATTCAGTTTATAGACCTGAAAATCTTGCTATCCTTAAATATTGCTATGATAATTATAAATACAATTATGATATTGATGTATTTATTGAGAATAACTCCGCTGTCCAAGAAAAGACTAATATTTTGCAGGAGTTTATGGAAGAAGAAATTGATAAAACTGCGAACTCATTTGATGAAAAAGATGATGAGGAGAGCGAAGAACAAATGGAGGAAGAACGGATTGATCACCCGTGGCCCACCTTCTAATGAGAGTAACTCTTCAACTCATACATTGTTTAATGCCCCTTCGTTCTTATCGAAGGATGAATGTTATGATGATTGCTATGATCCCTTGGATTCTTTTGAAATATCCCTTTTTGATGAACTTGATGATTGCTATGCTTGTGGCCAAGATGCCAATATGAATGATGCTTATGGAGATGAACTTGATATAGTTCCTTATGTTAAGAATGAAATTGTTGCTATTGCACCCACACATGATAGTCCCATTATCTTTTTGAATTCTCCAAACGACACTATATCGGAGAAGTTTGCTCTTGTTAAGGATTATATTGATGGGTTGCCTTTTACCGTTGCACATGATGATTTTGATGAATATAGTATGCATGTGCTTGCTGATCCTACTTGCAATTATTATGAGAGAGGAACTACATCTCCACCTCTCTATGTTTCCAACACGAAAGAATTGCAAGAAATTTCCTATGCTATGTATTGGCCTTTATTTGATGTTCATGAATTGTTCTTGTATGACATGCCGATGCATAGGAAGAGAGTTAGACTTTGTCATTGCTTGATATATGTTGCTTTGTGCTCACTACTAAATGCTAAATCATTGTTGATTCAAATTGGCTTTGATATATATACCTTGGGATCCGGGTGGATTCATTACTTGAGCACTTTATGCCTAGCTTAATGGATTTAAAGAAAGCGCTGCCAGGGAGACAACCCGGAAGTTTTAGAGAGTCATTTATTTCTGTTGAGTGCTCTTATATAGTTTAAAAACAAAAAAATATAGAGGGGAACTTAAAACTTTTCACAAAAGAGAAGCGATTGAAAGGTGATGCATTGCGGAAATGAGGGCCGACCTTGAACACTTGTGTTCATGCTCATGGAAGCAATGTAGAATTTTTCATGAAGATTCTCACAAAAGTAATTATCCCCTTGTACAATTCCATTGTATTATAAAAATAATGTGCCAAGGTTTTCCTTTAGGATGTTTAGATTGCTTGTTGGTTTGTGCGGTGCAAAACAGAAACTTTGGCTGTAGTGCGCGATTTTACATTTTTTACTGGAATGTCAAACGGTTCTGAAACTTTTTGCACTGTCTTTCTATATAATTTTTCCTAATCTTTTTTAAGAATTCTTTGAGTACCAGAAGTATGGTGAATGTTCAGATTACTATAGACTGACCTGTCTAAGACAGATTCTGTTTTTGATGCATTGTTTTGCTTGTTTTGATGAAACTATTGATTCTATTAGTGGATTAAGCCATGAAAAAGTTATATTACAATAGCTAGAATGCAAAAACAAAATATGAATTGGTTTGCAACAGTGCTTAGAGTAGTGATTTGCTTTATTATACTAACAGATCTTACCAAACTTTCTGTTGGGTTTTGTGTGGATGAAGTGATCAAAGACCGAGGAGGTCTAGATATGAGGAGAAGGAGGAGAGGCAAGAGCTCAAGCTTGGGGATGCCCAAGGCACCCCAAGTAAATATTCAATGAGACTCAAGCGTCTAAGCTTGGGGATGCCCCGGAAGGCATCCCATCTTTTTTCAACAAGTATCGGTATGTTTTCGTCTTCGTTTCGTTCACGTGATATGTGCAAACCTTGGAGCGTCTTTTGCTTTTAGTTTTCATTTTTCTTTTATGCACCATGCTGGTATGAGATAGTCCATGGTTGATTTATAGAATGCTCATTGCACTTCACTTATATCTTTTGAGTGTGGCTTTATAGAATGCTTCATGTGCTTCACTTATATCATTTGAAGTTTGGATTGCCTATTTCTCTTCACATAGAAAACCGTTGTTTGAAGAATGCTTTTTTGCTTCACTTATATTTGTTAGAGCATGGTATTTTGTAGAAAGAATTAAACTCTATTGCTTCACTTATATCTATTTAGAGTGTCAACATGAATTGGTCAATTGCAGGGTTAGTCATAAAACTTATGGATCATTGAATATGATATGTTTGATTCCTTGCAATAGTTTTGCGATATAGAGATGATAATATGTGGGAGGTACTAGTAAATGGTTGTGTTCAGTAGGAATATTGGTGTTAAGGTTTGTGATTCCCGAAGCATGCACGTATAGTCTCTCGTTATGCTATGACGTTGGAGCATCATTTATTATTGATTGTCCTCCTTATGAGTGGTGGTCGGGGACGAGCGATGGTCTTTTCCTACCAATCCATCCCCCTAGGGGCATGCGTAGTAGTACTTTGCTTCGAGGGCTAATAAACTTTTGCAATAAGTATATGAGTTCCTTATGACTAATGCGAGTCCATGGATTATACGCACTCTTACCTTTCCGCAATTTGCTAGCCTCTACGGTACCGTGCATTGCCCTTTCTCACATCGAGAGTGGTGCAAACTTCGCAGGTGCATCCAAACCCCGTGATATGATACGCTCTATTACACATAAGCCTTATTATATCTTCCTCAAAACAGCCACCATACCTACCTATTATGGCTTTTCCATGGCCATTCCGAGATATATTGCCATGCAACTTCCACCACTTCCGTTTGATGACTTGAGCATTCATTGTCTTATTGCTTTGCATGATCATATAGCTGACATAGTAGTTGTGGCTCAGCCACCGTTCATCATTTTTCATACATGTTACGCTAGATCATTGCATATCCTAGTACATTGCCAGAGGCATTCATATAGAGTCATATTTTGTCATAGGTATCGAGTTGTAATTTTTATTTCTTTTGAGTTATAAGTAAATAGAAGTGTGATGATCATCATTATTCATTTTTAGAGCAGTGCCCCAGTGAGGAAAGGATGATGGAGACTATGATTCCCCCACAACTCGGGATGAGGCTCCGGACAATGAGAGAAAAGAAAGGAAAATAAAAAAATAAAAAAATAAAAATAATAAAAAAGAGAGAAGGGGCATTGTTAGTATCCTTTACCACACTTGTGCTTCAAAGTAGCACCATGTTTTTCATATGGAGAGTCTCCTATGTTGTCACTTTCATATACTAGTGGGAATCTTTCATTATAGGATTAGATGCACACCCACTTAGTTTTCACATTGAGCTTTCATACACTTATAGCTCTTAGTGCATTCGTTGCATGGCAATCCCTACTCCTCACGTTGATATCGATTGATGGGCATCTCCATAGCCCGTTGGTTAGCCGCGTTGATGTGATACTTTCTACTTTTTGTCTTCTTTATATTTACCCCTATCATCATAATCTATTCCACCCGTAGTGCTATATCCATGGCCTGCGCTCATGTATTGCATGAGGGTTGAAAAGGCCAAAGCGCGTTAAAAAGTATGAACCAATTGCTCGGCTTTTTATCGGGATTGTGCATGATAAATACTTTGTGTTAAGAAGACATAGCATGACAAGACTATATGATTTTGTAGGGATAACTTTCTTTAGCGTTGATATTTTGAAAGACATGATTGTTTATTGGGATGCCTGAGTATTGATGTCTTTATGTCAAATTATAGACTATTGCTTTGAATCACTTATGTCTTAATATTCATGCCATGATTAGATATATGATCAAGTTTATGCTAGGTAGCATTCCACATCAAAAATTATCTTTTTTATCATTTACCTACTCGAGGACAAGCAGGAATTATGCTTGGGGATGCTGATACGTCTCCGTCGTATCTGTAATTTTGATTGTTTCATGCCAATATATACCACTTTCACATACTTTTGGCAACTTGTTATATGATTTATTGGACTAACCTATTGATCCAGTGCCTAGTGCCAGTTCCTGTTTTCTGCATGTTTTTTGTATCGCAGAGTATCCATATCAAACAAAGTCCAAATGCAATAAAATTTCACGGAGAATTATTTTGGAATATATGTGATTTTTGGGAGTTGGAATCACCGCAAACGGAGGCCCACACAGACCACAAGACACCAGGGCGCGCCAGAGGCCCCTGGCGTGCCGTGGTGGGTTGTGCCCACCTCGTACGTTGGTTGGAGCTCTACTTCGGGCGCAAGGAAGCTTATATCCGGAAAAAAATCGTGTTCAAATCTCAGCGCAATCGGAGTTACGGATCTCCGGGAATATAAGAAACGGTTTTCTGCCGGATCTGGGGAATGCGAAATAGAAGAGAACAGAGGGGGAGATCCAATCTCGGAGGGGCTACCGCCCCTCCGACGCCATGGAGACCAAGGACCAGAGGAGGAACTCTCCTCCCCATATAGGGGGAGGCCAAGGATGAAGAAGAAGTAGGTGGGCTCTCTCCCCCTCGCTTCTGGTGGCGCCGGAGTGCCACCGGGGCAACGATCGGGACGACGGTCTACATTAACAATCTTGCTACCATCAACACCAACTCTCTCCCCCTCTAAGAAGCGGTGTAACACCTGTTCTCCCTGCTGTAATCTCTACTTAAACATGGTGCTCAACTCCATATATTATTTCCCAATGATCTATGGTTATCCTATGATGTTTGAGTAGATTCGTTTTGTCCTGTGGGTTAATCGTGATCTTGGTTGGTATGATTGTATATTTTATTTATGGTGCTGTCCTACGGTGCCCTCCATCTCGCGCAAACCTGAGGGGCCCTCGCTTTAGGGTGTTGCAATATGTTCATGGTTCGCTTACGGTGGGTTGCGAGAGTGACAGAAACTTAAACCCGAGTAACTAGGGTATGACGTATGGGAGTAAAGAGGACTTGATGCTTAATGCTATGGTTGGGTTTCACGACCTTAATGATCTTTAGTAGTTGCGGATGCTTTCTAGAGTTCCAATCATAAGTGCATATGATCCAAGTAGATAAAGTAGGTTAGCTCATGCCTCTCCCTCATATAAAGTTGCAAGAATTATTACCGGTACTTGTTATCGATTGCCTAGGGACAAATAACTTTCTTGTGACAAAAGCTCTCTACTAAAACTAACTTAGTTGTGTCTTTATCCTAGATTTTATTTACGTGCTCTTTATTATCTTGCAAACCTATCCTATCACACCTACAAAGTACTTCTAGTTTCATACTTGTTCTAGGGAAAGCGAACGTCAAGCGTGCGTAGAGTTGTATCGGTGGTCGATAGAACTTGAGGGAATATTTGTTCTACCTTTAGCTCCTCGTTGGGTTCAACACTCTTACTTATCGAAAGAGGCTACAATTGATTCCCTATACTTGTGGGTTATCACCCATCTCCAACGGTAGTACCGTGTCAAGCCACGGTTGTACCGTACACCCATGAAAGTGCAAGTTTCGACAAAATAGAAAAACACGGCCTTTGCAATGCAAACTTCGAGCAATCGGACACACAAAAGAGCATAAACGAAGCAACTTAAACACAAACATGGCCCAAAAGGAAGCAAAAAGACAACAAGGACCAAACACGAACTAAAACCTCTCAAGAAGAGAGGGCGGTGGCCGGAGCCACCTATGTTTGAGTCAATTGGTATGGCACCGCAAAGAATTATCCTTGGGCCCATGACCAAAACTCGTCTTTGAAGCACAAGTACCATCAAGAATGGTGAATGTGAAAGAGTTGATCAATTTATGCATAATGGGGGGAGGGAGAGTTCATTGAGAGAACAACACTCCCCCTATGTCCATGCCTACACCTAAACAAGACATCAAGATGAGTATGTCGGGGTGTGCAAAGGTTCAAGCCATATGGCTCAAATCAATGATATTTAGCTCATGCCTTAACTCATGAAATCTTGCTTCATCCAAAGGCTTCGTGAAAATATCTGCAAGGTTATCATGAGTGTTGACATAGTTGAGCTCAATGTCCCCCCGCCTAATGTGATCCCGGATGAAGTGATACCAAATCTCAATATGCTTTGTCTTGAAGTGTTGCACCGGGTTGAGAGAAATCTTGATGGCACTTTCATTGTCACACCAAAGAGGCACTTTTTCACAAATGACACTGTAATCCTTTAAAGTTTGCCTCATCCATAGAAGTTGAGCACAACAACTACCGGTGGCCACATACTCGGCCTCGGTGGAGGAGAGAGACACACAACTTTGCTTCTTAGAAGACCAACTCACCAAAGAGCAACCAAGAAATTGGCACCCTCCAGAAGTTGACTTCCTATCCACTTTGTCTCCCACCCAATCCGAGTCCGAAAAGCCCATGAGGTTGAAGTTTGCCCCTCTAGGGTACCATAAGCCAAAGTTTGGGTTATGAGCCAAATATCGAAAGATTCGCTTGACCGCCACATAGTAGCTTTCCTTAGGTGCGGCTTGAAACCTTGCACAAATTCCCACACTCAACATGATATCCGGTCTAGATGCACAAAGGTAAAGCAAGGAGCTAATCATAGAATGATATACCTTTTGATCCACGACTTTACCATTGGGATCTATGTTAAGTTGGCATTTGATGGGCATTGGAGTGGAAGCCGGCTTGACATCACTTAGCTTGAATCTCTTGAGTGTATTTGGCTTGGTTGATGAAGGTTCCTTCTCTTCTTTGTTTGATTTCGAACCCGAGGAAGAACTTCAACTCTCCCATCATGGACATCTTGAACTTCGAGGTCATGAGAGCAGCAAACTCCTCATTGAAAGCTTTGTTAGGAGAACCAAAGATAATATTATCAACATATACTTGGCATACAAAAAACTCCCCTTTGACCTTCTTAGTAAAAAGAGTGGGGTCGATTTTCCCAATTTCAAACCCACGATCCTGCAACAACTCGGTAAGGTGCTCATACCACGCACGTGGGGCTTGTTTAATGCCATAGAGTGCCTTATCGAGTTGGTACACATGATTGGGGAACTCGGGAGCCTCAAACCCAGGGGGTTGTTTGACATACACTAACTCACTAATAGGACCATTAAGAAAAGTACTCTTCACATCCATTTGTTGCAACTTGAAGTTATGATGAGAAACATAAGCAATCAACAAACGAGTATATTCAAGGCGAGCAACGGGAGCGAAGGTTTCACCGTAGTCGATACCCTTGACTTGGGAGTAGCCTTGTGCTACCAAATGAGCCTTGTTGCAAACGATAATCCCATGAGCATCTTGCTTGTTCTTGAATCACTGGTACGCGTGGTGCTATACAAACGGTTTTTAACCCCTTTCCGCGACGGCATTTGGAACCGTCGCCTAGTGAGTGATGCCGATAGGGGTTGTCCTTCTCACACGGCTAAGAAACCATTAGGGACATGCCCTCCTGGCACACACGCTCGGCAAAATGAGTTCGTATGCGACCAACCAGCGCTCAAATACGGAAATACGTACAGTAGAGCTAAAAATACAATTATATAGGCAAAGTTGTTTCCGGTCGCAAGTACATCCCACACAGTCAGTCCCCGCTAAACGTTACCGTTCGTATGTACATCCCACACAGTCGCTCCAAGGAAAACGTTTCCGTTCACAGGTACATCACACACAATTTTCCCCGTTAAATCATTTGTGATAGCGTTGCCATTGCACATGATATTAACAATTTTATTGTTTACGTTATTGAATGCATCACACACGGTGCGTAGAAGAAACCGTGTGGCAAAGGCTGTCCATCACACACAGTTTTTATGTGGTAAACGTTTGCGCAAGGTGGCCTAACGCAAACAGTTTTCAAGAGAAGGTCGTGTGTGATTGTTCATTGATCCAACACGGTTTATTCCTAGACACTATGTGCGTTGCCTGAGGTCATCGCCCACGGTATTTTCTGAATAACCGTTTGCAATAGCAAAACCCAATTAGCAGGCTAATTCACCATTAGCAGGCTAATTGCCCTATTATTAATAATCCATTTATTAATCTAACTGACATTCATATTAAGCACATAATATATTTCATTTCCATATTAGGAAGCAGGATTTCATAACTGAAATACATCAGAGTACAACATGATATAGCTTCAGCACTCAGCTACCCCATTACACAACTGCACCAGCACCAAGTTTCACATGCAACATGTAGAACCTTTCAAAATTAGCATCATAGATGGTATATAGACAGATGCATATCATCTGGAAAATTGCTGAAGCGGAAGGCGAATATTGAGCCTTCATTCATGTTGAAGGTCTTTGCAACTTTAGGCTAGTGCCTGTGGATGATTGACCATCCGTCCTTCATCCTCTTCAGGAGCACTTCAATATTGAACCGTGGGTGTTGTATGAAAACCTTCCTCGCCTCCTGACCATAGAGGAGGTTTGAGAGGTAATAATCAGTGAACTGCTTTGGAAAGGCCTGAAAACAAGGATGTGCATAAATATCTTCTCTATATTGGAAATGGGGCAAAGGAATAAAAAGGCAAGGTATAATAGTTAGTACCATCTTGTAGTGAACTCATGTCTTCTTCATCGTGCAGACAAAGATCTTGTTGTTTTTTGTCGCTAATTTCTTTATCCTAACAATCTTTCTGAGTTTCTTGACTTGATTGATATTCATGGACAACTCATTTCCCTATATGCAAAAAGGGTCGAACTGTGGGTCAAAACCTCTGATAGCAGGACCTACATGTGCAAGACCAAATTGTTAAAAACCTAAATATTAGAATGGTTCCTGCAATTGCACAATAATGTGCTATTAGACAACGGACCATGCACGTGCTAACCTCGATTGTAAACCTCAGTGCTTCCCATTGTTTCCCTGCAACACATATAAGGTAGTCAGTCATCAGGTTAAGTAAGGGTTCGCATGCTATCAGTAAAATATGTTGATGAAAAATAAGCACATTACAAATTCATCAGATTAATTCAAGCCACATGGAAAACCTATTTATCCAAACCAAGCATGATTAATAACTAGGAAATATAGCACTTGTATATGTTTCTCATGTATTAAGTGCAGCCAAATTCGATTTATTCCTCACATGCACAACAATACAAAATTCTAACCACGACAATTGGACATCGCATTGCAGAATTGAACCAACCAGATAACTAAACACCACAACAAATGAACCAAACATTAACTGAGCACCACATTGCACAATATAACATACTCCTAATAGAAGATCAGACAGTTAACCAAACCAAGCATGCTTAACAACTTGGAAATATAGCAATTGTATTTGTTTCTCATGTATTTACTACAGCCAAATTCAATTTATTCCTCACATGGTATACAATAACAGAATGCACCCACAACTATTGAACATCGCATTGCAGAATTGAACCAAACAGTTAACTAAACACCACTACACAAATGAACCAAACGTTAATTGAGCACCACATTGCACAATATATAACCAAACCAAGCATGCTTGACAACTTGGAAATATAGCAATTATATTCGTTTCTCATGTATTTTGTAAAGATAAATTCAATTTATTTCTCACATGAAAGACAATACAAAATTGCAGCCTGAAGAATTGAACATCACATTTGTAGAAGTGAACCAAACAGTTAACTAAAGACGACAACTAATTAACAAAATAGTTAATAAGTGAGCACCACACTGCACGACATATAGAACATATACACTAGAGCAACAGATTGCATGGTAAAATTAGATAGCACAATTCACTAGAATTTGTGAAGGAAAGGCAGGAGTAGCACACGCAACAGGTAAACCGAGCATGCTTAACCGGCATAGCTAGCAAATGGCAAGGTGCTCCTCCAAGATCTGGGGGTCGGCACGAATGGAAGCCATCGCGACCTCATCCGCGCGTGCGGCTGTGATTTGCTTCTCCGCTGCCAAATGCTCCTTGAGATCCTGGCGATACCGCGTGCACCATGGCTTAGGGCGGCGCTTATTTGGTGGATGTGTCGGTGATTTGGGTTAAAGGTGTCGCGCCGGTGGTCGGGGCATGTGGGATGTGGAAGGAGGAGGATGATGGGGGTCGGGTGTGGATTACCTGCCGGGATAGACGAGGCCAAGCAGCGTGAAGGAGGGTCATCGACGAGGAGGCGGTGCTGCAAGCAAGGAGTGAACGTTTCAACTTGGAAAGGAAGGCGGAAACAGGGGAAATGTGGCTTTTGGTAAGGGGGAGAGGGTGGGGAGGTAGATATTTCCGCGAAAGCCGAAAATTTGGAATCGCTTCAGCGAAAAACTGGCGCGTAAAGTGTCATCAGACACGGTCCCTTATTCAGAACTGTGTACAATATGTGAACATCACAAACGATTCAGATAGCTTAACCCGTGTGTGATGAGTTTGAACATCAAAAACTTTGGTTCGAATTTCCCTGGTTACAGTGGTCATCCACTGATAACCCACAAGTATAGGGGATCGCAACAATTTTCGAGGGTAGAGTATTCAACCCAAATTTATTGATTCGACACAAGGGGAGCCAAAGAATATTCTCAAGTATTAGCAGCTGAGTTGTCAATTCAACCACACCTGAAAGACTTAATATTTGCATCAAAGTATTTAGTAGCAAAGTAGTATGGAAGTAACGGTAACGGTGGCAAAAGTAAAAGTAGCAGCTTTGTAATAATTGTAACAGTGGCAATGGAAAAGTAACTAAGCAAAGATCAATATGTGAAAAGCTCGTAGGCAATGGATCAATGATGGATAATTATGTCGGATGCGATTCCTCATGCAACAGTTATAACATAGGGTGACACAGAACTAGCTCCAGTTCATCAATGTAATGTAGGCATGTATTCCGAATATAGTCATACATGCTTATGGAAAAGACCTTGCATGACATCTTTTGTCCTACCCTCCCATGGCAGCGGGGTCCTATTGGAAACTAAGGGATATTAAGGCCTCCTTTTAATAGAGTACCGGACCAAAGCATTAACACTTAGTGAATACATGAACTCCTCAAACTACGGTCATCATCGGGAGTGGTCCCGATTATTGTCACTTCGGGGTTGCCGGATCAAAACACATAGTAGGTGACTATTGACTTGCAAGATAGGATGAAGAACTCACATATATTCATGAAAACATAATAGGTTCATATCTGAATTCATGGCACTCGGGCCCTAGTGACAAGCATTAAGCATAGCAAAGTCATAGCGACATCAATCTCATAACATAATGGATACTAGGGATCAAACCCTAACAAAATTAGCTCGATTACATGATAAATCTCATCCAACCCATCACCGTCCAGCAAGCGTACAATGGAATTACTCACGCACGGCGGTGAGCAGCATGAAATTGGTGATGGAGGATGGTTGATGATGAGGACGGCGACGGATTCCCCTCTACGGAGCCCCGAACAGACTCCGGATCAGCCCTCCTGAGAGAGATTAGGGCTTGGCGGTGGCTCCGTATCATAAAACGCGATGAATCCTTGTCTCTGATTTTTTTCTCCCCAAACGTGAATATATGGAGTTGGAGTTGAGGTCGGTGGAGTCTCAGGGGGCCCACGAGGCAGGGGGCGCGCCCTCCACCCTGATGCTGTTTCTTTCGCCAGTATTTTTTATTATTTCCAAAACTCGTCTCCGTGAAGTTTTAGGTCATTCCGAGAACTTTTATTTCTGCACAAAAATAACACCATGGCAATTGTGCTAAAAACAGCGCCAGTCCGGGTTAGTTCCATTCAAATCATGCAAGTTAGAGTCCAAAACAAGGGCAAAAGTGTTTGGAAAAGTAGATACGTTGGAGACGTATCAACTCCCCCAAGCTTAAACCTTTGGTTGTCCTCAAGCAATTCAGTTGATAAACTGAAAGTTATAAAGAAAAACTTTTACAAACTCTGTTTGATCTTGTTGTTGCAAATATGTAAAGCCAGCATTCAAGTTTTCAGCAAAGATTATGAACTAACCATATTCACAATAACATTTAGGTCTCATGTTTACTCATATCAATGGCATAATCAACTAGCGAGCAATAATAATAAATCTCGGATGACAACACTTTCTTAAAACAATCATAATATGATATAACAAGATGGTATCTCACTAGCCCTTTCTGAGACCGCAAAACATAAATGCAGAGCACCTCTGAAGATCAAGGACTGACTAGACATTGTAATTCATGGTAAAAGAGATCCAGCCACAGTCATACTCAATGTAAATTAATAGGAATGCATGCAAATGACAGCGGTGCTCTCCAACTGGTGCTTTTTAATAAGAGGATGATGACTCAACATGAAAGTAAATAGATAGGCCCTTCGCAGAGGGAAGCAGGGATTTGTAGAGGTGCCAGAGCTTGAGTTTTGAAACAGAGATAAATAATATTTTGAGTGGCATACTTTCATTGTCAACATAACAACCAAGAGATCCCGATATATTCCATGCTACACACATTATAGGCGGTTCCCAAACAGAATGGTAAATTTTATACTCCCCCACCACCAACAAACATCAATCCATGGCTTGTCCGAAACAACGGGTGCCTCCAACTAACAACAATCCTGGGGGAGTTTTGTTTGCAATTATTTTGATTTGAGCATGGGACTGGGCATCCCGGTTACCGGCCATTTTCTCGTGAGTGATGAGCGGAGTCCACTCATCGTGAGAATAACCCACCTAGCATGGAAGATATAGACAACCCTAGTTGATACATGAGCTATTCGAGCATACAAAACAGAATCTCATTTGAAGGTTTAGGGTTTGGCACATACAAATTTACTTGGAACGGCAGGTAGATACCGCATATAGGAAGGTATGGTGGACTCATATGGAATAACTTTGGGGTTTATGGAAGTGGATGCACAAGCAGTATTCCCGCTTAGTACAAGTGAAGGCTAGAAAGAGACTGGGAAGCGACCAACTAGAGAGCGACAACAGTCATGAACATGCATTAAGATTAATAAACAATGAGTGCAAGCACGAGTAGGATATAAATCACCATGAACATAAATATCGTGGAGGTTATGTTGATTTTGTTTCAACTACGTGCGTAAACATGTGCCAAGTCAAGCCACTCGAATCGTTCAAAGGAGGATACCACCCTATCATACCACATCACAACCATTTTAATAGCATGTTGGCACGCAAGATAAACCATTATAAACTCCTAGCAAATTAAGCATGGCGTGAGCAACTATAATCTCTAATTGTCATTGCAAACATGTTTCATTCATAATAGGCTGAATCAGGAATGATGAACTAATCATATTTACAAAAACAAGATAGGTCGAGTTCATACCAGCTTCTCTCATCTCAATCAGTCCATCATATATCGTCATTATTGCCTTTCACTCGCACGACCGAACGGTGTGGATAATAATAATAGTGCACGTGCAATTGACTAAGCTGGAATCTGCAAGCATTTTAATACAAGGGAGAAGACAAGGTAATATGGGCTCTTGGTTAAATCAACAATAATGCATATGAGAGCCACTCAACATTTTCATCATGGTCTTCTCCTCTCGACCCCCAAAGAAAAGAAATAAAACTATTTACACAGGAAAGCTCCCAACAAGCAAAAGAAGAACGGGAAATCTTTTTGGGTTTTATTTTAAGGGCCATTTACATTTGTGCCCCTAACTCTAACCCACTACTCACATTTGCCCCTAATTTCGAAGCATGCTCAAATTTGCCCCTCCGCCGTTAGTTCACCTTGTAAAAATGCCCTTCTGTGTCGTTACCGTCCGATCAATGGGCTTTGACCGTCTAAGGGGCGTTTATTGGACATTTTGCCCCTGCCTCCATGTGTCACTTACATGTGGGACCCACTCAGAAAAAAATAAAAAGGAAAATCTCTTTCTCTCACCCCTCTGTCCCTTTCAGTTACATGTGGGCCCCTCATGGCCTCTCTCTCTCTCACCTCCCACCTCTCTCCCTCTACCTCACAGCCTCTCTCTCTCTCAACTTCGGCGACCGCAGGCTGCTTAGACACCGTGCGCTGCCGCCGCCAGCACCCCGAGCGCCGCTGCCCTCCCTCTTCCTCCCTCCCCCACGGCCTCTCCCTCTATCACCTCTGAAGAGCACCACCGTCGCCGCTGCCTTCGTCTCCGCGCGGCCAACGGCAACCCCAAGCGCCTCCACCTCGCTAGGAAGCTCTTACGAGATGCCCTCATCCTAAAAGCCAACTAATTTGACGAGAGACGACAAGTGCCGAGCGCCACAACACATCTTCCCCACCTCCGACCTCGGACCGCCGATTTTGATTCAATGCCGTTGAAGCACGTCGGACGATTCCTTCCGCCACAGGCTAGCTCGAGATAAAGGAGCATGTCCATGAGCACCGCAGGCCAGCTCTTGTCTAGCCCACGTAGGCAGGGGACACCCGTAGACGACGCCCCGGACCCCGTCCTCTGCCACGGTCGTCGCCGTTGACCTCCAAGATTTGACCGCCCAAGCCACCGTAGACCTCCCTGACATCCGTTCCGCCATTGCTGTAGGGTCGCACCCCTAACGCCCTCTCCCCCCCTCTCGATTCTGCGCCCGTAGCTCCCAGCATGAAGCCGCCGGCCATGACCTACCTCGGGCGGTCGCATGCGCGCGTTACCACCTATCGCTGCGGCGCACAACTCGCTTGGTGTGCGTCGCGCAGATACACTGCGCACCTCGGGCCCTCCTCTCGCGGTCGTCCGACCACCAACGGTGAGCTACCGCAAGCGAGCCGCTCACGGCCAGGCATGTCTCGCCGTGGACCAATTTTGACCTCGACGGTGGGTCCCGTGGCCCACATGTCAGGGAAGGGACAGGGCTTGTGCATGAAAAAATATTTTGTTTTTATTTCGGTGGGTCCACCGGTAAGTGAGAGAAAGGCTGAGAGAGACATTTTTTAACTTTGGGGTAGGTCCCATGTGTGAGTGAGAGAGATATATTTCTTTTTTTACTCTGGGTGGGTCCCACGTGTAAGTGACATGTGCATGGAAGGGAAAATATGTCCAATAAACGACCAGTAGACGGTCAAAGCCCTTTGACCAGACGGTAACGGCACAGAAGGGCATTTTTATAAGGGGAACTAGCGGCAGAGGGGAAAATTTGAGCACGCTTCGAAATTAGGGGCAAATATGAGTAGTGGGTTCGAGTTAGGGGCACAAATGTAAATGGCCCTTCTTTTAATTACTACTACTACATGCATGGAAGGTAAAATAGCTAAAAGCTACAATCAATTTTTTGGCTTTTCTTAAGGTTTTTCAAACACACAAGAAAAAGACTTAGAAAAGAAAATAAACTAGCATGGATAGTGATACATCCATTTTGCATCATGCTTTTACATCGATATTTATTGCATTATGGCTGTTATTACACATTATGTTACAATACTTATGCCTATTCTCTCTTATTTTACAAGGTTTATATAAAGAGGGAGAATGCCGGCAGCTGGAATTCTGGGCTGGAAAAGGAGCAAATATTAGAGACCTATTCTGCACAACTCCAAAAGTCCTAAAACTCCACGGAAGTTGTTTTTGGAAATAATAAAAAATACCGAGCGAAGAAAATACCAGAGGGGGCCCACACCCTGGCCAGGAGGGTGGGGGCGCGCCCTACCCCCTGGGCGCGCCCCCTGCCTCATGGGCCCCCTGGTGGCCCTCCGGTGCCCATCTTCTGCTATATGAAGTCTTTCGTCCGAAGAAAAATCATAAGCAAGCTTTCGGGACGAGACTCCGCCGCCACGAGGCGGAACCTTGGAGGAACCAATCTAGGGCTCCGGCGGGGTTGTTCTGCCGGGGACACTTCCCTCCGGGAGGGGGAAATCATCGCCATCGTCATCACCAACGATCCTCTCATCGGGAGGGGGTCAATCTCCATCAACATCTTCACCAGCACCATCTCCTCTCAAACCCTTGTTCATATCTGTTATCCAATTCTTGTCTCTAAGTCTGGGATTGGTACTTGTAGGTTGCTAGTAGTGTTGATTACTCCTTGTAGTTGATGCTAGTTGGTTTATTTGGTGGAAGATCATATGTTCAGATCCTTTATGCATATTAATACCCCTCTGATTATGAACATGAATATGCTTTGTGAGTAGCTACGTTTGTTCCTGAGTACATGGGAGAAGTCTTGCTATTAGTAGTCATGTGAATTTGGTATTCGTTCGATATTTTGATGAGATGTATGTTGTCTCTCCTCTAGTGGTGTTATGTGAACGTCGACTACATGACACTTCACCATAATTTGGACCTAGAGGAAGGCATTGGGAATTAATAAGTAGATGATGGGTTGCTAGAGTGACAGAAGCTTAAACCCTAGTTTATGCGTTGCTTCGTAAGGGGCTGATTTGGATCCATATGTTTCATGCTATGGTTAGGTTTACCTTAATACTTCTTTTGTAGTTGCGGATGCTTGCAATAGGGGTTAATCATAAGTGGGATGCTTGTCCAAGTAAGGACAGCACCCAAGCACCGGTCCACCCACATATCAAATTATCAAAGTACCGAACGCGAATCATATGAACGTGATGAAAACTAGCTTGACGATAATTCCCATGTGTCCTCGGGAGCGCTTTTCTTTATATAAGAGTGTGTCCAGGCTTGTCCTTTGCTACAAAAAGGATTGAGCCACCTTGCTGCACTTTATTTACTTTTGTTACTTGTTGCTCGTTACAAATTATCTTATCACAAAACTATCTGTTACCTATAATTTCAGTGCTTGCAGAGAATACCTTGCTGAAAACTGCTTATCATTTCCTTCCGCTCCTCGTTGGGTTCGACACTCTTACTTATCGAAAGGACTACGATAGATCCCCTACACTTGTGGGTCATCAAGACTCTTTTCTGGCGCCGTTGCCGGGTAGTGAAGCGGCTTTGGTAGGTGGAATTTGGTAAGGGAAAATTTATATAGTGTGCCAAAATTTACTTTCACTTGTTACTATGGAAAGTAATCCTCTGAGGTGCTTGTTCGGGGTATCTTCACCCCGACCAGTAGAGCAAAGAGTTGCTCCTCAACCTACTGAACCTACTGAAAATGAAAATGTCTACTTTGAAATTCCTTCGAGTATGATAGAAAAACTGCTAGCTAATCCTTTTGCAGGAGATGGAACATTACATCCTGATGAGCACCTAATATATGTGGATGAAGTTTGTGGATTATTTAAGCTTGCTGGTATGCCCGATGATGTTATCAAGAAGAAGGTCTTCCCTTTATCTTTGAAGGGAGATGCATTGACATGGTATAGGCTATGTGATGATATGGGATCATGGAACTACAAACGATTGAAATTGGAATTTCATCAGAAGTTTTACCCTATGCATCTTGTTCATCGTGATCGTAATTATATATATAACTTTTGGCCTCGCGAAGGAGAAAGCATCGCTCAAGCTTGGGGGAGGCTTAAGTCAATGTTATATTCATGCCCCAATCATGAGCTCTCAAGAGAAATGATTATCAAAATTTTTATGCTCGGCTTTCTGACAACAATCGCACCATGCTTGATACTTCTTGTACTGGTTCTTTTATGATGAAGACTATTGAATTCAAATGGGATTTGTTGGAAAGAATTAAACGAAACTCTGAATATTGGGACCTCGATGAAGGTAAGGAGTCAGGTATAACACCTAAGTTTGATTGTGTTAAATCTTTTATGGATACCGATGTTTTCCGTGAATTTAGCAGTAAATATGGACTTGACTCTGAGATAGTAGCTTCTTTTTGTGAATCTTTTGCTGCTCACGTTGATCTCCCTAAGGAGAAGTGGTTTAAATATCATCCTCCCATAGAAGTGAAAGCAGTAGCACCTATTAAAGTTGAAGAAAAGACTATCACTTATAATGATCCTGTTGTTCCTACTGCTTATGTTGAGAAACCACCTTTCCCTGTTAGAATAAAGGATCACGCTAAAGCTTCAACTGTGGTTCGTTAAAGCAATATTAGAACTTATATACCTCCTGAGCAAGTTAAAGTTGAACCTAATATTGCTATTGTTAAAGATCTCTTGGCTGATAATATTGATGGGCATGTTATTTATTTCTGTAATGAGACTGCTAGAATTGCTAAACCTTGTGCTAAAGATAAACATAGACCTGTGGTAGGCATGCCTGTTATTTCTGTTAAAATAGGAGATCATTGTTATCATGGCTTATGTGACATGGGTGCTAGTGCTAGTGCAATACCTATTGACTTATACAAAGAAATTATGCATGATATTGCACCCGCTGAGTTAGAAGAAATTGATGTTACAATTAAGCTTGCCAATAGAGATACTATATCACCAATTGGAATTGTTAGAGATGTTGAAGTCTTGTGTGGGAAAACTAAATATCCTGCCGATTTTCTTGTTCTTGGTTCCCCACAAGATAGATTTTGTCCCATTATATTTGGTAGACCCTTCTTAAACACTGTTAATGCTAAGATAGACTACGAAAAGGATGTTGTTACTATTGGCCTAGGTGATATGTCTCATGAGTTCAACTTTCTAAATTTTGTAGAAAACACCATGAAGAGGAATTGCCTAGTAAATATGAAATTATTGGTCTTGCTTCTATTGCCATGCCTCCTAGTGATCCTTTAGAACAATATTTGCTAGACCATGAAAATGATATGTTTATGAATGAAAGAAGGGAAATAGATGAAGTGTTCTTTAAATGGGGAGCTATTCTGAAACACAACTTGCCTGTTGAAATCTTAGGGGATCCTCCTCCACCCAAGGGTGATCCCGTGTTTGAACTTAAACCATTGCCTGATACTCTTAAATATGCTTATCTTGATGAAAAGAAGATATATACTGTTATTATTAGTGCTAACCTTTCAGAGCATGAATAAGAAAAATTATTGAAAACTCTGAAGAAGCACCGTGCTGCTATTGGATATACTCTTGATGATCTTAAGGGCATTAGTCCCACTCTATGTCAACACAAAATAAATTTGGAGAAAGATGCCAAGCCAGTTATTGATCACCCAACGACGGCTGAATCCTAAGATGAAAGAAGTGGTAAGAAAGGAAATACTAAAGCTCCTTGAGGCATGTATAATTTATCCCGTTGCTGATAGTCAGTGGGTAAGTCCTGTCCATTGTGTTCCTAAGAAGGGAGGTATTACTGTCGTTCCTAATGATAAAGATGAATTGATTCCGCAAAGAATTATTACAGGTTATAGGATGGTAATTGATTTCCGCAAATTAAATAAATCTACTAAAAAAGATCATTACCCCTTACCTTTTATTGATCAAATGCTAGAAAGATTATCCAAACATACAAATTTTTGCTTTCTAGATGGTTATTCTGGTTTCTCTCAAATACCTGTGTCAGCTGATGATCAAGCTAAGACCACATTTACTTGTCCTTTCGGTACTTTTGCTTATAGATGTATGCCTTTTGGTTTATGTAATGCACCTGCTACCTTTCAAAGATGCACGATGGCTATATTCTCTGACTTTTGTGAAAAGATTTGTGAGGTTTTCATGGACGATTTCTCCGTTTATGGATCCTCTTTTGTTGATTGCTTGAGCAACATTGATCGAGTTTTGCAGAGATGTGAAGAAACTAATCTTGTCTTGAATTAGGAGAAGTGCCACTTTATGGTTAATGAAGGTATTGTCTTGGGGCATAAAATTTCTGAAAGAGGTATTGAATTTGATAAAGCTAAAGTTGATGCTATTGAAAAGATGCCATGTCCCAAGGACATCAAAGGTATAAGAAGTTTCCTTGGTCATGCCAGGTTTTATAGGAGGTTCATTAAGGACTTCTCAAAAATTTCTCGGCCTCTGACTAATTTATTACAAAAAGATATACCATTTGTCTTTGATGATGATTGTGTAGAAGCATTTGAAATACTTAAGAAAGCATTGATCTCTGCACCTATCGTTCAGCCACGTGATTGGAATTTACCTTTTGAAATTATGTGTGATGCTAGTGATTATGCTGTAGGTGCTGTTCGAGGGCAAAGAGTTGATATTAAATGTTATTCAATATGCTAGTAAAACTCTAGACAGTGCTCAGAGAAATTATGCTACTACTGAAAAAGAATTCTTAGCAGTTGTATTTGCTTGTGATAAGTTCTGACCTTATATTGTTGATTCTAAAGTAACTATTCACACCGATCATGCTGCTATTAAATATCTTATGGAAAAGAAAGATGCTAAACCTAGACTTATTAGATGGGTTCTCTTGCTAGAAGAATTTGATTTGCATATTATTGATATAAAGGGAGCTGAGAACCCCGTTGCAGACAACTTGTCTAGGTTAGAAAATGTTCTTGATGACCCACTACCTATTGATGATAGCTTTCCTGATGAACAATTAAATGTCATAAATGCTTCTCGTACTGCTCCATGGTATGCTGATTATGCTAATTACATTGTTGCTAAATTTATACCACCTAGTTTCACATACCAGCAAAAGAAAAGGTTTTTCTATGATTTGAGACATTACTTTTGGGATGACCCACATCTTTATAAAGAAGGAGTAGATGGTGTCATTAGACGTTGTGTACCTGAGCATGAACAGGAAAAGATCCTACCCAAGTGCCACTCCGAGGCTTATGGAGGACACCACGCTGGAGATAGAACTGCACATAAGGTATTGCAATCCGGTTTTTATTGGCCTACTCTCTTCAAGGATGCTCGTAAGTTTGTCTTATCTTGCGATGAATGTCAAAGAATTGGTAATATTAGTAGACGTCAAGAAATGCCTATGAATTATTCACTTGTTATTGAACCATTTGATGTTTGGGGCTTTGATTATATGGGACCATTTCCTGCCTCTAATGGGTATACTCATATTTTAGTTGCTGTTGATTACGTTACTAAGTGGGTAGAAGCTATTCCAACTAGTAGTGCTGATCATAACACCTCTATTAAGATGCTTAAAGAAGTTATTTTTCGGAGGTTTGGAGTCCCTAGATATTTAATGACTGATGGTGGTTCACATTTTATTCATGGTGCTTTTCGTAAAATGCTTGCTAAGTATGATGTTAATCATAGAATTGCATCTCCTTATCACCCATAGTCTAGTGGTCAAGTAGAATTGAGTAATAGAGAGCTCAAATTAATTTTGCAAAAGACTGTTAATAGATCTAGAAAGAATTGGTCTAAGAAACTTGATGATGCATTATGGGCCTATAGAACTGCATATAAAAATCCTATGGGTATGTCTCCGTATAAAATGGTTTATGGAAAAGCATGTCACTTACCTCTCGAACTAGAACATAAGGCATATTGGGCTATTAACGAGCTCAACTATGATTTCAAACTTGCCGGTGAGAAGAGGCTATTTGAAATTAGCTCACTTGATGAATGGAGGACCCAAGCCTATGAGAATGCCAAGTTGTTTAAAGAAAAAGTTAAAAGATGGCATGACAAAAGGATACAAAAGCGTGAGTTTAATGTAGGTGATTATGTATTGCTATACAACTCTCGTTTAAGATTTTTTGCAGGGAAACTTCTCTCTAAATGGGAAGGTCCTTACGTTATCGAGGAGGTCTATCGTTCCGGTGCCATAAAAATCAACAACTTCGAAGGCACAAATTCGAAGGTGGTGAACGGTCAAAGAATCAAACATTATATCTCAGGTAATCCTATAAATGTTGAAACCAATGTTATTGAAACCGTAACCCCGGAGGAATACATAAGGGACACTTTCCAGAACGTTTCAGACTCCGAAAAGGAATAGGTACGTGGTACGGTAAGTAAACCGACTCCAAAACAGTTCTAATGGCAATTTTTCTTCGTTTTGGAATATTTAGAAAAATAGAAAAATAAGAAGCAGCCCGGGAAGGACACGAGGGCTCCACGAGGGTGGAGGGCGCGCCCTACCCCCCTAGGCGCGCCCCCTGCCTCATGGGCACCTCGTGTGCTCTCCGGACTCCGTTTTCTTGCACGATACGTATTTTGGTTGGTAAAAATTCATTATATAATCTCCCGGAGGTTTTGACTCCTGTATCACGCAATTGTCATCAGTTCTTGTTTCGAGCTGTTTTCTGTCAGGGTTGTCAAGGCCAGGCATCATGTCGTCCCCCTCCTCCAACAATGGTGACAACGATGCTTGGCTAATGAAGATAGAGCTGAAGAGGGAAGAACCCGTGAAGATCAACAAGGATGAAGGGATCAAGAAGGCCACGGAGGACCAAGTTCCGGCAACAGAAGACATCCTTCAACTTGATCACAATCTTCTTACCCCGACTGAGATCGAAGCTTTCAAGATGATTGAGTTAGCTCATATACAAAACAAGTATCTCACACGTGAAAATATTTTGTTGAAGGAGCATATCGTTGCACTCAAGGGCATTATCCGCAAGTTGGAGGATCTCTTACGCTCGATGTGCGACTACCCATCATCACCACCATCTTATTCACCAACAAAGGAGACATAATCACATGGGTATGGGCACTCCCCTTGGCAACTGCCAAGCTTGGGGGAGGTGCCCCGGTATCGTATCACCATCACACTCCTATCTTTACCGTTTTTCTTAGTTCGATCCTTTTAGTGATATCTTGATATAGTAGAATAAAGTTTTTGGTATGATCTAGTTTTGAGTTTTGCTTTATGATCCCTCTATGTAATTGAGTCCGTGAGCTATATAATAAAGATTAGTGTTGAGTCAAGGGCTTGATTATCTTGCTATGGTCTTGAGGGAATAAAAGAGAAAGAAAGAATAAATAGAAATAAAAAGAGATCATATTGATCTTATGAAGAGTAATGACTTCACATATAAAGAGTATGATGATTAAAAGTTGTTGAGAGTTGACAAACATAGCTTTGGTCATCGTTGCAATTAATAGGAAGTAATAAAGAAAGAGAGGTTTCACATATAAATATACTATCTTGGACATCTTTTATGATTGTGAGCACTCATTAAAATATGACATGCTAAAGAGTTGATGTTGGACAAGGAAGACAACGTAATGGGTTATGTTTTCTTATATCTGAAATAAAGTATATTGTCATGGATCATCCAACATGTTGAGCTTGCCTTCCCCCCTCATGCTAGCCAAATTCTTTGCACCAAGTAGAGATACTACTTGTGCTTCCAAATACCCTTAAACCCAGTTTTGCCATGAGAGTCCACCATATCTACCTATGGATCGAGTAAGATCCTTCAAGTAAGTTGTCATCGGTGCAAGCAATAAAAATTTCTCTCTAAATATGTATGATTGATTAGTGTGGAGGAAATAAGCTTTATACGATCTTGTGATGTGGAATAAATAAAAGCGACATAATGCATAATAAAGGTCCATATCACAAGTGGCAATATAAAGTGACGTTCTTTCGCATTAAGATTTCATGCATCCAACCCTGAAAGCGCATGGCAACCTCTGCTTCCCTCTGCGAAGGGCCTATCTTTTACTTTTATCTTCTACCTTATGCAAGAGTCATGGTGATTTTCACCTTTCCTTTTTACATTTTATCCTTTGGCAAGTACAGTGTGTTGGAAAGATCCTGATATATATATATATCTAATTGGATGTAAGTTGGCATGAACTATTATTGTTGAAATTACCCTTGAGGTAAAAGGTTGGGAGGCGAAACTATAGGCACCTATCTTTCTCTGTGTCCGATTAAAACTCCGTAACCACAAGTATTGCGTGAGTCTTAGCAATTGTGAAAGGTTAAATGATAGTTGAGTATGGGGGCTTGCTGAAAAGCTCTCACATAGACTCTTTCTGATGTTATGATAAATTGCAATTGCTTCAATGACTGAGATTATAGTTTGTTGGTTCTCAATGAAGTTTCTGATTCATACTTGACATTGTGAATAGATTATTACTTGAGCATAAGAAATCATATGACAATATCTATATATGTTGCTGTTATAGGAATAATCATGATGCCCTCATGTCCGTATTTTATTTTATCGACACCTCTGCCTCTAAACATCTGGACATATTTATCGTTATCGGCTTCCGCTTGAGGGCAAGCGAGGTCTAAGCTTGGGGGAGTTGATACGTCCATTTTGCATCATGCTTTTCCGTGCCATTACCGTCCGGTCAATGGGCTTTGACCGTCTAAGGGGCGTTTATTGGACATTTTGGCCCTGCCTCCATGTGTCACTTACATGTGGGACCCACTCAGAAAAAAAAAGGAAAATCTCTTTCTCTCACCCCTCTGTCCCTTTCAGTTACATGTGGGCCCCTCATGGCCTCTCTCTCTCTCACCTCCCACCTCTCTCCCTCTACCTCACAGCCTCTCTCTCTCAACTTCGGCGACCGCAGGCTGCTTAGACACCGTGCGCTGCCGCCGCCAGCACCCCGAGCGCCGCTGCCCTCCCTCTTCCTCCCTCCCCCACGGCCTCTCCCTCTATCACCTCTGAAGAGCACCACCGTCGCCGCTGCCTTCGTCTCCGCGCGGCCAACGGCAACCCCAAGCGCCTCCACCTCGCTAGGAAGCTCTTACGAGATGCCCTCATCCTAAAAGCCAACTAATTTGACGAGAGACGACAAGTGCCGAGCGCCACAACACATCTTCCCCACCTCCGACCTCGGACCGCCGATTTTGATTCAATGCCGTTGAAGCACGTCGGACGATTCCTTCCGCCACAGGCTAGCTCGAGATAAAGGAGCATGTCCATGAGCACCGCAGGCCAGCTCTTGTCTAGCCCACGTAGGCAGGGGACACCCGTAGACGACGCCCCGGACCCCGTCCTCTGCCACGGTCGTCGCCGTTGACCTCCAAGATTTGACCGCCCAAGCCACCGTAGACCTCCCTGACATCCGTTCCGCCATTGCTGTAGGGTCGCACCCCTAACGCCCTCTCCCCCCCTCTCGATTCTGCGCCCGTAGCTCCCAGCATGAAGCCGCCGGCCATGACCTACCTCGGGCGGTCGCGTGCGCGCGTTACCACCTATCGCTGCGGCGCACAACTCGCTTGGTGTGCGTCGCGCAGATACACTGCGCACCTCGGGCCCTCCTCTCGCGGTCGTCCGGCCACCAACGGTGAGCTGTCGGCAAGCGAGCCACTCACGGCCAGGCATGTCTCGCGGTGGACCAATTTTGACCTCGACGGTGGGTCCCGTGGCCCACATGCAGGGAAGGGACAGGGCTTGTGTGTGAAAAAAATATTTTGTTTTTATTTCGGTGGGTCCACCGGTAAATGAGAGAAAGGGTGAGAGAGACATTTTTTAACTTTGGGGTAGGTCCCATGTGTAAGTGAGAGAGATATTTCTTTTTTTACTCTGGGTGGGTCCCACGTGTAAGTGACATGTGCATGGAAGGGCAAATATGTCCAAGAAACGACCAGTAGACGGTCAAAGCCCTTTGACCGGACAGTAACGGCACAGAAGGGCATTTTTATAAGGGGAACTAGCGGCAGAGGGGCAAATTTGAGCACGCTTCAAAATTAGGGGCAAATATGAGTAGTGGGTTCGAGTTAGGGGCACAAATGTAAATGGCCCTTCTTTTAATTACTACTACAGACATGGAAGGTAAACTAGCTAAAAGCTACAACTATTTTTTTGGCTTTTCTTAAGGTTTTTCAAACACACAAGAAAAAGACTTAGAAAAGAAAATAAACTAGCATGGATAGTGATACGTCCATCTTGCATCATGCTTTTACATCAATATTTATTGCATTATGGGCTGTTATTACACATTATGTTACAATACTTATGCCTATTCTCTCTTATTTTACAAGGTTTACATAAAGAGGGAGAATGCCGGCAGCTGGAATTCTGGGCTGGAAAAGGAGCAAATATTAGAGACCTATTCTGCACAACTCCAAAAGTCCTGAAACTCCACGGAAGTTGTTTTTGGAATTAATAAAAAATACTGAGCAAAGAAAATACCAGAGGGGGCCCACATCCTGGCCACGAGGGTGGGGGCGCGCCCTACCCCCTGGGCCCGCCCCCTGCCTCGTGGGCCCCCTGGTGGCCCTCCGGTGCCGATCTTCTGCTATATGAAGTCTTTCGTCCGAAGAAAAATCATAAGTAAGCTTTCGGGACGAGACTCCGCCGCGACGAGGCGGAACCTTGGCGGAACCAATCTAGGGCTCCGGCGGGGCTGTTCTGCCGGGGACACTTCCCTCCGGGAGGGGGAAATCATCGCCATCGTCATCACCAATGATGCTCTCATCGGGAGGGGGTCAATCTCCATCAACATCTTCACCAGCACCATCTCCTCTCAAACCCTAGTTCATCTCTTGTATCCAATTCTTGTCTCTAAGTCTGGGATTGGTACTTGTAGGTTGCTAGTAGTGTTGATTACTCCTTGTAGTTGATGCTAGTTGGTTTATTTGGTGGAAGATCATATGTTCAGATCCTTTATGCATATTAATACCCCTCTGATTATGAACATGAATATGCTTTCTGAGTAGTTACGTTTGTTCCTGAGGACATGGGAGAAGTCTTGCTATTAGTAGTCATGTGAATTTGGTATTCGTTCGATATTTTGATGAGATGTATGTTGTCTCTCCTCTAGTGGTGTTATGTGAACGTCGACTACATGACACTTCACCATAATTTGGGCCTAGAGGAAGGCATTTGGAAGTAATAAGTAGATGATGGGTTGCTAGAGTGACAGAAGCTTAAACCCTAGTTTATGCGTTGCTTCGTAAGGGGCTGATTTGGATCCATATGTTTCATGCTATGGTTAGGTTTACCTTAATACTTCTTTTGTAGTTGCGGATGCTTGCAATAGGGGTTAATCATAAGTGGGATGCTTGTCCAAGTAAGGACAGCACCCAAGCACCGGTCCACCCACATATCAAATTATCAAAGTACCGAACGTGAATCATATGAACGTGATGAAAACTAGCTTGACGATAATTCCCATGTGTCCTCGGGAGCGCTTTTATTTATATAAGAGTGTGTCCAGGCTTGTCCTTTGCTACAAAAAGGATTGGGCCACCTTGCTGCACTTTATTTGCTTTTGTTACTTGTTGCTCGTTACAAATTATCTTATCACAAAACTATCTGTTACCTATAATTTCAGTGCTTGCAGAGAATACCTTGCTGAAAACCGCTTATCATTTCCTTCTGCTCCTCGTTGGGTTCGACACTCTTACTTATTGAAAGGACTACGATAGATCCCCTACACTTGTGGGTCATCAGATAGTACAAGGAAAAAGTATGAGCACTGACAACTGGCATGAGTGTGTGAACATGAATGTAATGTCGGTGAGAAATACGTACTCCCCCAAGCTTAGGCTTTTGGCCTAAGTTGGTCTAGGGCCACTGCTGGCCTGGCAGATATCCAAAGTTGTAACTGGGGTCATACTGAGATGCAGCAGCTACTGCCTGACGAGCTGCAGCTTGGAGGCGAGCTGCCTCTGTCCTCCTTTCATACTCGTTTGCCTCCTCCCTGGTTATAACATATCTCCTTTTTGCCTGAAAGTCAAAGAAAGTAGGTGGAGGGAGAGCAACATGGACAGTGCGACGTCTGTCGAAGATTAGTCGGTACTGGAGGAACTGTTCATTCCTCTCAACAAACTGATGGCGGACCATAGCGTTATAATCTAGATAAGCAGGAGGTAACTCCAAATCATTTTTATGTATGGGTACAACAAGATAATTAGCTACATGAGTTGCATAAATTCCACCAAACAAATCTCCACTTGTACTGTTAAGATGCAACCTTCGTGCAACAATAGCCCCCAAGTTATATTGTTTATCACCTAATACCGCACTTTTGAGGACACAAAGATCTAGAACGCACATGTGACAAGCTTCATCTTTACCGTTAATGCATCTACCTATAAAGAGAGCAAAATAATGTATGGAAGGAAAATGAATGATCCCTATGGTAGCTTGTGTGATTTCTCTGGATTCCCCCACAGTGATACTAGCAAGAAAGTCTTTATATTCAGATTTGCGAGGTTCACTAACATTGCCCCACTGCGGGAGTTTACAAGCAGTATTAAAATCTTCTAAATCCATGGTATATGATTCACTACAAAAAAAGACACATCCGTGACATTTTGGGCCGAACGAATTTTTTTTCTGTCATACATATGACACTTCTATGACGATAATTGTGACAAAACCCGGTATCATCATAGATGTGGTGGGCTCCTACTTCTATGACAAAAAATCATGACAGAAAATGGGCTTTTTGTCCTGGGCGGGCCGGAGACGCAGCTACATGACATTCTTTGGGCCGTCCATGACGGAAAAAACCATGGTAGAAGCGAGGGCGAGGAAAATTTCGGGGAGTTCCTGGTTACGGTGGGAGGTCGAGGGCCGAGCGATGCGCGTTTCTCTCATACACGTACGCGCGCGTGTGCGAGGCGTTGGCTCTAACTGAACCCGAGCGAGGCGTTGGGCTCTAACTGAACCCGAGTGATTGCACTGCAGGCTACGCATTACTGAACCCGAGCGATCGATCGATGGTTGTTAACTGAACCCGATCGAGCGATTTCTTCGCTACTGCTGCTAACTGAAGCCGATCGATGCTACCTCTGGATGAATAGTGAGCGTTGCTGGGGGGGTTTGGATGAACAGTTCCCGGTGGGCGTGGATGAACAGGACCCCGTGGTGTTGCCTCTGGATGAACAGGACCCCGATCGATCGAGCCGGTTGGGGCTGGATGAACAGGACCCCGTGGAGGGCAGGATGAACAGGACCACCCCGTGGAGGGCAGAATGAACAGTAGACAGTGGAGGGCTGGATGAACAGTAGCCCATGGAGGGGTGGTTGAACAGGAGCCCGTAGAGAGGGCTGGTTGAACAGTAGCCGGTGGAGTAGCGCGTGGTGGAGGCTGGATGAACAGGAGCCCGTGGATGAACAGTCGCAGGTGGAGGCTGGAGGAGGTCGACGGTGGATGAACAGTAGCCCGTGGAGGCGGGAGGGGGTCGACGGTGGAGATGAACAGTGTCCCGTGGAGTCCCGTTTTACGGTACGCCACACCCCTCCCGATGAACAGGACCCCCGTTTCGACCGTAGCGCTTCAACACAAGTCCGTTTCCTCCGTTTTGCGGTACGCCACACCCCTCCCGATCAACAGGACCCCCGTTTCGACCGTAGAAGGTCCGTTTCCTCTGTTTTGCGGTACGCCAGACCCCTCCCAATGAACAGGATCCTGTTTCAAACATGGCCGGTCGAACACAAGGCCGTTTCCTCTGTTCTGCGGTACGCCAGGCCTCGTTTCCATCGGCTGTTCCGTCGAAGCCCTCCCGATGAACACGACGACGCATTCCATTCCAACCCAGCCGGTTGGCTCCCCATGAACATGATGACGACGCTGTTTCTCCGTTCCAACCCAGCCATGTACACGAGCCCTGGCCGTACGTATGCGCGAGTAGGCGTTCGAGACCCTACCCGTATGTACGTACGTGGTCGTATTTTCTTTCTTGCACACTGGCCGCTGTACGTACGTGTACATGCTACGTGCGCGCCTCTACATCGACCAGTATGTACGTACACGTTCGCGACCAGAATGACAATGCTACGTACGCTTCGACCAAGTGGGTCCTGAGTGTCAGGCACTTCCTTGCCTGCGAAGATGTAGCTGGTGGGTCCCAGCAGTCAGGGGGGCGAATCGTTTTTTAGCCCGGACGCACTTCCTTGCCTGCGAAGATGTAGCTGGTGGGTCCCAGCAGTCAGGGGGAAACATTTTTTTCGCGAAATACAGTGGCCCGTCTGGTGGGTCCCAGCTGTCAGGTGGAGGAATCATTATTTTCCGCGTAATAAGGAGGCACTTCCTTGCTGCGGCCGTGGACCCAGCTATCAGCCTCTCCACGTACAGTCCACGTCTGATGGAAGTCGTTCCTTGACCACGTTGACCACGCCGCGCCGAGAGCACCAGGCCGGTGGAAGACGGCGAGGCCTAGGAAGGGGACGACGGGGAGCCAGGGAAGACGTGGCAGTGGAAGCCCGCGCGAAGAGGAGTACGAGGGTTCACTAGTTCTGCTGCGGTGTGAGGCTGCCGTCGCCGCAGGGCCTGGCCAGCGGTGGGAATAGTAGGGGGCGGTGAGGCCTCCGTGGCAACACAGCTGGCCATGGGAGGCAGGAGCATGCGGCACGACCGACGCTGCTTTGGGCGGCTGGAGCAAGAAGACCAGAGGTTGAAGAAGCACTACGGCCGTTGGATGGACATCGTACGGTCACTGGAGCTAGAATCGTTCATATTGACTAAAGTTGACAAAGGCCCTAGTCCCAGTCAACTTAGTAGGCCCACAAGTCAGTCTCCCACCATGGTGGGTCCCAGCTAGTAGGGGGTATTCATTTTTTGTGCGTAATAAGGAGGCACTTCCTTGCGTGCGAAGATATAGCTGGTGGGTCCGAGCTGTCAGTGGCGGCAACGTTTTTTTCGCAAAATACAGAGGCCCTTTTGGTGGGTCCCTGATGTCACGTGGAGGAATCATTATTTTGCGCGTAATAAGGAGGCATTTCCTTGCGTGCGGCCATGGACCCAGCTGTCGGCCTCTCCACGTACAGTCCACTTCAGATGCATGTCGATCGTTGACCACGTTGACCAGGCCGCGCCGAGAGCACCAGGGCGGTGGACGACGGCGAGGCCTAGGAAGGGAACGACACGGAGGCAGGGAAGACTCGGCAGTTGTTTCCCACGCGGAGGGGAGTACGACTGTACGAGGGTTTACTGGTTCGCCTGCCGTCGCCGGAGAATAACAACAGGTGTGGGTGAGTAGAGGGATGGCTAGGCCAGCGATGGGAGTACGGTGGGGTGGTGAGGCCTGCACGGCAGCAGAGCCGGCCGCGGGGAGGAGGGAGCAGGCAGTCCCGCCGGCGCTTGTTTGAGCACCTGGAGCAGGAAGAGCAGAGATTGAAGAAGCACGACGGCCGTTGGATGGCCATCCAACAGTCACTGCTTGTGCGTCAACCTTTTCTTAGGAAAGCCTCAAATCTGTGGAAAACAGCATACAGCCCATCTGCCATTATTTCTAATAATTTACATCCCATTTGCTAATTATTAAGGTTTTTTTGGAGCCCATATTCTTTTTGTTAGCATTACAGCCCATATTGTGGCCACGGTTAAAAAATTATACGAAATTTTGCATATTTCGGTGCGGTCCGAACTGTTTTTAATCCCAAAATTTCGACTCACATTCAAACTGATTTTAAAAATAAATGTATATCAATATAAAATCCAACAAATTCTCCATGCATAAAAATAATGTAATTTAAAATCTCAAAATGAAAAAAAAGATATTTGAAACTAATTGCCGGTTTGATGTGTTTTAAAAATGTACAGCCCATTTCTCATTACTGATAGGCCATTTTCTCGGCCAGCCGAATGAAAGCTCTCCTCGTCTTGAAAGATTTGCAGCCCAACAGGCCTGACAAAGCGACTTACTTGGCAAATCACAAAAAAACTGGGATGTGGCCGTGGACCCAGCTGTCAGCCTCTCCACATACAGTACTCTTCCGATGGAAGTCGTTCCTTGACCATGTTGACCACGCCGCGCGGAGAGCACCACGGGGGTGGACGACGGCGAGGCCTAGGAAGGGGACAACGCGGAGCCGGGGAAGACGCGGAAGTGGAAGCCCGCGCGGAGAGGAGTACGAGGGTTCACTGGTTCGGCTGCGGTGTGAGGCTGCCGTCGCCGCAGGGCTTGGCCAGCGGTGGGATTAGTAGGGGCGGTGAGGCCTCCGCGGCAGCACAGCCGGCCACGGGAGGCAGGAGCATGCGGCACGACCGGCGCTGCTTTGGGCGGCTGGAGCAAGAAGACCAGAGGTTGAAGAAGCACTACGACCGTTGGATGGACATCATACGGTCACTGGAGCTAGAATCATTCATATTGACTAAGTTGACAAAGCCCTTCGTCCCCGTCAACTTAGTAGGCCCACAAGTCAGCCTCCCACCATGGTGGGTCCCAGCTAGCAGGGGGAGTATTCATTTTTTGTGTGCGTAATAAGGAGGCACTTCCTTGCGTGCGAAGATATAGCTGGTGGGTCCGAGCTGTCAGCGGCGGTAACATTTTTTTCACGAAATACAGAGGCCCTTTCGGTGGGTCCCTGATGTCAGGTGGAGGAATCATTATTTTGCATGTAATAAGGAGGCATTTCCTTGCGTGCGGCCGTGGACCCAGCTGTCGGCCTCTCCACGTACAGTCCACTTCAGATGCATGTCGGTCGTTGACCATGTTGACCAGGCCGCGCCGAGAGCACCAAGGCGGTGGACGACGGCGAGGCCTAGGAAGGGAACGACATGGAGGCAGGGGAGACTCGGCAGTTGTTTCCCACGCGGAGGGGAGTACGACTGTACGAGGGTTTACTGGTTCATCTGCCGTTGCCGGAGAATAACAGCAGGTGTGGGTGAGTAGAGGGGTGGCTAGGCCAGCGATGGGAGTACGGTGGGGCGGTGAGGCCTGCGCGGCAGCAGAGCCGGCCGCGGGGAGGAGGGAGCAAGCAGTTCCGCTGGCGCTTGTTTGAGCGGCTGGAGCAGGAAGAGCAGAGATTGAAGAAGCACGACGGCCATTGGATGGCCATCCAACAGTCACTGCTTGTGCGTCAACCTTTTTTTAGGAAAGCCTAAAATCTGTGGAAAACAACATACATCCCATCTGCCATTATTTCTAATAATTAACAGCCCAGTTGCTAATTATTAAGGTTTTTTTTGGAGCCCATATTCTTTTTGTTAGCATTATAGCCCATATTGTGGCCACGGTTAAAAAATTATACGAAATTTTGCATATTTTGGTGCGGTCCGAACTGTTTTTAATCCCGAAATTTCGACTCACATTCAAACTGATTTTAAAAATAAATGTATATCAATATAAAATCCAACAAATTCTCCACGCATAAAAATAATGTAATTTAAAATCTCAAAATGAAAAAAAAAGATATTTGAAACTAATTGCCGGTTTGATGTGTTTTAAAAATGTACAGCCCATTTCTCATTACTGATAGGCCATTTTCTCGGCCAGCCGAATGAAAGCTCTCCTCGTCTTGAAAGATTTGCAGCCCAACAGGCCTGACAAAGCAACTTACTTGGCGAATCACAAAAAAACTGGGTTGTGGCCATGGACCCAGCTGTCAGCCTCTCCACGTACAGTACTCTTCCGATGGAAGTCGTTCCTTGACCACGTTGACCACGCCGCGCGGAGAGCACCACGGCGGTGGACGACGGCGAGGCCTAGGAAGGGGACGACGCGGAGCCGGGGAAGACGCGGCAGTGGAAGCTCGCGCGGAGAGGAGTACGAGGGTTCACTGGTTCGGCTGCGGTGTGAGGCCGCCGTCGCCGCAGGGCCTGGCCAGCGGTGGGAATAGTAGGGGGCGGTGAGGCCTCCGCGGCAGCACAGCCGGCCACGGGAGGCAGGAGCATGCGGCACGACCGGCGCTGCTTTGGGCGGCTGGAGCAAGAAGACCAGAGGTTGAAGAAGCACTACGACCGTTGGATGGACATCATATGGTCACTGGTGCTAGAATCATTCATATTGACTAAGTTGACAAAGCCCTTCGTCCCCGTCAACTTAGTAGGCCCACAAGTCAGCCTCCCACCAAGGTGGGTCCCAGCTAGCCGGGGGAGTATTCATTTTTTGTGCATAATAAGGAGGCACTTCCGGTGGGTCCGAGCTGACAGCGGGGGGAACATTTTTTCGCGAAATACGGTGGCCTGTCAGGTGGGTCCCAGCAGTCAGGGGGCAAACGTTTTTTGGCAAAATACGGTGGCCCGTCCAGTGGGTCCCTGCGGTCAGTTGGAGGAATCATTATTTTCCGCATAATAAGGAGGCACTTACTTGCTGCGGCTGTGGACCCAGCTGAGACTCTCCACGTACAGTATACTTCCGATGGAAGTCGTTCCTTGACCACGTTGACCACACCGTGCCGAGCGCACCCAGACTGGAACGACCCAGAGATGGGGAAGACGGGGCAGTGGAGTCGCAGATGGAGAGGAGTGGGAAACTTCACTGGTTCGGGTGCGCGGCAGCACAGCCGCGGTGCCGCCCACGGGAGACAGGAGCAAGGATAGAGGTTGAAGAAGGAGCACGGTTGTTGGATTAACATCCAACGGTCTAGCTGCTAGAATCATTTGTTGATTAAGTTGACAAAGTCGTGCGTACACGTCCGCTTAGTAGGCCCACAAGTCAGTCACCAAATCTGACGGGTCCCAGCTGTCAACGGGATGAATAATTTTTTCACAAAACAAGGAGGCACTTCCTTCTATGCGAAGATACAGCCAGTGGGTCCTAGCTATCAGGTGGAGGAAACATTTTTTCAGCTTAATAAGGAGGAACTTTCCTTGCGTGCGACCATGGACCTCGTGGGTTCATATATACACAAGCTCAGCATATCTATGCATCCAAATGATTGATAGATCACACGACAATATTCATACATAATTCACAAAAAGATTCAGATATACACATGTTCAGTATGTTTATGCATCCAAATGATTGAGATCACAGCCAATATGATCCATGGACGAACTTTAATTACCTAGGGTACAGACTGGTAAATGGTGTTCAATCGGAGGTACTTCTTGTTAAAATTAGTTCTTGTACGAGTAAACTTTCGAGTACATAAGAGGCGGCACAGACAATCTGAACTTTGCTTGTAGGTTTATCCTCAAATAGTGGCCTCGTGCCGAGGGAGGTTTGAGCAACTTGGCCACTACTTTCATCCAACTAGTTTACTGGCTCATCTTGGTCCTGTATCTCGCCAAAATTCTACATTGCAGACAAGAAAGGAGGCGGTTGAGAAAATGAACCACCCAAATTTTTTGTGTAGTTCAACTGAAATGGAGCATCCTTGGCGTGCAGACTGATTAAGTGCCAGATGAATATACGCGTCAACCAACTTGTCTGGAATCTTTAGACTCCATGCCATATAGTTCTCTACCATATGTGCCGATAACCAAAAGGCACAAGTTGGGACCAAAGACTGGACTGCATTTTTCTGGGCTATGCACCAAGCAATATTTTTGGCGTTCACTCTCCTAATACTTGGAGTTTGACAATTGGTTGACGCCGGTTGATACTCGAATGAATATAGGCACTTCTTGTCAACATCGATGCTTGTCTGAGTGAACTTTGGAGTACATAGCAGCACCTCCTCCCCTTCACCGGCGGAGGGGGATACGTCCGGATCTGTAACCATCGGTGAGGATAGAAAGCCAGTGTTTTTTGAAGGGAGAAAGACAGTGTTACTACCCCTATCTTGTTTAGATTTGGAGAGGATGAGTGTGTGAATAGAGCAACCCTAGCAAGCAAGCGCGGAGGCTCCGGCCTATATATACGTAGTGGGGTAGTTTTCCTTTTTCACTCCATCAAAACAATCGTTTAAAATTGTGTACTACTACATGCCAGGTCGCGGTTTTTTTAGTTGTTGATTGTTTTTTGAGATAGCTACCCGTTTGTTCCAAGTGGTGTTACGGTGTGCCAGGTCGCACTTTGTATCGTTCAAGTCTGGTACTACAAGTCCCTCCATTAAATGAACAACCAACCCCTCGTAAAAATTGTGAACAAGCCCACGGCTAAAATTAGCGGAAACGTGGGTTGCCCCAACATGCATTATTATTTATGTTTTCTACTCCCTCTGTTCCTAAATATAAGTCTTTTTTATAAGCCACACCTAAGACAAGAATTTTTTTTATTAGCAGTGAACCCCACATGTCATAGACACAAAAATTGTGGCAAGATTCCCTTAGGCAAGCCAAAGTGTGTCTAACAATTTGAGCAACTCAGGTTAGGCAAGTGTGGGAAAAATAATGTGGCAACATAACACAAACATAGTCACAATCCAAACAGCCCCGTAATTTTTTGTGACATGCATGAAAATTTGGTTAGTTAAATTTATAGTCAAAATTTGGCAAGGTGCATCAAATCAACACATGCAAGTATCAAAAGGAAAGTCATGGCATGCATGCATGCGTTGTACTCCCTCCGTTTCCAAATATAAGTCTTTTTAGAGATTGCAACAAGTGACTACATACGAAGCAGAATATGTCTACTCCTACATACGAAGTAGCCCATTTTAAATGTGTAAAAAGACTTATATCGAGTGCAGTGCTTTGATGTGTCGCGTCAACTCGTACAAGACCGAGAAATTTGATTACTACAACGCCCTCTCCCTCGCGGACTGAGCTCCGGTGCCTTAACTGCACCTGCCTTTGGCTGCATGACAAGAGGGCCAACCACCTGTTGGGCCCACCTTTCATAGACGCAAAGGCAGGAGCAGTAAGTAGAAGCTTTCACTACACGCTATGCCTCCCGCACGAGGTGGACGGACATGCAGCAGTGGATTCGATACTGTAGAAGTAGGAGTAACATCATTGTTCGTCTTCTCGAAGAGGCGAAGAGCCAAGCGCAACCTGAACGTGGCAGTTGCGAACGCTCGCGTGGTGCGGTTCCTTGGAGTACTAGCCAGGCTCTTGCATGAGACAAAATTGCTATTGTTTAACAATTAAACTCCATTATCCATTGGTTGATACTCATTCTGCATAGGTCCACGCGCTTAGCACCGTTTCCTCCTGGGGTCACCAATATTTATTTGCTAATTAATAGCATTGCATGCAATGAACTAGCCATTGCAAGTCATTAAAGCATGCACACCTCTCATCTCTTATTGGTTGATATGTCAAGAAACAAGAAACAAGGTAGAAGTTAATGCACCGCGCCTAAGTGTTTTGGGACTATTTGGTTTTCGTAAGATGACTTACACACCTAGACGGAGGGAGTAGTATAGCCCTGTAAACCGGAAAGGAGTATTTGCCTTTCTAGAGATTTCAACAAGTGACTAGACTACACCGTGTGCAGTACTCCCTCCCTTCCGGTTTATAGGGCTCAAATCTCAAATCTCATGAACCAAGGCATTTTGCGATTGGAGGAATGTATCTCGTACTTTACAAAACTACCCTAATTAAACTCATGCATTAATTACGTAGTTCTCTCATTTTCCTCTCCGCCTTGGTCGCGGTGCACAATATTGAGCACTCCTATATGACTAGCCGCTCTATCTACATGCGGGACATTTCAAAGCATCCGGGCCCGTGTGCCATCCACCAAATCACAGCGAGGTGCTACAGTCGAGACTCACCTGTCACCCCGGTGTGGCCATCATGACCCGTCATATCACAAAACCCACACCTTTACCAGCAGTGGTAAGGTGGCCTCCAAGTTGGACTAGACGAAGCAACCATCATTTCACTGGAACGCTCGTTCAAGCCCTTTCTTCCCTTTCTTGAAGAAAACCTCACTCCAGGCTACTCACTTCTGCCTTTCTTCTGTACCGACGAAGGAAAGGTGGGCGAATCAGTTATGCTGCTATATTTTCATTCCAAGAATCTTCTTTTTGCGAAGCACCGACCGATTCTCACATCCTATTCTTTTCCCGTTTTCATTGCGATTGTGGTTTCCTTTCGATTGCTTTTTGTTTGCCAGTTCATTGATGGATCCTGGAGCACTAGGCAAAGAGTTGCCGGCGGACAACCCACTGGAGACAGCGATCTCCAGGAAGCGAGCACCGACCAACGAGTTGACCATGTTGGCGGGCCAACCCATGGAGACGAAGAACTCCAAGAAACAAGCACTGGCCAAAGAGTTGAGGACGTTGGCGGACGAACTCCTCAAAGAAAGTTGGAAGAACAGCAAGGGCCCCACCGTGCCTACCCCAGGAACTCTGATTGCCACCTATGTGAGGCTCAAGACCGAGTTTGAGGAGATAGTCGCCGTTGAGAAGCAGTATTCCCCTGGCAAGGGGATGGCCCCCATCGAGGACGAGGAGATGGCCCCCAGAGGGATGAGATCCCCCGGTGAGCTGCACAAGGTAAAAAATAATGGCTTATTACCATAGTTGTGGTTTTTGATTATTTGCAATGTGCTTGCTAATATGTTAGGGTTGTGCAGGTGCCGGTGGACGTCCTTGATGATTCCGATGTCGTGGCCCGTCCTGTTGGCATCGCCCCGGAGATCGATTCCGATGCCGCCGTCCATCCTGTGGACATCGCCCCAGAGATCGATTCCGATGTCGTGGTCAGTCCTGTGGACATCGCCCCAGAAATCGATTCCCATGCCGCTGTCCGTGCTGTGGTCATTGCCCGAGAGATCGATGACAATAAATAGTTGGTCGCGCTAATCCTTCAGGGTAGTTTGCATTGCCCTATGTTTAATTACCAGAACAATGCGTGTTATCAAACCATCTTAGGGCTAGTGCACTGTCTTGTGTGGGCGGATCTTGCTACTTTTGTTTGATAGTGAATCATGCGATGAATCATGCGAACCCTCTCCGAGTTATGGAAACAGATGTATCCTCACCAGCTTTTGATGTAATATATGGCATGCTTAGATGTAAGTTTGAATTGTTTATCATATCAGCAGGGCTTGTTTGATGATTCTTGGTGTTAGTAGGCTAGCTACTGTGCGAGCTATAGTACTTGCAAAACACTCACCGAAGAGAAACGTTGGGGTTGATGAGCTCGTGGTACGCTTGTACTTATCCCTCGTCGATCGACCAATAGCCCTAGCTCCTAAAATTGTAGGCTTAGCGATCGATCAGACAATAGTCGACATACATTCAGGCCTCATTTGGTTCATAGGGTAGGAAAATCGTAGCAAAAGTACAGAGAATGTGCAACACAAAATCATAGCAGTGCAGAGACGTACTCCCTCCATTCCGAAATAGATGACCTAGGTGGGCTAGTTTGGCCTAGTGGGTTTCAGTGATATGACGTGGTACAGTGCCGTCCAGTCTTCGCATGTGGTAGCAGTATTGCGGGTACAGTAAGTTTTCTTGAAGAAGCGGAATTCAACGAAGTCATGATGGTTCCTTCGTCCGAACAACTTACAGTGGGAAAGGTTGGGCCTGCGATACGACCGGGGTAGACCAGGATAATTTTGTGCATGGCAGGTGGACCAGGATGGTCGACATCCCACATGTCGGCGAATGAAAGTATTCTTTCCGATATAGAGGACGAGCAACGAGTATTCATTGTTTATTTTTGATGAAAGCTATTGTCTCCACTGTTACGACGGAGGAGTGTGAAACACGGCAGCCCAGTGAACTTGGCATGTGCACCACTCCCTCCTTCCTCATGTAATGCCCAGGTTACAGCTTTTTCTCACTTTCACTCTATCTATTTCCTCTCAAATGTTTTTTACCTTTCTTTTTTTAAGACACAATTGTTTTTATGCCTTTTTTTAGAATTATTTTTTAATACCTAGGAGCACGTGTAGAGACGGGCTCTTGCAGAGCCCACTCCTTGACTTTGTCAATGCCTCTCTCTCCTCCACATAAGGAGTACTACTTGCTATGCATGCATGCGGCGGGCAGCTGGCGTCTTGAGGGGCCAGGGCGGTGAGAGCGGGCTCCGGAAGCGGTCCGGACTCCAGCATGGCCCACCTCACATTATCACCATATATTTCTTGGAGTCCGTGCACGGCGGGCGGGCGATCTCTTCTCCTTCCCCCGTTTCTCTCTTCTCAGCCGATGCCCGCTGAGCGATTAGATTTCGGCTATCGACGGTTTATTCAATTACGGTCCCACATGTCAGTGAAATTGCAAGACAACGCGTGTCCCCTCTGGTGAGCGGCGTGCGAGCCGGACTGTCGAGGTTGCGACACGTACGAGTCGTAAGTGTGCCGCCTTTTCCTTTAGAACTTGCGAAGCGTAACATTTTCGCGCGATCGATGGATAGAAATCCAGAACAAAATGACGAGGGCGGTGGTTTCCCGCTCGTTAGGCGGGCTAGTTCGAGTGTTATGACGTGCTACAGTGCCATCCACTTGCTCCATTTTTATGTAAGCAAGAGTTTACACTCTTACGTGGGAGGAGTGCGAAACACCGCGGATCTGATTTTGATCGAGGGATAACTGTTCCCTGCCAAATAATGGAGGATTGTTAGCGATTATAGCATGATAGTTAGGGCATCTCCAGCGCTGGCCCACAAATTTACACCGGCATCTGTCCGAGGACACTGATGGATGCCATCCGATGCTGCCCGCATACCTTTCGACAACTATATGAACTAACCGGACGAAATTCGTGCAAACAAAGCAAATTTCAAAATAACTGGATGAAATTCATTACATTTCGAAAACTTTTCCTACAAACTGGACGAAATTCATTACATATTTCGCACAAACCGTACTAAAACCTACTGTAAACCTAATCTAAACGATCGTCGGCGCCCGACCACCATGTCCGGCCATGAACCCGAGAAAGCCGGCCATTGCCTTTGCCTCCTCCTCATCTGCCTCGATAACCTCCTCCTCCAGAGCGGCGGTGACCTACCGTGTACTACTCTTCCTCGCTGCCGGCTGCGCCCGCGCAC